>NW_026596089.1:3759034-3878898 GCF_907164565.1 Psammomys obesus | reverse complement strand
ATAAATAAATAAATAAATAAATAAATAAATAAATAAATAAATAAATAAATAAAATGCCATGGTGATATATGCTATATCATGTGTGCTAATTAAAAACAATTACGTGAATAATTTTCTGGGTCACAAAGACAGAATTTTACTCCAGATTATATTTTTGACAGGAAAACAGCAAGCACTCAATAAATGTTCCTTGAATAAATGCATACATTGTTTATTTTGCTTTAAAATGTGTCATTACAATTAAGAAAGGAATAGTTCTTGTTCCCCCTTACTAGGGAGTCCACTTGGATATCATGACCTATATCCAAGCAGGGGTTCTAGGTTATATCCATACATGGTCCTTGGTTGGAGAAACAGTCTCATAGAAGACCCCTGTGCCCTGATATATTTGGTCCTCTCCAGGTCATACTAACTCCCCCTTCTTTGATATGATTCCCTGCACTCTGCTGAAGGTTTGCTTATGAGTCTCAGCATCTGCTTTGATACACTGCTAGGTCGAGTCTTTCAGAGGCCCTCTATGGTAGGCTCCTGTCCTGTTACTTGTTTTCTCCTTCTTCCAATGTCCATCCCATTTGACTTTCTAAGTGAGGATTGATCATCTTACCCTGGGTCCTCTTTCTTGTTTATCTTCTTTAGGTGTATAGATTTTAGTATTGGCTGGCTCTTTGACAATCCCCTCTCTCCCCTCCCCCCACCCCACGGAGGGAGGAACAGCCTTGCTAGGCCACAGAGGAGGACATTACAGCAAGTCCTGAAGATATCTGATAAGCTGGAAGGGGAGGAAGACTTCCCCTCTCAGTGGACTTGGAAAGGGGCAGGGAGGAGATGAGGGAGGGAGAGTGGAATTAGGAGGGAATGAAGGGGAGCTATGGCTGGGATACAAAGTAAATAACCTGTAATTAATATAAAAAAATAAAAATTAAAGAAAAACAATTAAGACAGGAAATTCTTAGATAAAGAAAAACCAAGAGAAAACTTTTGAAGGTTTATTAATAGAGCAGATACTGCAAAAAAAAATAGTTTGAAACCCTAAAAGGAATATTTTTTTTGCAATAACAAGAAAGCTTTATTACGAGAGAGAGAGAGAGAGAGAGAGAGAGAGAGAGAGAGAGATATCAAACTCGGGACCCAAGTCTCACTGACACAGCAGTAGAGAAGTGGGACCTCGAGATCTGAGTGAACAGGATTTTTAAAGGGAAAGTCTGTGAGCAGGGGGTTTCCATGGCAGCAAGCGGGGGGGGGGGAAGCACAAACTTTATCGTTACAGGATTGGGTAAAAGTTAGAGGGGCGAGGTGACCTTCTCTGAGGCACATAATCACAATTGCTAAGACATATACTCACAATGGCTATTCTTCTAAAGTATATCTGAAACACTGGGGAGAATTTTCCCACCCAATTCCCAATCGATTCTCATTGATTATTGCCAGGAAGATTATCTCTATTTTTTGGGGGGGGGGTATTCTTTTTTAAACTTTTATTAATTACACTTTATTCATTTTGTATCCCCCCATAAGCCCCTTCCTCCTCCCCTCCCAGTCCCACCCTCCACCCCTTTCTGCATGCATGTTCAAATTTTCTTGTTCTGTTGCTCTCCTTGTGGAGTTCCTGTCCTCTCCAGCTCTTACTATTTCCCACTTCTTACATAAAATTCCATTCACTATGCCTGACATTTGGCCATCAGGCTCATCATCTGCTTTGACAGTCTGCATGACAGAGGCTTTCAGGGGCCCTCTGTGGCAGGTTCCGAGGTTGTTTCCTGTTTTCTTCTTCTGGCTTTCAGGGGCCCTCTATAGCAGGTTCCTAGGTTGTTTCCTGTTTTCTTTTTCTTCTGATGTCCATCCTCTTTGCCTTTCAGGGTGGGAATTGAGCATTTTTAGTTAGGGTCCTCTCCTTTGCTTAGTTTGTTTAGATGTACAGATTTTAATGGGTTTATTCTATGTTGTATGTTTATATGAGTGAGTATATACCATGTGTGTCTTTTTGCTTCTGGGACACCTCACTCAGGATGATCATTTTTTCATCCCACCATTTACCTGCAAATTTCATGATTTCCTTATTTTTCATTGCTGAGTAATACTCCATTGTATAGATGTACCACAGTTTCTGCATCCATTCTTCAGTTGAGGGGCATCTGGGTTGTTTCCAGCTTCTGGCTATTACAAATAAAGCTGCTACAAACATGGTTGAGCAAATGTCCTTTTTGTGTACTTGAGCCTCTTTTGGGTATATGCCTAGGAGTGGTTGGATGTTATAGGAGGGGGGATAAAAAGAAATAAAATTCTTCCTGTGCGTTCAGATTTTTTAAAAAGTTACATCAAAGTTATTACTATTCTCTCCTCTCAACGTAGAATAACCTTTAAGTAATGCACTTTTAGTTTTAGACTTTAAGAATCTATAACTCATTGCACACAGAAAAAAATGTGCATAAATAAAATATGTGCATTACTTTCAGGAAACTATGAACTAGACTTCACTTTTTTTCAACAAGTTCCACTATGTAGCCTGTCCTAGCCCTAAATTACCAGTCCTCCTGCCTCAGTCTCCTTAGTGCTGGATTACAGACATGTGTCCCTATGCCCAGCCAAATGTAGACCCTTTAATAAAGAAACCAATGTTTTACAAATAATAACATAAACCAATTGAAAAATGAGTCACCTTACAATGATTAGAAAAGGCAGTTTATAGAGTTTTTACAGATAATAAAAATGTATGTAACGTCTGGCATTTTTCCTAAGCATCTATTCTATCTAACAAGATATTTATACAAGGTGTTGTTTCTTGGGAGAGGATGTTTTGTTTTATTTGGGGTGGCTTCATTTGCTTGATTTTCTGCAATGCTAGGAATCAAATAATGGTCCACAATCATAGGAAGCAAGCACCGTCCTACTGAGCTACATAATAATCCCTATTCAGTACTGTATCATATCCATTTAAATTGAAATAATTTTAAGATGCATGATAATAAATGAAATGCAGTATTTTTACCACCTGTCTCTAATTTCTCATTTTGAGATATGTCTTGGTTTTGTAGTATATTATAACAGAATAATATGTTCTGAGAAGTTAATAAGGAAAGGAAATACATCTCTTATAGTTGTGGAGGCTGAAAAATCCAAAATCAAGGTGCTGACCTTTGGTGAGGGTCATCTTGTTGCATTATCCCATTATGGAAGTCAGAAGGTCCACAGTGTGATGGAGAGAAGCAAATCAAACTCATGGCCTCAAGCCCTTTCATACTCATTAACTTGGGTATGAAAGTGGAACTTCATGACCTAAATATTCTCTAGTAGGCTCTACCTCCTAAGCCTGTAATATTGGGAATTAAATGGCCACACATGTTTGGGGAGGAGGAAATATTTAAGCCATAGGCCCCTTCTTTAATGATATATTAAGCCAGGCCATCCCAGAAAAGAGTCTGTGGACTCAGAAATGGAGAGCTTGGCTTCTCTGAAAATAGAAGGTAGAGAGACTTGGAATCAACTTCATTACCAAAACATCACTTTTGTTAATGTTTAACATAACCTAACTGAAAAATTAGAGTAAAAGGAATATTTTTCATATTCACAACACATAAAACACTACCAAAATAACTAGTGGACAGAGCCTGCATCTTGACTGTTCATACATCATGATACTATAGCTGTCCAGAGCTGACACCAATGTTTCTAAGGTAGATGTGAGCAATCTGGGACCTGGCTCATTCTCTGTACCTTCTGGTCTAAACAAATAAGCACGGTACAACTCATGCTTGTACCTTAACAAAAAGAACCCCAAATGCTGACCCTATTTATTTTTTATTACAAGGCTAGATTTTTCTTTCCTTATTAACTACAGTTGTTTTGTTTTTAAACTAGTAATTTCCCCTCGTCAGTGTTTAGGACACAGGTGTCATCATTGCAGTGTGTACCCTCAAAACATCACCTGACTGACCAGCCATTGGCACTGCTAACAGGTTCTTACCCTTATTTTCCAGATGAAATGGACACAGTCAAAGATTGTTATTGATCAGGCAAATTTCAGCCCCTAATTTTCTCCCATAATAGATGCTGAAGATTGTTTGTGAGCTTGGCAAATATTTTGTATCTTACAGGGAAACTGATTTGGTTTCAATAGAATTCATTATACTTATACTATTAAGTAGGTTGATATTTGAACTTTAATCTAGAAATTCATTTAGTCCTCACTTCATTGTTTCTGTGTCAAACTAGAGCCCAAAGGCTCTCAAGTGGAATCAAAGTATGATTCTGCCAGCTACACATTTCTTATCAGAGAGAAAAACAGGGAAAAAAAGATCCTTTGGTAACCTTATTCCTTTTACAGAGTGAAGAATATATTTGCCTCAGAAAGATGGGCAAAAGTTGGAAAAGCAATGTGGGTTAAAGCATGGCTTCTTGTTGGGAGAAAGTAAGAGCAGTGAAGAAGTAACAGCCATTGTAGAAGCCTGTGACATGGGAAAACACCTTAGATTCTTAAAAATAAAGAGGGTCAGCATTTTGGGTTCCTTTAGTAGTGTACAAGCATGAGTTGTACTGTGCTAATTTGCTTAAATTAGAAGGTACAGAGAACCATCCAGGTCCCCGATTGTTTACTTCTACTTTTAAAGCATTGGTGTCAGCTCTGGACAGCTAAGGTATCATGGAAGTATGAAGCATGAAGTAACTCCTCTCTTACAACTTTTCACATTTGCCCAGAGTACTTGCATGCAGAGTTTAAGAGTGTGTTAATGAAAGGTACAAGACAGAGTGAGGGATCAGGTCAAGAGACTTGGGGCTTTGCCCAAGTCTGTGACTAATTTTCCTGGCTGACCTAGAGCACCTTCCAAAATGTCTATGGACCTTATTTTCTTGTACATTGGTAAACATTACATCATCTCCTAGGGCCCTTTGCAGCTACAGAACTCATTGATACTAGAACTCTGTGGTGTTTTCATAACTTATGTTTGTTATTCTGTTATTAGCTCATCTGCTCTCAGCTCAGATAGAGTATAATAAATTATTATCTGCACCTGTCTTTCTCCTAGGATTGGAATTGTCACAGGTTCTGTGCCCATAGACTTTAGGAATTCTAAGATATATGCAATATTACAATCCAAATTGCTGCACATGACGTAGTGAAACTGGACTGCATGTCTGTGTAAAATGGTAGGAGACTAACAACAATTAACTTTAGAATAATCTTGGTTTATAAGCCATATCTGATGACTTGTATAAACAATATTGAGTCTATATTATTTTCCCATTATCCACATGGAGTGGGAACTCTGAGGAATTAAATAAAAATCTGAGATTATTGAAGCAATGGGTAGATGACTATCCTATCTGCAAAACCATATTCTTTTAACTTAAGCTGGTTTCCATTGAGTGGTCTTCTTCATCCTCAGTGACACAAACACTGCCCTTACTGTTATAAATTCCTGCAGGAGGTAGGTTCACAGAGGAGAAGGTTAACATAAAATTACACTCCAGAATGAGCTTTTTAGGAGAGAGAGCCTGGTGAACAAAGAGTGAGGTACATGACGCCTAAGGTGAAAATATTATAGGCATTATGAGAACATTAGGGGAGCGATCTTGAAGTGATAAAGAGTAGAAATATAGCCATTATGTATAGGTGGATGGGTCCAGTGCTCAAAGGAGAAAGTCTTCAGGGAAATCCTCTGAGCAAAAGAGGTTTTTGGACTTTTACGAGTTTGCAGGGGCTTGTGGGAAGTCCCACAGCATTATTTACTCCAGTATAGACTGCATACCAAGAGCATACAAGAAATCACGTACTGGACAAGACTGTTAGCTTAGTCTGCAGCTGCAAATGAGAAAGAGAGAGAGATGCAGAGACAGAGACAAATGAGAGTATGTGCCACAGTTTCATTTCTGAAAGAGAAGAGCATATAGAGGCTTTGTGATCTAATGGCTGCAATTTACATATAAGAACAAAAGCTTGAAGAAGGATACTGTATTTTCACATTATTTTTCAGCTGGTGGTGAGTGGAGGAAGCCAATAAGTTTGCACTGGTCATCAAATATTTTTTCAAACACACTTTTTTTTTATGTGACCACATGTAGCCCAAATACTTTTCAAGTGAAATTATATAAAACACAATGACAGGGGACTAGGAGAAAGGTATTAGGCTTCACATAGAATAGAAGAAGGCTTGGTTTGGCTTGAAGTCAAAATAGTCCCTATAAACTCATCCATGTGTTTGAACACTTGGTCTCTGGCTGGTGGTGCTGTTTGGGAGGTTGTGCAACCTTAGGAGGTGGAGCCTTGCTGAAGGAATGATCTCACTGGGGAAGTGGGCTTTGTTTTTTTGTTTGTTTGTTTGTTTGTTTTTTGTTTTTTAGTTATATTTTATTAACTCTGTATCCCAGCTATACCCCCCTCATTCCCTTCCAATCCCACCCTCTCTCATCTCCTCCCTGCCTCTTTCCAAGTCCACTGATTGGGAAGGACCTCCTCCCCTTTCATCTGACCCTGTTTTATCAGGTATCTTCAGGACTGGCTACAAAGTCCTCCTTTGTGGCCTAGCAGGCCTGCTCCTCCCTTGGAGAGTGGGAAGGTCAAAGAGTCTGCCATTGAGTTCCTGTCAGAAATAGTCCCTGTTCCCCTTACTAGGGTAACCCACTTGGTTACTGAGCTACCACGGCTACATCCGAGCAGAGGTTCTAGATTATAACCATACATGGTCCTTGGTTGGATAAACAGTCTCATATAAGACTCCTGTGCCCAGATATATTTGGTCCTTGTGGAGCTCCTATCCTTTCCACATCATACCATGTTTTTAACAGCTTTATTTGTAATAGCCAGAACCTGGAAACAACGCAGATGTCCATCAATGGAGGAATGGATACAGAAATTGTGGTATTTTTACACAATGGAATACTACTCTGCAATCAAAAACAAGGAAATCATGAAATTTGCAAGCAAATGGTGGGATCTGGAAAAGATCATTCTGAGCGAGGTATCCCAGAAGGAGAAAGACACACATGGTATATACTCACTTATATAGACCTATAAGATAAGATAAGATAAACATACTAAAATCTGTACACCTAAAGAAGATAAACAAGAAAGAAGACCCGGGGTAAGATGATCAATCCTTACTTAGAAAGACAAATGGGATGGACATTGGATGTAGGGGAAAACAAGTAACAGGACAGGAGCCTACCACAGAGGGCCTCTGAAAGACTCTCACCTAGCAGTGTATCAAAGCAGATTCTAAGACTCATAACCAAACCTTCGACAGAGTGCAGGGAATCATATGAAAGAAGGGCTTTTGGGTTTTATAGCCTGGTTCCACTTTCTGCGTGCTCTCTCTCTCTCTCTCTCTCTCTCTCTCTCTCTCCTCTGTTCCTGCTGCCATGCCTTCCACCACATGATGAGCTGTATCTTTCTGGAACTGCAAACCAGCCCTTCCTCCCTGTCCTGGTTGGGCTTGTTAACCTTTGTCAACCTGGCACACCTAGAGTTATATGAGAAGAAGAAACCGCAATTGAGAAAATGCCTCTGTAATATTGGCCTGTAGGCATTTTCTTAATTAGTGATCAAGGTATGAGGGTCCAGTCCACTGTGGAGAATGTCACCCTGGGCAAGTGTTTCTAGGGTATATAAGAAAGAAGGCTGAGAAAGCTTCGGGAGCAAGTCAGTAATGAGCATTCTTCTATAGCTTCTGCCTCCAGGTTCCTGCCTTGAGTTCCTGCCCCAAATTCCTTTGATAATAGATTGTGATACAGAACTGGAAGTTGAAATAAACTCTTCCCTCTCTCACTTGTTTTTGGTCCTGATGTTTTATCACAGTAATAAAAACCTAACTAAGACAAGCCTATTGCAGAAAGACTAAAAACCCCTCTCAATCAGGACTATGTGTAACGAACAGCATATCTTAGAAAGGCTTTGTGATCTCCAAATGCAAGAGAAGGTGGGTGCTGAGTTAATAGTCTTTAAAGGGTCATGACCTGGAGGTCAAGGAGCATCTTGAACCTAGGTCCTGATCCAATCTCAGGAGTACCCTTTTTCTTCTTTAAGAAACTGTCTCTAATTCTAATCACTGTTTGGGTGTTCCTTGTTTAAATATTTGTTTTGGTACAAAGGAGCTTGGAAATCTTAGTGTACAACCCCTGGACTCAGATCCATACCAATAGATACACTATTGGGGAAAATAAGGCTTATTTCCATCAGAGTCTAAATGATGGGTGTTGTTGCTTTTCCTGCTAAGATTCCTGTGTGGCCAGTGAAAACTAGAAAGTATAAGGCATGTGATGTGGACAGTGTGTGTACATTGCTTGGGTACTCATGGACTCCATGAGCAAGCAGGGAAGCACCAGGCACACAAGTGGCTCAATGTAAACTCAACAAAGGAGGGCAGTGCCAGCTCTTGACAATAGGAAAAACAACTGACTCACAGAAAAGGCACCATGGGATGTCAGACATCTTAACTGCCTGTCATCACCCTCCTGCTGTAGATGCAGGCCAGCCCAGCAGACACAGTAAGATCAGCTTTCCAGGTTAAAAAAAAAAATGCATTGTTCATCTTCCTTTATGACTTCCTTCAGAGTTACAAAATTGTAAGGGGGACTGGCAAGATAGCTGCATGGTTGCCTCCAAGCTGGCAATCTGAGTTTGAGCCCCAGAACCCACATGGTGGAGGGAGAGAACTAACTTAGACAAGTTGTTCTCTGACTTTTACCCATACCCGTGTGCATACACACATATGCATTCACAAACACACATATATTTCAAAGAAAAAAGAGAATCAACATCCCCTTGAAAGCTTTTTCCTAATCATGGAGGGAGGAGTGATGCTTCATGGAAAGTTTTAAAAATAATCCCCCAAAAGAGACACCCCAAAGAAAGAGGCCTTGCTTGGCACACTTGTATTTAGGCATCAGCTCAGCACAGGGACAGTCTTTTTCTTTCTCTTTCTCTCTCTCTCACTGTTTCAGATGGAACTTTTCCAGAAGATCAATTTTCTCCAAGAAGAGGCAAAAAGAAAACATACCAGGCTAGAATGAGGTAAGAAAAACCTTCCAGACCTTCATTTGTACTAAATTGGTCACAAGGAAGCAAATGTTGCTTTAAAAGCATTTTGAAGAGCATCTCATCTCAGCTTGCTCTGAGATAGAGATAATCGCCTCCAGCTGACCTCTAATTACCTAGTTTGGATTGGAGCCACTCTGATTATGTGCTGCCAAATGGATTTCACTGGAACTCAGATTTTCTAAATATAAAGCAGCCAACAACTCAGAGCGAGTACCAGTCTCCCTGGATGATTCATCCCAAAGACTAAACTTAGCACAACTGTGATGTCCCCTTGCCAGCACACTCGCTGTCTTGTTCGCCTGTGTAGGAAAAGTTGTCTTCTAATATCCTTAAAAATCAGCCATTTTGTTGAAAGCCACATGTATCTGGGAGATGGAAAGATGGCTTTCTAAGGGAAAAAAACCTGGCCCTCCAGCCAGGGGCTACAGCCATGATTACAGCAAGGAGAGTTCATCGCAGATGAGATGGCTCAGTGACAGTGAGCCAAGATGGAAAAACACAGTATCACTAATTCACAAAAGACTATTACCCACCAGATAGATGACAACTCTCACTGCCTTGCCACTGTGAGTGAAGACTATAAATATCAAATGAGCAGTAAGAGAAGGTCACACTGTGGGAGACTCGCTTGCCTCAGTGATAATTGAAAGGACAGAGTAGAGTGGACCAAAGTATGAAGTTGATAATTAGAGGACATCTCTATTTTTAACTACGGGGTGAACCAGTACAATTTACCTAAGACCTCTAAGCCCCAGCTTTTCATCAGCAAAATATAGGAAAAGAACTATTGAAGTCATAGCGCCACTATTAAATGAAACAGTTTTTAACAAAACTGAAGTAAATGTTTGTTTGTATCTAGATGGCACAAACACTTAACTGAAGGCTCCCAGTGTCCTGTGTTTGAACTGCTCATGTCTGGCTCCTTACACTTGTTTCCTTTCACTACTTCTTTCTTGATGTGTACAGTGCGGAAGGATTTATCAGGGTTTTTAGCAGAGCATAGTTAGGAAAGTAACGCTCAGCCCAAAGCAAGGTGAGGGAAGTGTGATAGACGAAGACAACATATCTAAATGGTGTCTCTAATGGAGTATTTAAAATGTATAATTGCCACCCTTTTGTTCCTGTCTCCACATGACAACTGTCCAAGTGAAGGGAAATGGACATATTAGATGAACAGGTGTTTGGTTAGAGACCAGAGGAAGAGAAGTCTCTTGGCTTGGTACACTGCCATTTCATTAATTGAACCCAACCCTCCTTACCTACACTTTTGTTGACCTAGATACCCCTTTCCAATAATGGCTATGGTCCATTGATAAATACACGTTTTTGAGCTGAGGTTGAGCCCAAAAGCCTCTCAGCTCTAACTGTGACAAAAAATGAGCTGGTATCTATAGAACAGAGTAAAAGAAAGAGAAGATGGTGGTGGAGGAGGGGAAGGAGGAGGATAAAGATGTAGAACAGTGGTTCTCCACATTCCTAATGCTTCCACATTTTAATACAGTTTCTCATGCTGTGGTGACCCCTAACCACAAAGTAATTTTTGTTGCTATTTCATAACTATAATTTTGCTACTTTTATGAATTGTAATGTAAATATCTGTGTTTTCTGATCATCTTAGGTGACCCCTGTGAAAGGGTGGTCTGACCCCCAAAGATGACAGGACCTACAGGTTAAGAACTGCTCATGTAGAATGAAGGACTTAATTATATGTTTTCTGATTCTTGTAAATAAGACAGATATTCATGTGTCATCATTTAATTGTCAATTTTCACACATGAAGAGTAATAGATATTTCAGTAATTATCTAAAAAGCCAGGAGCTGTATATCTCACAGGTAGACCACTTATCTGGTTTGTGTTAGGCCTCAGTTTGATCTGCAAAACAAGACACACACATACACACATACACACACACACTGGGCATGAGTTTTTCGAAGGGTGTGGCCACCTCCTAGGCTTTCAGTGTCTAGAAAGGTAAGTTCTGAATCAGGGATAATTTCCTTTCACTTTAGACATTTTTATGTTTGATATCCCAAACAACCAGGGTTTAAAGCTTGGAAAGTTTTGAATCTGGTTGTGTACATGACAGAGGAAACCTAACTTAATGAGAAAATACAAAGCTAAAAATCAAAAACTGTATTTACTATCCAAATAACAAATATTTATGAGCAAACAAATAAACTCTGAATGACCTCAGGTAAGACATTTGGCCTTTTGGAGCCTCAGCTGCAAGGTCCATGTGAAAGGGTTGCTAATACTTGCCCCACTGTCTTATCTTCAAGGGCTTAACTAGAGACAATAAAATGTTTAAGAACATACTATCCTTGAGAGCAAAGGCCAAATTTTGCAAAGCTTTTATTGTTTTTTTCCTACCTTTCAGAGTTGGACAAAGAGCCTCACTCTGTCCTAGACTGTTGTTTTTTTGTTTTTTTGTTTTTTTTTCCATTGTGACCTGCTTCTAATGGGCTATGGGGAATGCTCTTAAAAAAATAATCTAACTCTTCTCAGAGGGCTCTGGGCAATAAACAAAAGGCTTGTATGACCTTCCAGTCTTCATAATGGCATGAAGAAAGGCCATTTTATAAAGCAGAGAAAAGAGTGTCACAATCATATGAGTAATGAGAGATGCCAAGGACATTTTTTTAACTCCACTGTGTGCTGTCTCTGCTTAACAGAGGTTTATCCCTTTGATAGAGAAGGTGAATGATTCTCCAAGACAAAACTTTACACTGGTGTGTTCAGTAATCTATGAAATTCAAAAAACAGAAAATAAACAAGAAAGTCCTACTGTCTTCCCTGCTATGCCAGTGTAATTTACTGTAACATTCCCCTTGAAAAGAGGCAAGATACAGACCTGTGTGTCAATCCACTGTAGTTATCATGTTCCCTATTCTCTTTAAAATACCAAGCACAGTGATTGTACAGTACATGTTTAATAAAAATTCATTTTATTGACCCTCATATTTTTCTTATTAACAACATCCCTGCATTGAATTTTTTGAACATACTAAAAGCCATTTAATAATCAATTTATTACTATTATGTATTTTTGTTCTTTAATTAAATTTTTATTTTTTATATTAATTATAGTTTATTTACTTTGTATCCCAGCTGTAGCACCTTTCCTCATTCCCTCCCAATCTCACCCTTTCTCCCTCATTTCTCCCATTCCCCTCTCCAACTCCACTGATAAGGGAGGTCCTCCTCCCCTTCCATCTGACCCAAGCTTTTCAGGTCTCATCAGGACTGGCTGCAATATCTTCCTCTGTGTCCTGGCAAGGCTGTTCCCCCCTTGGGAGAGGGATTGTCAAAGAGCCCACCACTGAGTTCATGTCAGAGACAGTCCCTATTCCCCTTGCTAGGAAACCCACTTGGATACTGAGCTGCCATGGGCTACATCTGAGCAGGGGTTTTAGGTTATATCCATGAATGGTATTTGAAAATGGTCCTTTTCAATCTAAGAAAAGACCCTACGTCCCAGATTTTTTGTTCTATTGCTCTCCTTGTGGAGCTCCTGTCCTCTCCAGGTCTCACAGTCTCCCCCTTCTTTCATAGCATTCCCTGAACTCTGCCCAAGGTTTGCTTATGAGCCTCAGCATCTGCTTTCATACACTGCTAGATAGAGTCTTTCAGAGGCCCTCTGTGGTAGGCTCCTGTCCTGTTTCCTGTTTTCTCCTTCTTCCAGTGTCCATCCCATTTGTCTTTCTGAGTGAGGATTGATCATCTTGCTTAGCTTCTTTTGGTGTAGAGATTTTAGTATGTTTATTCTATCTTATAGGTCTAGTATCCACTTAAAAGTGAGTATATACCATATATGTCTTTCTGCTTCTGAGATACCTCACTCAGGATGATCTTTTCTAAATCCTACCATTTCCCTGTAAATTCCATGAGTCAAGTAAAGGGGGTAAGACTGTTGACTTTGTACATTATCTATACTTAGAATTTTGTTCCAGCCATACAAGCTAAGATAGGTATGATATTGACAGGTATGAACATAGACTGTATCTGTGTTCAGGAAAAGAGAGCTGCAGCATGGATCACTTCTGTGCTTCAATATCACATAGAAGATGCTTCCCATGGATTGAAAAAGACCAGGAAGCAGTACAGCTGCTATCACTCCTCAGAGACCTGAAATAGAAGTCCCTGATCATCTAGGACTCAGTGATTACTGAGGCTTACCCTTAGGACCATTCCAACATACAAGAGGCAACTACCTTAGGGTAGGAGATAAGGCTCTAGTTCTCCTTTAACTGTTATCCAAGTCTTTCTTTTAGTATTTTTAAAATACTTATCTTACTTTTATTTATGTATGTGTGTGTGTGTGTGTGTGTGTGTGTGTGTGTTGTATGTGCATGGATTGGTTTCATGGAAGCCAGAAGAGGACATCACATTCTCTGGAGTTGGAATTACCAATGGTTGAGTGCTGCCTAATAGGGCTGTAGAGAATTCTGGTCTTCTGCAAGTACAGTAAGCGTTTTTAACTGCTAAGGATCTCTCCAGATCTTTTTAATAATTGTATTTACATATTTGCATTTATAATAATTGCAATTATATAGCATTTGCATAATATGATGTGTGTATGTGTGTGTTTGTGTTTGTGTGTGTGTGTGTCTGTGGAAGTCATGAGACAATTAGCTGTAGTTGCTTTTATCCTTATACCAGAAATCTAATTCAAACTGTGGAATTTAGTCACAAGTGCTTTCACCTGCTGGGCCTCTCACAGGGGACCCATTTCTTTCGTTTGGTTTAATGCATTTAATTTTAATGTATAGCCTTAATTTATGTTAAGTCTTTTGCTGTTGTTCTTTTTAATGCTGTATTTTAGTGAAGTGTTCTATCTTAGATTCATGACTTAAGCTATATCTATGTTTATTTTATCAGTTTTTCTTGTCACTTATTATTTCAAGGTGTGTTTGTGTCTGTGAGTGAGAGAAAAAGAAGAGAACTCTCAGGTACACATGGATGTACAAGTGTGCATGCATGTGTATGCATGTATGTACAAGTATGTATGCATACACATGTGTTTGCAGGTGTAGCTTTTAAAAGTAATAATAATCAGGATCTCTGGCTGGATTGAAACTCACCTATTGGGCAAGGCTGGTGGGCCAGTGATCTTTGGAGACCTTCTTGTCCTCTTGCCGATTGCTGGATTACAAGCTCACTTGTAAAGATGGCTGTCTTCCTATGTGGATTCTGGGCTCTCAGTCAGGTCTTCATGCTTCTAAGGTATGCTCTTTGCCAATGGAGATGTACCCTTGATTCAAGTTTTGTGGCACTGATAAATATAAAAAGTCACATCTTTGTAAAAAATTCATTTAAGAAAAACATTCAAACCCTTGATCAAGATCAAGGGTTATAAAGAAGAGTGATTCCCAAATTCACTGTGGTGTTTTGTATGTTATAAAGTAAGAAAGTATTATTCAAAGCTTAAGATAAATAAAACACCAAAATGCCACTGCCCATCAGTCAGGGTTCATTTGCAATGCACCATTGGCTGATCTGACATTAGATTACCTTTCCAACTGGCCATCTACAACCCATGAGCATTTCTCAGAGTGTCAAAAACAGATTAATAAAAAGTACTAAAAAAATAAGAGAAAAAACTTGCTGCAAGATCTCAGTGCTTGGAAACCTACATAAAACAATCACATACTGGGCAAGCTTAACAGTTCCTACACCAGACTAGTATGAACAGTGAACGGGGAGATCTCAGAAGTCTACAGGGAAAACTGAAAACACAGGACCACTAGTATATCACTAGTATATCAGTAAGACATATGTACTGTGGTTTCCAAAAACACAGGACCACTAGTATATCAGTAAGACATATGTACTGTGGTTTCCAAATTACACTTTGAATTTTTTAGGAAAAAATTTAAAAAATGGTTAGCCAAAAAGATGCTTATTACAAAGAGACTTGCAAGAGACTTCTTGGGTTCAACCCCAAGGTCAACCACCTATCCCTGCCTCACATACACTTTTTGTTCTTTCAGTTTTCTATCATCTCCCCACTCCAGTTTATCCTCTTGGATAAATATTCTAAAAATATTCTTCCCACTTGGATGAGTACCTTGCTTTTTTCTGCCTTGCAGCCAGATCTCTAAAGAGTACTAAGTGGGAGCCAGGAGGTGTACTAGACTGGGAGTTAGAAAGAAAACAACAGGCTGGAGAGATGGCTCAGAGATTAAGAACATTGGCTTCTTTTCCAAAGGTCCTGAGTTCAATTCCCATCAACCACATGGTGGCTCACAACCATCTATAATGAGATCTGATGCCATCTTCTGGTATGCAGGTATACATGCGAACAGAAAATTGTATACATAATAAATAAATAAATCTTAAAAAAAAAACTTAAAAGAAAAGAAACAAATAAATGTTCTATTAACTCTGGGAGTAGCCACGTACAGCAAACGCTCTCCTCTTGACTCCTTAAAAAGAGATGTGTAGCACTCTGTCAGATAAAGGGTTGGTGAAGATTCTTTCCCAATCTGTAGGCATTCGTTTTGTTTTGATGACAGTGTCCTTTGCTTTACAGAAGCTTTTCAGTTTCATGAGGTTTCATTTATTAATTGTTGCTCTTCAGGCCTGTGCTATTGGTGTTCTGTTCAGGAAGTTGTCTCCTGTACCAATGTGCTCTAGGGTTTTCCCCACTTTTTCTTCTAACCGATTTAATGTGACTTGTTTTATGTTGAGGTCTTTGATTCACTTGGACTTTAGTTTTGTGCAGGGTGATAAGTAAGGATCTATTTGCATTTTTCTACATGTAGACATCCAGTTAGACCAGCACCATTTGTTGAAGATGATATCTTTTTTTCCAATGAATGCTTTTGGCATCTTTGTCAAAAATCAGGTGTCCATAAGTGATTGTTTATGTCAGGGTCTTCTGTTCGGTTCCATTGATCTACCATTCTGTTTCTATGCCAGTACCATGTGGTTTTTATAACTGTTGCTCTATAGTACAGCTTAAGATCAGGGATGGAGATACCTCCAGAAGATCTTTTATTGTAGAGGATTGTTTTAGCCATTCTGGGTTTCTTGTTATTGAATATGAAGTTGAGAATTTTTCTTTCCAGGTCTGTAAAGAATTGTGTTGGTAATTTGATGGGAATTGCATTGAAATTGTAGATTGCTTTTGCTAAAATGGCCATTGTTACTATGTTAATCCTGCCAAGCCATGAACATGGGAGATCTTTCCATCTTCTGATATCTTCTTCTAATTCTTTCTTCAGAAACTTGAAATTTTTTTCATACAAGTCTTTGACTTGTTTGGTTAGGGTTACACCAAGGTACTTTATGTCATTTGTGACTAATGTAAAGGGTGTTGTTTTCCTAATTTCTTTCTCAGCCCTTTTGTCTTTTGTATACAGGAGGGCTACTGATTTTCTTGAGTTATTTTTTTATCTGGCCACTTTGCTGAAGGTGTTTATCAGCTGTAGGAGTTCCCTGGTACAGTTTTTGGGGTCACTCATATATACTATCATATATAAAGAATTAAAGAAGCTGAAAAGCAGCAAACCAAGTAATCCAATTTAAAAATGGGGAACAGAGCTAAACAGAGAATTCTCCATAGAGGAATATCAAATGGCAGAGAAACACTTAAAGAAATGCTCAATGTCATTAGCCATTAGGGAAATGCAAATCAAAACGACCCTGAAATTTCACCTGACACCCATCAGAATGCCTAAGATGAAAAACTCAAGTGACAACACATGCTGGAGAGGTTGTGGAGAAAGGGGAACACTCCTCCACTGCTGGTAGGAATGTAAACTTGTACAACCACTCTGGAAATCAATCTGGCGCTTCCTCGGACAAGTAGGAATAGTGCTTCCTCAAAAACCAGCTATACCACTCCTAGGCATATATCCAAAAGAGGCTCAAGTACACAGTAAGGACATTTGCTTAACCATGTTTGTAGCAGCTTTATTTGTAATAGCCAGAAGCTGGAAACAGCCCAGATGCCTCTCAACTGAAGAATGGATACAGAAATTGTGGTACATCTACACAATGGAATATTACTCTACAATGAAAAATAAGGAAATCATGAAATTTGCAGGTAAATGGTGGGACCTGGAAAGGATCATCCTGAGTGAGCTGTCCAGAAGCAGAAAGACACACACAGTATATACTCACTCATATTGACATATAACATAGAATAAACCTACTAAAATCTGTACATCTAAAGAAACTAATCAAGAGAGAGGACCCTGACTAAAATGCTCAATCCCCATTGCGAAAGGCAAAGAGGATGAATATCAAAAGAAGAAGAAAACAGGAAACAACCTAGGAACCTGCCACAGAGGGCCTTTGAAAGGTTTTGCCCCGCAGACTATCAAAGCAGATGCTGAGACTTATGGCCAACTGTTGGGCAGAGTGCATGGAATCTTATGTAAGAAGTGGGAAATAGTAAGATCTGGAGAGGACAGGAACTCCACAAGGAGGACAATGGAACTAGAAAATTTGAACACAGGGGTCTTCCCAGAGACTCATACTCCAACCAAGTACCAGGCATGGCGATAACCTAGAACCCCTGAACAGATGTAGCCCATGGCAGTTCAGTGTCCAAGTGGGTTACATAGTAATGGAAAGAGGGACTGCCTCTGACATAATCTGATTGGCCTGCTCTTTGACCACTTCCCCCTGAGGGGAGAGCAGCCTTACCAGACCACAGAAGATGACAATGCAGCCACTTCTGATGAGATCTGATAGACTAAGATCAGAAGGAAAGAGAGGAGGACCTCCTTTATCAGTGGACTTGGGGAGGGGCATGTATGAAGAAGGGGGAAGGAGGGTGAGACCGGAAAAGAAGGAGGGAGGGACTTCTGGGGGGATACAAAGTGAATAAAGTATAATTAATAAAATTAAATTAAATTTAAAAAAAGAAAAATAAAAAAAGAGATGTGTATTGTTTTTGGAGTCACAAATGAAGACATTTGGAGTTATAGAGACTAGAAAATGTATTCAATTTACGCAGTCAGTACAAGCAGGCAAAGCTGACACTCAGGGCAGGACACTGTGCTTCTCCACTGGGCCTTAGCTTTGTAAGTCCTTCTCATTACCATTTCACCGTTCTTCACTTGTGCTTACCAGTTGTTCTTATATTTTCAAATTCCTAACAATATTTCTTAAACCTTTGCTTTAGAAAAGGGTAATTAAGTAAAACTGATAAAATCCCAACTGAATTGCCAACAGTCCTGTGAGAAGAATAAAATGTGTTTACCCACCTTTCCACAGACACTCACAAAAACTAGGCCTTACAGGGACATAAAGACCATCATCCCTGTTCTTTAGGGGACTGGTGTGATATTTTTTTCTTTAGGTTTATAAGGTTTTCATTATGTTTATAGGTATAAAGATGAGACCTTAGTTCTTATTCTGATGCTCTCCCATCTTCTGATACCATCTCTGACCAGTTTATGCACATATGAAACTGAACTGGGATATGATGCAGAAAAAAAGGATGGTAGAAGGGAGGAAAGAAGAACATCAGGAAGGGACCAAAAGAAGATGAAGATGCATTATTAGTGTGCATAGCCTGAAAATTTGCTACCAAAGGCTTATCACTTGTTGACATAAGAAGCATGAAGAATGAGAAGAGATTTGGGAGATGAGCATGTTCAATAACCTAGAAAAACACATTCTAGCTGTTAGGAATAAATGGTTTGCAATGCTCTTCAGGGAGTCTTGTTTCATAGAATTCTTTTTTTTTGAAAAGGGACATGGAAGAAGTTACAATTAATTGGTCAATAAAAGCAGCACAGGTTTTTAAGACTTTTGGTCAATACTCTTATGTTTGTATTAAGAAAGTATTAAAACACCCAGGACCGATCTGAGAACATTCAACCCTACCTGGTACTCTCTCGGGATCAGCAAACATAGGTTCTACCACCAGGCTGCTTCTGGCAGAGCGATCTGGGCCCGAGATCTGGGATTGAGAACACTCAACCTAACTCTTTCCCACGCTAGCCCGGACCAGTCAACATAACCCCTCCTGGCAGAGGGAAAGGAAAGAGAGGCAGCACACAGGAAAGGTGGACACTGAGTCCTGCGGGCACAGTGTCACAGAGCTGACTGTTAGCCTACCTGCACATTTTCTGTTGCAGGACCAAATCAGAGAGTAGAGAGCAAGGGGAACCCCTGTGCATTCCAACTGGTCCTGCAAGAGAGTGAGTGAGCCTTCTAGGGAGACTTTGCCCCAGACCCAGGGACTCTCCACAGAAGCAGCCAGAAGCCACCCACACCCCTAGTATGAGCATCATAGGGATTCTAGGAATAGCGACCCCAACGTTGAAGCCTCTGCCTTGTGGGTCCACCAGTGTAATCCAGGCAAACAATCCCTGAATCTCAGACATAACTGCATAATAGTGGCCTGCAGGCTACTGCAATAGTCAGAGAATCCACGCATGCACACGGTGCCCTTAAAAAAGCACATGCAAATAGCGCCAGCATCACATTCCTTACTTAGGCAAAACTGAAACCACAACGCATACTCCCAAACCAGTAAACCTCTCTCATCTTCCTGAAAAAACACTCCAGAAAACAGAAAGAGACGATCATAGTCCGAACTACAAACTTGAGGAACAGTGAGGGTTATAAATAACCAGATGGCTAGAGGCAGACGTAAGAACACACCCAAAAAAAATCAGGACATAACGACCTCACCAGCGACCCCACAAACGAATGGACACTTCAATTCACTAGATATACAAGAAAAAGACCTCAAAACTATGTTTCTCCAGCTACTAGAGGCCCATAAAGATAAAATGAACAAAGCCCTCAGAGAAATAGCCAAAGAAATCGAGACGAACCAAGAGGAAACAAATCGAGCTCTCAGAGAAATGACCACAAAAATTGAGGCAAACAAAGAAGAAATGAACAAAGCTCTCAAAGAAATGTCCACACAAATGAAGGCAAATAAAGAAGAAATAAACAAAGCTCTCATAGAAATACAGGCAATTATAGCCAAAAAAGTAGAGGCACAATTAGTGATACATAGAGAGGAAATGGACAAAAATAAATAAATAAATAAAAGTAGTCATTGAAAAGCAGGACTGTACATTCAAACAGATGAAGAAATGGTGCAAGACATGAAAACAAAATTAGAATCAATAAAGAAAACACAAATAGAGAAAAACCAGGAGCTGGAGAACATAGAGAAAAGATCAGGAACTACAAAGGTAAGCATCACCAACAGAATACAAGAGATGGAATAAAGAATCTCAGGAGCCAAAGATACACTTGCGGAAATTGACACGTCTCTCAAAGAAAAAATAAAATCAGAAAAGTTCCAAACACAAAACATCCAAGAAATCAAGGACACCATGAAAAGACAAAATCTAAGAATAATAGGAGTAGAAGAAAAAGAAGACATCAGGCTCAAAAATCCGGAAAATATTTTCAAGAAAATTATAGAAGAAAATTTTCCCAACTTAAAGAAGGAGATGGCCATAAACATACAAGAGGCCTACAGAACACCAAGTAGACTAGACCAGAAAAGAAATTCTTCACATCACATCATAGTCAAAACACTGAACATACAGAACAAAGAAAAAATTCTAAAAGCAGCAAGAGAAAAAGGCGAAGTAACATATGAAGGTAGACCTATCAGAATCACACCAGATTTCTCAACAGAAACTATGAAAGCCAGAAGGGCCTGGACAGAAATCATACAGTCCTTAAGAAACCACAGATTCCAACCCAGACTACTATACCCAGCAAAACTTTCAATCAACATAGATGGAGAATTCAAAATATTCCATGACAAAACCAAATTTAAACAATATCTACATAGTAACCCAGCTCTACAGAAGTTACTGGAAGGGAAATTCCAAACCAAAGAAAACAACTACATCTAAGAAAACAGAGGAAATAGATAACTACACAACAAAAAAAAGACAAAAGAATACAAGCAATGAAACTCCTTGACACCACCAACCCCACATCTAAAGTAAGTAACAATTGTTGGCCACTAGTATCTATCAACATCAACGGACTCAACTCCCCAATAAAAAGACACAGACTAAAAGAATGGTTGCAGAAACAGGATCCAACATTCTGTTGCATCCAAGAAACACACCTATGCAACAAAGATAAACACTACCTCAGAGTAAAGGGCTGGAAAAATGTTTTTCAAGCAAATGGTTCCAGAAAACAAGCTGTAGTAGCCATCCTAATATCTAATAAAATAGACTTTCAACCCAAGTTAATCAAAAAAGATAAAGAGGGCCACTATATTCTCATCAAAGGAAAAATCCACCAAGAGGACATCACAATTTTGAATATCTATGCCCCAAATACAAGAGCACCTATATTTGTAAATGAAACAATATTAAAGCTTAAATAACACATTGATCCTAATACCTTAATAGTGGAAGACTTCAACACTCCACTCTCACCAAGGACAGAACAATTAGACAGAAAACAAATAGGGGAATAAAATCACTTACAGAGTCCCTAAATCAAATGGACCTAATAGATGTCTACAGATCTTTTCATCCAAACTCAAAAGAGTATACCTTCTTTTCAGCACCGCAGGGAACCTTCTCCAAAATAGACCATATAGTTGGTCATAAAGCAAGCCTCAACAGATACAAAAAGATTGAAATAATCCCTTGTATTCTATCTGACCACCATGGACCTCAACAACAACAGAACTAACAAACAGCCTACACGCACATGGAAACTGAACAACTTGTTACTCAATGACAACTGGGTCAAGGAAGAAATAAAGAAAGAAATTAAAGACTTCCTAGAATTCAATGAAAATGAAGGCGCAACATATCCAAATTTATGGGACACATTGAAAGCAGTGCTCAGAGGAAAATTTATAGCACTAAGTGCCTACAAGAAGAAATTTGTAACATCACATACAAACAACTTAATGGCCCAACAGAAAACACTGAAAACCCTAGAAAAAAAAGAAGCAGATACACCCACGAGGAGCAGATGGCTGGAAATAATCAAACTCAGGGCTGAAATCAATCAATTAGAAACAAATAAAACTATTCAAAGAATCAATGAAACAAAAAGCTGGTTCTTTGAGAAAATCAACAAGATAGACAAACCATTAGCCAAAATAACTAAAAAGCAGAGAAAATCTATCCAAATCAGCAAAATCAGAAATGAAAAGGGTGACATAACTACAGACACTGAGGAAATTCAAACAACCATTAGGTCATATTTCAAAAGCCTATATGCCACAAAAATTGAAAACCTAAATGAAATGGACAATTTTCTTGATAGATTCCATCTACCAACATTAAGTCAAGATCAGACAGAAAGACTGAATAGCCCTATATCCCCCAAGGAAATTGAAGCAGTCATTCATAGTCTTCCCTCCAAAAAAAAGCCCTGGGCCAGATGGTTTCAGTGCGGAATTCTACCAGACCTTCAAAGAAGTGCTAACACCAATTCTCCTCAAACTATTCCACAAAATAGAAACAAAAGGTACATTACAAAACTCATTCTATGAAGCGACAGTCACCCTGATACCTAAACCACACAAAGACCCAACAAAAAAAGAAAACTACAGACCTATCTCTCTTATGAACATTGACACAAAAATACTCAATAAAATACTTGCAAACCGAATCCAAGAACACATCAAAGATATCATCCACCATGACCAAGTAGGCTTCATCCCAGGCATGCAAGGGTGGTTCAACATATGGAAATCCATCAATGTAATCCACCACATAAACAAACTGAAGGAGAAAAACCACATGATCATCCCCTTAAATGCTGAAAAAGCATTTGACAAAGTCCAACACCCATTCATGTTTAAAGTCTTGGAGAGATCAGGGATACAAGGCACATATCTAAGCATAGTA
Source organism: Psammomys obesus (assembly GCF_907164565.1). Taxonomy (NCBI): domain Eukaryota; kingdom Metazoa; phylum Chordata; class Mammalia; order Rodentia; family Muridae; genus Psammomys; species Psammomys obesus. Next base: position 3,856,042 of record NW_026596089.1, on the reverse strand, counting down.
AAGGCAATATACAGCAAACCTATAGCCAACATCAAACTCAATAGAGAGAAACTTAAATCAATCCCACTGAAATCAGGAACAAGACAAGGCTGCCCACTCTCTCCATACCTCTTCAACATAGTACTTGAAGTCCTAGCCAGAGCAATAAGACAAATAAAGGAGATCAACGGGATAAAAATCAGAAAGGAAGAGGTCAAAGTGTCACTATTCGCAGATGATATGATAGTATATATGAGCGACCCCAAAAATTCAACCAGAGAACTCCTCCAGCTGATAAATACCTTCAGCAAAGTGGCAGGATACAAAATCAACTCAAAAAAGTCAGAAGCCCTCCTGTATACCAAAGACAAAAGTGCCGAGAAAGAAATTAGGGAAACAACACCCTTCACAATAGCCACTAATAACATAAAGTACCTTGGGGTGACACTAACCAAGCAAGTGAAAGACCTGAGAAAAACTTTGTCTCTGAAGAAAGAAATTGAAGAAGATATCAGAAGATGGAAAGATCTCCCGTGCTCATGGAATGGTAAGATTAACATTGTGAAAATGGCAATCCTGCCAAAAGCAATCTACAGATTCAATGCAATTCCCATCAAAATACCAACTCAATTCTTTACAGACCTTGAAAAAAAGATCCTCAACTTCATATGGAGAAACAAAAAACCCAGAATCTCCAAAACAATTCTGTACAACAACAGATCATCTGGAGATATCTCCATCCCCGATCTCAAGCTGTACTACAGAGCAACAGTAATAAAAACTGCCTGGTATTGGCATAAAAACAGAAAGGAGGATCAATGGAACTGAATAGAAGACCCAGAAATAAACACACACACCTATGAACACTCGATTTTTGACAAAGAAGCCAAAACCATTCAATTGAAAAAGACAGCATCTTCAACAAATGGTTCTGGTCCAACTGGATGTCTACATGCAGAAAAATGAAAATAGATCCATATTTATCACCCTGCACAAAACTAAAGTCCAAGTGGATCAAAGACCTCAACATAAAACCAGATACTCTAAATCTGTTAGAAGAAAAAGTGAGGAACAGCCTAGAACTCATTGGCACAGGAGACAACTTCCTGAACAGAACACCAACAGCACAGGCTCTAAGAGCAACAATCAATAAATGGGACCTCATGAAACTGAAAAGCTTCTGTAAAGCAAAGGACACCATCATCAAAACAAAACGACTGCCTACAGATTGGGAAAAAATCTTCACTAACCCTTTATCTGACAGAGGACTAATATCCAGTATATACAAAAACTAAAGAAGCTGAAAAGCAGCAAACCAAGTAATCCAATTAAAAAATGGGGAACAGAGCTAAACAGAGAATTCTCAACAGAGGAATATCAAATGGCAGAGAAACACTTAAAGAAATGCTCAGCCTCATTAGCCATTAGGAAAATGCAAATCAAAACGTCCCTGAAATTTCACCTCACACCCTTCAGAATGGCCAAGATGAAAAACTCAAGTGACAACACATGCTGGAGAGGTTGTGGAGAAAGGGGAACCCTCCTCCACTGCTGGTGGGAATGTAAACTGGAACAACCACTCTGGAAATCTATATGGTGCTTTCTCAGATAATTAGGAATATTGCTTCCTCAAGACCCAGCTATACCACTGCTAGGCATATACCCAAAGTTTGCTCAAGTACACAAAAGGGATACTTGCTCAACCATGTTTATAGCAGCTTTATTTGTAATAGCCAGAACCTGGAAACAACCCAGATGTCCTCAACTGAAGAATGGATACAGAAATTGTGGTATTTTTATACAATGGAATACTACTCAGCAATCAAAAAGGAGGAAATCATGAAATTTGCAGGCAAATGGTGGGATCTAGAAAAGATCATTCTGAGTGAAATATCCCAGAAGGAGAAAGACAAACAGGGTATATACTCACTTATATAGACCTATAAGATATGATAAACATAATGAAATCTATACACCTAAAAAAGGTAATCAACAGAGCGGACATGGGGTAAGATGATCAATCCTCATTTAGAAAGACAGATGGGATATGCATTGAACGTATGACAGGAGTCTACTGAGGGCATCTGAAAGTCTCTAACTAGCAGTGTTTTCAAAGCAGATACAAAGACTCATGACCAAACCTTCGGCAGAGTACGGGGAATCATATGAAAGAAGTGGAGTTAGTATGATGGGGAAAGGATAGGAGCTCCACAAGGACCAAATATATCTGGGCACAGGGTCTTTTCTGAGACTGACATTCAACCAAGGACCATGTATGGATATAACCTAGAACCTCTGCTCGGATGTAGCCCGTGGTAGCTCAGTAACCATTTGGTTTCCCATAGTGAGGGGAACAGGGACTATTTCTAACAGGAACTCAATGACTGGCTCTTTGACCTCCCCACCTCCCAAGGGAGTAGTAGTCCTGTTAGGCCACAGAGGAGGACTTTGCAGCCAGTCCTGAAGATACCTGATAAAACAGGATCAGATGATTGGGGAGGAGGTCCCCCCTATCAGTGGACTTGGAAGGGTGCACGGTGGAGATGAGGGAGGGAGGGTGGGATTGGGAGGGAATGAGGGAGCAGAATACAGCTGGGTACAGAGTTAATAAAATGTAACTGATAAGAAAAAAATAAAATTAAAAAAATAACAAAGAGAAACAATAAGCAAGAAAAAAAGATAAATAGTAAATAAAGGCCAAATTTTACACTAAAAAAAAAAAACAAAAAAAAAAAAAAACAAAAAAAAAAAAAACAAAACACCCAGGACCTTAAGGGCCCTAAGCAGAGAAGACTGAGAGAAAATCGAGAACCTTTTCCCAGTACTCCCTGGGGACATACTTCTCTACCCAGAGAAAGGGTGATTTCTGTCACATAACGTCTGCCCTATATGTCTGCTGTCTCTAGTTCCTCCACACACCACAGGCCACATATAAACTTAGACTGCATCTTTGTGGTAAAAAACCTCTCATTTCCTCAAGAAACCTTTAAAATTAGACCCCTATTTTGTATGAAGCCTCTTGTGTAGGATCCTCATTGTACTACTTGCTGAGATATAAATAAACCTCTTCCCTGAAGGCGGTGGCTCAACTCAAGAGCCTTCCCATGAACCTTCATTTTCACTTCTCCCTTCAATAAAGCCAATAGAAAGTGCACAAGACATTGTGCAAGTTATTTGTTACTCTTAGGTGAGATGGTGTGACTACAACTACGAAAAACTATGATAAAATAGTTAGGGGTAAAATTAACCAGGCGGCCATAAGACCTCAGCATCTAGGAGAACTTGACAATCTTAATTCTAAGTCATCTGGGCCTGAGAATAGTTCTCGCATTCTTTACATATTTTTACATTATATTTATATTTTCACATTAAAACAACTTTCTGCAAAAAAACTAATTGGAAGAAATACAAAATAGGTGAACTATTTGCCAACAACTGTTAAATTAGAAAAATAAAATAAGTCAAATAAGATCTAACTGCCATTCCAGAGGAATTATATCAAAGGAAATCAATTTCTTTGGATCAAAATGTATTGATACAGAATCCGGTTGACAGGACAGGAGAAAAGAATTGCGAACCAGCAACGCTGACAAAGTAACAAGGCTGTAGTATAGGGCTAGCATCACATAATCAATAGCTAACATTCAAATTAATGATGCCCCTGGCAAGAGTAACTAACTATTCCATATCAGCAAGGCACAGTTGGGAAGGGTGTGGGTATCAATCAAAGCAAGTTAAAAATAGAAAGGAATCAGATTTAACCTACTTCTTATTAGAGAAAGCTGTACCTGTCTACTCCCTTCCTCAGAAAGGACACTGAGTGTTAACTTGTCAACACCCACAAACCACACTGTCAATGACTTTCAGCCTAGAACAGAAGTCTACAGATAGAGTAAAAGACAAAAAGGAACTATTTATCTCTGATTCAATCCACAGCTAAAACAGCTATATAAATAGCTGTTTTTAGTGACAAGTTTTGTTTTTAATGACAAGTTTCCAAGTTTTCCCCCACAATGCACAACTTTAAGAAAAATCATTATGTTTCTGGCAATCATTCTAATATGATTATGTGTATTTTAGTTTGCTGTATTTATATTTACTCTAATTACAAATATAAGGAAATGGAATCAACTACATATATAAGGAATAAGAATTAATCTATTTCATAGTGACAATTAACAAGACTAAGGCTTATTCAGAATAGTTAATAATTTTAGAACCCAAATAAATATTTGGTTAATAGAATTTTCCAGGAATTATATTTGTGGAAGAAGAAGCCCTTTATCTCTATCAAATAACAAAAGCATATCCATTTGTTATTTTTTAAGTGGTGACAGCAAAATCAATTCTTAGGGGAAAAGAGGAAAATGAGATTCTGAATTCTCAATATTACCTTCTAGTTCCCCTTGACACACTAATTAGTCACCCCCCCCTCCTCTTTGTGCCTTTCAGGGTGTTTGCTTAGAGAAAAACATGAAACTGGCAATACCTAATAGTGGCAGTGACTAATGAAGAAGACACTAGAAAAGTGACAATTTCTTTGAATGGAGCTATTAGTTACATGCTGTTATGTTGTTTTGGTGGCTCCAGGACTCTATACTCTAGCATTTTCAATTGTTTACAGAAATTCCTGTAGAGAGCTACAGACTGTACATTGCCCATATTTGATAGACTATGGTTTATACAATTATAGAAGACATATCTTTTCTAGCTGGTTTATTTTCAGCCTTTTTATTGCTCTTCTCTTGAAATTGTGGTACATCTACACAATGGACTAGTACTCAGCAATAAAAAACAAGGAAATCATGAAATTTGCAGGTAAATGGTGGAAATTGGAAAAGGTCATCCTGAGTGAGGTATCCCAGAAGCAGAAAGACACAGGGTATATACTCACTCGTAAGTGGATATTAGACATATACTATAGGATAAACATTCTAAAATCTGTACACCTAAAGAAACTAACAAAGAAGGAGGACTCTGGTTAAATGCTCAAACCTCATACAGAAAGGCAAAGAGGATGGACATCAGAAGAAGGAGAAAACAGGGACAGTACAGGAGCCTGCCACAGACCCTCTAAAAGGCTCTACCCTGCAGGGTATCAACACAGATGCTGAGACTTATGGCCATCCTTTGAGCAGAGTGCAGGGAATTTCATGAAAGAAGTAGGAAATAATAAGACCTGGAGAGGACATAATCTTCACAAGTTGAACAACAGAACAAAAAATCTGGGCACAGGAGTCTTTTCTGAGACTGATACTCTAACCAAGGACCATTGATGGATATAAGATAGAACCTCTGCACAGATGTTGCCCATGGCAGTTCAGTGTCCAAGTAGATTCCATAGTAATGGGAACAGGGACTGTCTCTGACATGAACTGATTGGCCTGCTCTTTGATCACCTCCCCCTTAGAGGGAGCAATCTTACCAGGTTACAGAGGAAGACAGTCCATCTACTCCTGATGAGACCTGATAGACTAGGATCAGAAAGAAGGAGAGGAAGACCTCCTCTATTCATTGGACTTGGGGAGGGGCATGCATGGAGAAGGAGGAGGGAGAGTCGGATTGGGAGGGGAGGAGGTAGGGGGCCACAGAGGGATACAAAGTGAATAAAGTGTAATTAATAAAAATTAAAATAAAAATAGAAAAAAAGACATTCAAGAGGATATAAAAAAAGATAGTGTTTCTTCACCAATGTCACTTTGAAGAGTTTGCAGAAATCTCTTTAAAAGTTTTGAATGTCAAGTATAAATGACAGCAACATTCCTAAAAGGCTTGGAAAATGGTTACTTTCAGAGTTTGTGGCCCAAACTTTGATTTTTTTTAAAAATACATGAGGATCTGAAAAGACAGCTCAGAGAACTGGCTGCTCCTTCAAAGGCCCACATGGTGACTAAAGTCACATCTGTAACTCCAATTCAGGGAATCTAATGCCCTCTTCTGGCGTTTATGGGTACCAGGTACCCGCATGGTACATGAGGCCCTGAACACATAGAATTATATATATTATTATTTAATACAGTGAGTACTATTTCAACATTTATATTTGCAGACATTTTCAACATTTATATTTATCTTGAAACAGCATGAAATCATATTTTGGATTTTTTAAGAAAATATATAACTGAATTGAAAGCACTAATTCATAAGAAAGGTTTCCATCATCGCACTAGGACAGAAAGATACTTATCTGTTGGTGCAAAACACAGCTCTCATCTCATCTTAAAAAGAATGAGATCGTTATAAGACAGCAATGAGAGTGACTACAGCCTAGAAACACAGAATCAGATTTCCCAAAAACATATATTTCAATGTGAAAAAATGCTTACATATATGTTGTTTTTTAAATGTGACATATATCCCATAGGCTAATGTGTTTGAGGACTAGTCTACCCTGGTAATGTGGCTGAGGCAAATGCAAGTTTTTTAATCCCAATATTAGGTACTAGTATTAAGTGTGTGTGTGTGTGTGTGTGTGTGTGTGTGTGTATGCAGGCATGCCTGTAAAGAAAACAAGTTAAAGAGGCCGTATCAGAGTTCAAGAGAATTGGGCCTAATGGAAAAGATAAGGAACCCAAGCCAATCAAGAGAAGAAGCTATTGCTATAGAATCAGGCCCTGGGGGAGTCAGCATTGAGAACAAAGATGTAGCCAGCTGCATAGACAAAATGGCAGAATCAAATACAGAGCAAGACTGGAAGGTCCAGGTACAGATGAACTAGCAGGTAGACAGTCAGATAGCAGGTGAGGCCATCAGATCAACAGCATCAGTCAAGTAGAACTGAAAACTCATGGATGGTCAGTAGTTTAGTCTGTGACATGTACACCAGGTGTCAGATGACAGATTGGTAGGGCCATGCCTATCGTTTTATAGGTCCAAGTGAGAGGGTTGTACTTATTCTTTGATCTGCCCTGTTCAATAATTTCTTGAACCTGGTTTCTTAAATATGTCTTTAGTATACTCATATAACCCTATGCAGTGCTTCTCATCCTTTAGGTCACAACCCCTTTGGGGAGGTTGAATGACTCTTTCACAGGGGTCACCTAAGAGCTTCCTATGTAACAGATATTTACATTACTTTTCATAAAAGTAGCAAAATTAGTTATGAAGTAGTAACAAAAATAATTTTATGGTTGGGTGTAGACAAAATCTCTTCTGTATTGTATGGATGCAACACCTGTCAATTTAAAAACCTATGGCCTATTATTTAGGCAGGAAATAGGGGAGGGACATCTGGTAGGCAGAAAGGATTCTGGGATAGAGCCAGGTAAGAGGGATTGAGCCTCCACAATGTGAGGAAGATGGATGCATGGTGCTTGAGCTCAGGTAACCAGCCATGTGACAGAATGTAAATTATTACGATGGGCTATTTTAAGTTATGAGCTAGCTATATGTCCTAGGTATTTGTATAACACTTAATGAGTCTCATGAGTCATTATCCTGGGAGCTAAGGAACAGGAGGAAAACCCACCCACAGCATAGTGGTACACTACTGCAGTTGGGGGTCACTACAATATGAAGAACTGCATTAAAGGTTTGCAGCAGTAGAAAGGTTGAGAACCACAGCCCTACAGTCTCAATTTAACCTGATAATTTTATAGGGCGGTGAAATTTCCACTGCCAGGAAAAAGCCATTTATTAATCTGTGTTGTATAGATGGTCCTGGACAGATGGTCTTATTTGACCTGTTTTGTCTTTTGCTTCCCTCAAAATGGAGTGAAAATCTGCTTATAAAATGAAGTTTTTCTGGACAATACAGTTTGGGAGAAATCACACAATATGGAATAATTTCAGGCAAGGAATAGTGTGGTCTCAAAACAGACAATGTACTTTGAGTTTTTCAGTTTACAAAAGACTTTTTTGTTTAAGAATGACCTATTTTCTGCTGTTGGAGAAGCCCAGTAAATTGTCCTAACTCATGCTATTGATTATCACCTAATAGTCATATTTTCTTCCACTCTCACTTGTTACTTTAATTGTCACTGGACCAAGGACAGAGGGTAAGGGCTGGGTCTCTGATAGAGTTACTTCTGCTTATAGCTTACTTGATAGTTATAGTCTTTATACTTACAGCAATGAGTACTGAGACCAGTCACCTGTCTGGTAAACAATTTTTTGTGAGTTAGTGACAGTGTTTTCTATGTCAGTATCACTGAGCCATCTCATCTGCCATGGACCCTGGTGGCCATCATCATAGTACTGGGCCTTGGACAGAGAGAGGACCAGCTTTTGTCCAGAAAGCCATTTTTCTGTCTGCCAGCCACTCTTCATCTCAACAGACAATGGCTGATTTTCATATATTTTAGAGGAAAACAGAATTCTCTACCCGTGAGAATAAGAGAGAACCTCAGAACATTGAATCCTTTTCCTTGACTTGTTGGGAAGTTCTAAATCTTGAGGTAAGAACACCAATTAACTCCATCTGAGAGGACATCCCCAGAAATTTGCTGAAAAGGTGAGAATTCTCATTATTGTTGAGATTCCTTATACAGTCACATATATGGCTGAGGTGCTTAGATCTTTTCACTTTTCAGAAATGAAAAGAGTGACATAACAACAGACACTAATGCAATTCAAACAATCATTAGGTCTTACTGAAAAAGCCCTATAGGGCACAAAATTTGAAAACCTAAATGAAATGGACAATTTTCTTAATAGATTTCATTTACCAAAATTAAATCAAGATCAGGTAAATAGATTGAATAGTCCTTTATCTCCCAAGGAAATAGAAGCAATTATTAAAAGTCTCCCTTCCAAAAAAAGCCCAGGGCCAGTTTGTTTCAGCACAAAATTTTATCAGACCTTCAAAGAAGAGCTAATTCCAATTCTCTTCAAACAATTCCACAAAATAGAGAAGGATCATAACCAAACTCATTCTATGACGCCTCTGTCACCTTGATACCTAAACCACACAAAGACCCAACAAAAAAAACTTCAGACCTATCTCTCTTATGAACATTGATGCAAAAATACTCAATAAAATACTTACAAAATGAATCCAAGAACACATAAAAGTTATCATCTGCCTCCAACCAAGGACCATTCATGGATATAACCTAGAGCCCTGCTCAGATGTAGCCCATGGCAGCTCAGTATTCAAGTGGGTTCCCTAGTAAGGGAAAGAGGGACTCTGTCTGACATGAACTCAGTGGCAGTCTCTTTGACCACCCCCCAAGGGAGGGCTGGGAGCAGCCTTGCCAAGCCACAGAGGAGGACAATGCATCCAGTCCTGATAAGACCTGATAAGCTAGGGTCAGATGGAAGGGAGGAGGACTTCCCTTATCAATGTACTTGAAGAGGGGCATGGGAGGAGATGAGGGAGGGTGAGATTGGGAGGGTACGAGGGAGGGTGCTATAAGTAGGATACAAAGTGAATAAACTGTAATTAATATAAAAATAAAAATTTAATTAAAAAACAGTATTATATTGATGGAATAGCAGAGACTATTAAAAGAAAAGAAAATTAAGGGATGTAATCAAGATCAGAAGGCACATTTGTTATAGTTCTGGAAATAGGATGTTATCTAACTTCTTGGACAGTATCCTACAAAATAGATCCTTCTGGTCAATATTTCTTATCTTATCTCTATAGGTCTGATGCCTTAGCAGTTTATTGAGGTTACTATATACTTAAAAATCTCTTTTCAACACATTCTTTTGGTAGTGCAGCTTTAAAGACTGTTTTATTTTTTAGAGTTCCATAAATGTATGGATTTTTAAGAAATAGAGCCTAGTAGATCTCATTGTACAAGATAATTACATGTATGAAATTTCATGTGATTGGTATGCTATCTCAAAGGCACGGTTCCAACACTGAGTGACCTTGCTACTCTTTTCTGCACTTTAGAATTTTATAATGCTTATATATTTATTTTAATTACCAGTGTATTTAAATAATTTAAATATGGTGTTCTCAATTTCTATGTATATATAGGTGATTTTTTTTCTTACTCATGGCTGACTTAGTAGTCAGTAGGAGCACTTAGTAGTTTCTTTTCATATAATACAAATATCCAACGCTGGGGGAAAAATTTTACACACACCTTGAATGATATTTTTATTCTTGTTTTCAGATAATAGATAATCCCCAGCTGATGACTTACACATTTTTAACTTTGTGATGCTATGAAGGTAATATACATTCAGTAGAAATCATACTATATGATTTTAATTTTCATATTTTCCCAGGACAGCTACATATATCATGCTATACTTGTGATAGTGGGCAGTGAATAAAGCCACAGTTCCTAATTATCTACACACAGTCCATATTGTGCACTGGACTGTGTCCCTAGAATATATGCTTGCTGGTAGGCTATGTGTATTGACCAAAGGGAGCCTCAACTTACAGTGGATTTCCATTGTAAGTCAAGGGAAATCTACATATTTCAGAATAGCATAAAAAAAATGGGAATTCAACATGTAAGCCATATAGATGGACATAGAACGTTCCCAGGCTGCACCTCATATAACATTTTGCTATAACTATGCAGAAGGGGAGAAAATTGCTCACGTCCAGTGATTGGTAAAAGAGGAGGAGGATAGAGGAGACCAAGAAGGGCAATAGAGATTTCAAGCATCCTTCCTTGGGCCCTCCTTGTTACTTAAGTTCTTTGGGTCTGTGAATTGTAGTGTGCTTATCATATATTATATAGCTAATACCTGTTTATAACAGAGTAGAGCAATTTCCAGGATGGTGGCAGCCAGGGCTTACTGAGTGCCAGAAGATCAGAGACTGCAGTTTCAGTGAGTAGCCCCCAAACAATGACCCAGAGGGAAGGTGGCATATCAAGTGCAGGGAACGCAGGGTTCCAGCCAAGACCATCTCCAGGACATGGTTTGGGACAACAGTGCTTTCTGTTTAGCAAGGTCCAGGTCTGGCCGTGCCTGCACAGTGTTTCCAGCCTACCTGAGTGTGAGACGCAGATCCCCTCCAGCAAACAGACCTCGGATCACTACAGCTCCCATGCCTAGTTATTGAAGCCAGCATCCCAACCCAAATGAAACAGGCCCAGGGGCCAAGAAGAGCCCAGGGTGCACTGTTCTGGCAAGGTACTTTCTGCCTGCCTGCACGCGAGGATCTGCAAATCCAAGAGTGCTTCATTCCATCAACCCTGCTTTCCTAAGGGTAGTGTCTGGACCGGCTAGACTGGACAAATGTTTCGAATCCTAGGTCCACGATGGCGAAACCAAGCCAAATCTGAGCACTAGGAGCTCAGTGCCTGCTGGGCCAGCAAGCAGCTGTGTGGCTGAATCTGAATCCACAATGCCAGCACAGTTTGCCTGTTTGTTGCAGTGGCTGGCCCCATAACACCACTCATATTCTGCATGATCTGCCTGACCCATCTGGAGTACAGCCAGCACAGAGTAACTCCAGTCCTACAGAAGATACTAGAAGGAAAACTTTAACCTAATAAGGCCAACTACACCCAGAGAAACACAGAAAATAAATAAACCCATATCAGCAAAACCAAATCATGCACACAAAGTCTCCACAACCAACAACTTCAAAATAACAGGAAGTAACAACCACTGGTTATAAATACCTCTCAACATCAATGGCCTCAACTCCCAAATGAAAAGACACAGGCTAACAGAATGGATGCGAAACAGGACTAATCACTCTGCTGCATATAAGAAACATCTCAGCAATAAAGATAGACATTACCTCAGAGTAAAGGGATGGAAAACAGTTTTCCAAGCAAACAGACCCAAAAATCAAGCTGAAGTAGCAATCTAGTATCTAATAAAATAGACTTTAAGAGAAGAAAGTGATCAGTCCAAGGAGGAGTAGATGACTGGAAATAATCAAAGTCAGGGATTAAATAAATAAATTGGAAACAAAGAGAACAATACAAAAAAATCATAAAACCAAGAGCTGGTTTTTTGAGAAATTCAACAAGATAGACAAACCCTTAACCAAACTAACTAAAAGGCAGAAAGAGAGACAGAGAGAGAGAACCCAAATCAACAAAAAAGCTTCTGTAAGGCAAAGGCCACTCTAAATAAAATTAAAAGACAGTCTACAGTTTCGGAAAATATCTTCACCAATCCTACATCCAACAAAGGGCTAATATTCAAAATACATAATGAACTCAAGAAATCAAACACCAGTATACAAAATAACACAATTACAAAATGAAGCACAGAACTAAACAGAGAATTTTCAACAGAGTAAACTTGAATGGTGGAAGAACACTTAAAGAAATGCTTAACTTCCTTAGTCATCAAGGAAATGCTAATCAAAATGACTCTGAGATTAAATCTTACACCATTCAGAATGGCTAAGATCAACATCTCAGTTAACAGCAGGTTCTGGCAAGGGTGTGGAGAAAGGGAAACACTCCTCCATTGCTGGTGGGAGTGTAAACTTGTACAACTACTTTGGAAATCAATCTGGTGCTTTCTCATAAAATTGGCAATAGCTTTAGCTTAAGTCCCAGCTATACCTCTCCTAGGTATATACCCAAAATATGCTTCACCATACAATAAGCACACTTGCTCAACTATGTTCATAGCTGTTTTATTCATAATAGTCAGAATCTGGAAACAACCAAGAAGTCCCTTAACTGAAGAATGAATAAAGAAACTGTGACACAGTTACACAATACTACTCAGCTATTAAAAAGAAAGAAATCATGAAATTTGAAAGCAAATGAGTGCAACTAGAAAAGATCATTCTGAGTGAGGTAACCTACACCCAAAAAGACACACTTGGTATGCCCTCACTTATAAGGAGATTTTAGCCATATAGTACAGGATAAACATTTTAGGAGGCCCAGACCCAAGGAAGATAAATAGCAAGGAGGATCTAAGGGAGGATGCATAAATCTCACTTGGAAGGGGAGACAGAATAAATAGAGGTAGTGGCTGAAGAGAGGGAACTATGTAGGAGAGGGGTCACAAGAGTTGGAGGGAGGAGATCAGACCTGGGGAGAGTGTCAGTATGAGGACAGAAGGCCTGTAGAGAAAATGTAAATGGAGGATGGGAGTATCTCTGGAGACCTAAGGCAGGGTAGGCCCCTGGGAAGATATAAGGGAGACTCCTAGTAATAGAGCCCATAGAGGCCGAAGAGGACACCTTCTAATTAGACTGGCCTCCTAGTAGAGGGAGGGGAACTCCAACCCACTCACAAAAATTTCAATCCCAAGTTTACCCTGCATGCAAATTGGCAGAGATAAAGATAGAGCAGATAGAGCAGAGATTGAGGGAATGTTCAACCAATGCCTGGTCCAACCAAAGACCTACCCAATGGGAGAGTGCCAACCCCTGACACTATGAATGATACTCTGCTAACCTTGCAGATAGAGCCTGACAGAGTTGTCCTCTGAGAGTCTCTACCCAGCAGCGCCTCAAAAGAGATGCTGAGAATCACAGCCAAACACTATACAATGCTTAGGGAATCTTGTGGAAAAATGGGATGAAAGAGCAAAGGACTTGGAAGTGACAAGAAGACCAACAGGGCCAACTATACAGGGCCCAAAGGGGCTTACTGAGACTGAAGTATCAACAAAGACCATGCATGCATGCATGCATGGATATAGGCCCTCTACAAAGATATAGCAGATGGACAACTTAGACTTCATGTGAGTTCTTCAGTAAGGGAAGTGTGGACTGCTTCAGAGAAAGAATCACTTGCCAGCTTTTTGATCACTTCCCCCTGGTGTGACTGTCTTACCAGGCCACAGGGGAAGAGCACATACTCAGTCCTGATGCAACTTTATGAGCTAGGGTGGATGGGCAAGGGTTCTCCCCTTTTCTTAGGAAAAGGGGAAGAAGAGGAGATGAGAGGAAGGGTGGCACTGGGAGGGGAGGAGATATGGGGCTACAATCAGGATGTAAGGTGAATAAAGTAAATAAATTTTAAAAAGAAGGGGGATAGATACTATTCTGTCCCTTGAACATTTATAAGAAATTCAGTAGATTGCCACCTCCACTTTATTGGGACTTGATGCCACATGGGCCCTCTTCATCCCTACCTCTGCACTCCATTGTACCTCTCTGCTAACTCCAGATGTACTCTCCTCAAAGGACCTCACAATTACTACACTTGGTAGAGACATTGGTAACTCCCTGTGCCCTCCTTTGTTTCCTCTGTTCTGTCCTGCTAGGGTAGTAGGAGTACTAGACTTGCCCTAGCACATCTTACCAGCCCATCGCCATTCCCCTGGGACTGGTCCCCACACATGTTATGAACCACAGGGTACCCATAATTCTGTCTCTGCAGCTGTTCATGATGTTAGACTCTGAACCCTCCTCAAGAGACCAGATCCTCAGAGACAGTTTATTTCCCTAACCTGCTATTTGAACATCCACCCTACCCAATGCACTAAACAGGGCTGTATGAAATCTAAACCCAGAGTTCAAAGCAAAATTTCAGATCTGGGATCAACGGAATCTAAATTCTGAAACCTAGTGTGACCAAGACTGACAAATAACCATCATTCACACCCGACAGTTTGGGGTAGCAGCAACCAAAGAATGGAAAACCATGCCACAAAGGTGAGACCAGACATCTGCACTAAGAAACACCAAAGTTGTCTCGGCAGATGCCTCGGTCCCATTATGAAAAGACAGACATGAACGACAAAGACAATATGCCTCCTTCTGAAACTAAAACCCTATTTTAATATTCCCAGAGGAAAGCAATTTAGCTGAAGCACAAAACACTCAGCAATTTTGAATATGTTCAAGGACCTTAAAGAGATTATGTGTAAATGTCTCAATAAAGAACATGAAAATACAGTTGAATGAAATAATGAAAACAATTAAAAATATAAAAATGGAATTTTAAAAGAAATATAATTGCTAATGTAAAGTCAGCTAGAAACAAAACTTAAAATGAGAAGCTCTTGAATTAGGTTCACTTAATTCAAGAACATATAAAAAAGATCATCCACCATGATAAGTAGGATTCAGTTTAAAATGCAGAATTGTTCCACATAATAAATAATTCCATGTAAACAAATAAATAAATAAACATAATCTACCACATAAATAGACTAAAGGACAGAATTCCATGGTCATCTCATTAGATGAAGAAAAGGCCTTTGACAAAATCTAACATCCCCTCATGATAAAAGACCTGGAGAGACTAGGGATAGAAAGGACAACCTCTCCAGCATGTGTTGTCACTTGAGTTTTCATCTTGGCCATTCTGATGGATGTAAGGTGAAATCTCAGGGTTGTTTTGATTTGTATTTCCCTAATGGCTAATGACATTGAGCATTTCTTTAAGTGTTTCTCTGCCATTCGATATTCCTCTGTGGAGAATTCTCTGTTTAGCTCTGTTCCCCATTTTTTAATTGGATTACTTGGTTTGCTGCTTTTCAGCTTCTTTCATTCTTTATATATATTGGATATTAGCCCTCTGTCAAATAAAGGGTTGGTGAAGATTCTTTCCCAATCTGTAGGCATTCGTTTTGTTTTGATGATGGTGTCCTTTGTTTTACAGAAGCTTTTCACCACACTTAAGGGCAACAGTAGATGGCCAACAATACATGGCCAACACAAAACAAATGCAATGCTCTTTTTTTGTTGTTATATTGCTTTGGAAATTTTTACTTTATTAGTCCTTTGCTTGTGTATTATGTTTTCCAATTATGTGTGTTTTGTTTTGGTGTGTGTGTGTGTGTGTGTGTGTGTGTGTGTGTGTGTGTGTGTATGTGTGTGTGTATGTGTTTCCTGCTTTTTTGAAGGAGGGTGTCATTGTTCTGGGTTCTTTGTTTTGCTTGATTGTCTTCTAAACAAAGAGGAAAAAAAAGGTGTAGAGCAGGATGGATGGAAAAGTGGGGAAAATTTGAGAGAAGATGAGGGAGCAAAAATATATTGTCATCAGAATATATTATATAAAAATTATTTTCAATTTATATAGATATATACTGTATGAAATTCTTAAAGGATAAAGTTTTATAAGGAAAATCATCAATAATTTGTTCATTTACTACCAATTTTTTTCAGAATTCAGAAATCCTAAGGTCCAGGACAAACTTGGGAGTAGAGAAAGTGGAAAAGGATTAGGTGGACAGAAGAGGTTTAATGTGCTTGGGTTAGTTCCAAGATTTAGAAGTCAAGACCAGGATCATGTGGAGGCCACTGGCAGTTTCCTGGGGTTTTTACAGCTCTGAAAGGGTGGTTATAAGGGGGAGTAAACTGTAATTCCAGCGTGAGAGAGGTGCTGGAAAGAGTGGACAGTGTCTACAAGTAGGTCTGAGGGATAATGAAGGTGACAAGTTAAGAGGTCAAAGCCAGGTTGCCCTACTAAGTAATTTGGAGAAGCTTAATGTGGCGCAAAGGAACATAAAGGGAGGGAGGGTGGTTGCACAGTTGATTAAAAATGAGTGTTTATCTGTGGGGAGGTACAGTTTAACAGGCTTAGAATTCCTGTAATATTTGTACTTTGGAAAGCATGAGAATCATGTAGTTTCTCTTTCTTTGTCACTTGATTTTTTTAAAGAGTTTTTTTTTTTTTTTTAAATTTTAGTCATTCAAACATACTGCTACAGGAAAAGTTTTATTTTCAACTATTCAAATGGGGGTGGGGTGGCTTTTTAATTTGGTGGCTTTCAAGCCAGTGTGCTGGCCTGATTATTTGATGTTTCCAGGCCTAGAACTTAAAAAAGAAATATAAAATATTAGTAAAAGTAAATACATCACTGTTGAGCCAGTGGGATATACATTCTTGGTGGGTCCACAATAACAATATCCTCTCAGTGAGCAGAGATTTTTATTCTTTTTCAGATAGCATTCAAATTCCCACATTCCACAAAAACAGACCATTCTTACATAGGACTGATATGTCAATTTAATCAGTGTATGCATGGTCTGAACTTTTAAAGTCTTTGAAACATTTCCAGGGTCATGGATCACAGCACATCCTCAGAGAGCTTGAACCCATCAACCAGCTGTCCTCTCGCCTGTCAGTCCTGACAGGTGACTGAGGGTGGCTGGTTACACTGCACTGGTTCACTGGTGCAAACAAAGAGCTTTTATTTAGCAACAAATTTTGCTCCCATTCACACTCTCAGTACTGGTTCTTAGAATGCTCCCTGCATTAATTTCATTGTCAATGTAACCAAAGCAGGACAAAAATAAGAATGATGTACTGTGGCACAGTTTCAGGCCTTTCAGTCCACAGCCAATGGCATGGTCAGTGAAGGGCCATGGTGAGAGCGAACACTGTGAGTGTGTGGTAAAAATCACTCATCTCATGGCAGATTGGAAGCAGAGCAAAGTGAACAGAACCAGAGACTACTACAACCTTTGGAGGTACAATTTAGTGACTGACTTAATCCAACAAGAGCTTACTCTCTCCCAACATAATGCCATCATCTGGGGACCCAGCATTCAGAGCATGAAGCTTTGGAGATATTTTACCTCAAGCAGGAACACACTCCCAATGTTTTAATCCCTTTCAGTCACTATGATTAAATACCATGACCAAAAGCAACTTCTGGAAGAAAATTTATTTTAGGATTGTGTTCTAAAAGGAGAGTGTATAATGACAGAGGAGGTATGGAAGAAGGCAGCTGAAACAAGAAGCTGAGAGATTACATCTTTGACAGAAAACACGATGCAGAGAGAGTGAGAAAACACTCAGAAGAAAGCAGGAGCTAGAAGTGGGACAAGGCTATAAATTCTCAAGTTTCAAGCAAGTTGGGGTGTAATTGTGTCGCAGAATAGAAAACTGTGCTCACCTTGGCCAGTGGTAGAAAGGGAAGGAAGTAGAGAAGATCAGGGAGAACATCTGAGATTCTTCTGCCTACTTATAGATAGAATCATTTGCTCCTTTGCTAGCCATTGCTTTTCTGGGAGTGCAAGGAGTTTGATAGGGTTCAGAGGAAAATAAGGGGAATGTAGGAAGCAGAAAAAGATTTATTTTTTCTTCTTTTCCTTTTTAAAATTTTTTAATTAATTTCAGTTTATTCACTTTGCATCCCAGCTGTAGACCCTCTCTTGCCCCCTCTCAATCTTACCCTCCATCCCTCTTCTCCTTCCTTTCCCCCTCCCCCAGTCCACTGATAGGGGCCATCCTCCTCCCCTTCCATCTGACCCTAACCTATCATATCTCATCAGGACTGGCTGCATTGTCTTCCTCTGTGGCCTGGTAAGGCTGCTCCTCACTCAAGGGGAGGTGATCAAAGAGCCAGCCACTGAGTTCATGTTAGTAACAACCTCCATTCCCCTTACTAGGGTACCCAGTTGGACACTGAACTCCCATGGGCTATAGCTGTGCAGGGGTTCTAGGTTATCTCTATGCATGGTCCTTGTTTGGAGTATCAGTCTCAGAAAAGACTCCTATGCCCAGATTTTTGGTTCTGTTGCTCTTGTTGTGGAGCTCCTATCCCCTCCAAGTCTTTCATCTCCCCCTTCTTTCATAAGACTCCCTGCACTCTGACCAAAGTTTGGCTATGAGTCTCAGTATCTGCTTCAGGAAAATGATTTAAATGGACAGAGAAGCCCATCAAAATGCTCCTCCCAGAAAAGCTGATCCACTTCTTGAAACAGTGCCACCACTGAAGAATAAGCATTTAAGTACATGATCCTATGAGGGACATCCAAACCACCACAGAGTAGAGACATGTGGGCATGTGTACCTTTGCTGGGATGTTGAGGTCAAGAGATAATACACTGGGTCAAGGAATCCACAAGAAGACCTACAGAGTCAATTGATGGACCTATGAGACCTATAGAGACTGAATCATCCACTAAAGGGCATGCATGAATTCATACTAGGTCCCCTGCACATATGTAACAGATGCTCAGTTTTTGGGATTCATATGAGTCCCCTAACAATTGTAGCGGGAGCCCTCTCTGACTTTGATGCCTGCCTTTTGATCCCATTCCCCTGACTGGGATGACTTGTCTGGCTTCAGTGGGAGAGAATTACTTAGTCTTGCAGCAACTTAATGTGCCAGGTGTGTTGGTACCAATGGGTGACCTCCTCCTTCTCTGGGAAGAAGGAGTGGGGAGAATGAGGGAAAGGGGACTATGGAGGAGGGACTAGGAGTAGAGGAGGGGAGTTGCAATCTGGATGTAAAGTGAATAAATAAATTAATTAATGGAGAAAATAAAAAGAGAGAACCTGCTTATGGGGGGATACAAAATGAATAAAGTGTAATTAATAAAAGTTAAAAAAAGAGAGAACCTGTTGTTTGTTATTAATATTTATTATTGAATTATCTTTTAGTTAAACAGTGATTATTCCTAAACCAAACCAAATCACCACACAGAGACTAGGATTTATTTAATTACCCTAGAGCACAATGCTGGGCAATAGTTACTCCATCCTAAACCTCCAAGCCCACATAGTTTCCTCACATTCAGATTTCCCACATTATACTTGCTTTCAGTCATATCTTAGGTCTGGTTCATCTCTCCTCTTGGTTCTAGTTCCTCTCCGGCTGATCTCTCCTCTCTGACTCTCCACTCACTTCTTTCTCCCCCCCCCCTTAGAATAAGCATCACAATGTAAAGTCCAGATTGAAACCAGATAGTGGGGTAGAGAAATCAGCATTTGAATGAACAAGGGTAAATTGTATACATTTCACAAGAAAACTTTATACCTACAATAACCCACACTTTAAGACAATCCTCAACCATGTGGGTTCCAGTAATCAAACTCATACCATCAAGCTTGGTGGCAAGATCTTTTACACACTGGGCCTAGAAGAGTTAAAGTACTGAGAGAGGCCTTCTGGAGACTGATTTGATGGTGGCAGGAGAACACCAACTAGAAACAACTAAGGAACTCTGTGAGACCTTGTATCCTATTCAGATTCTCACTCATCTCTTTACTTCCTGTCTTTTAGTAAATTTTGTAAGGTTGTGTTAAAATGACAATGTTTTCCCTTGTCATCACTGAAGTTTTCACACATTGGGAGTGTGTTCCTGCTTGAGGTAAAATATCTCCAAGGCTTCATGCTCTGAATGCTGGGTCCCCAGATGATGGCATTATGTTGGGAGAGAGTAAGCTCTAGTTGGATTAAGTCAGTCACTAAATTGTACCTCCAAAGGTTGTAGTAGTCTCTGGTTCTGTTCACTTTGCTCTGCTTCCAATCTGCCGTGAGATGAGTGATTTTTACCACACACTCACGGGTCAAAAGGAAGAGCACATGATTTCCTTATTTTTTTTTGCTGAGTAATATTCCATTGTGTAGATGTACCACAATTTCTATATCCATTCCTCCACTGAGGGGCATCTGGGCTGTTTCCAGCTACTGGATATTACAAATAAGGCTGCTACAAACATGGTTGAGCAAATGGCCTTACTGTGTACTTGAGCCTCTTTTGGATATATGCCTAGAAGTGGTATGGCTGGATCTTGAGGAAGCGCTATTCCTAGTTGTCTGAGAAAGCACCAGATTGATTTCCAGAGTGGTTGTACAAGTTTACATTCCCACCAGCAGTGGAGGAGGGTTCCCCTTTCTCCACAACCTCTCCAGCATGTGTTGTCACTTGAGTTTTTGATCTTAACCATTCTGATGGGTGTAAGGTGAAATCTTAGGGTCATTTTGATTTGCATTTCCCTTATGACTAAGGACGTTGAATATTTCTTTAAGTGTTTCTCTGCCATTTGATATTCCTCTATTAAGAATTCTCTGTTTAGCTCTTTGCAGGTAAATGGTGGGATCTGGAAAAGATCATCCTGAGTGAGCTATCCCAGGAGCAGAAAGACAGGCACACATGCGCACATGGTATATACTCACTCATATAGACGTACAATAGAGGATAAACCTGCTAAAATCCGTGCACTTAAAGAAACTAATCAAGAGGGAGGACTGTTGGGAACAGTAAGCAGGCATCTCCACGGCCAACTCCAAGGGACCTTACAAACCAGTTATCAGGCATTTGTGAAGCCACCAAAAAGACCACTCGCTGATCACCTGGAACCACCTGCGCATGCCCTGGGTCACCTTATAAGAGAACTCCTGGAGCCCCTCCTTTTTCTCTTTCTCTTCTGCCTTGTCTCTCTGCGACTCTCTTTCCCTTCCCCTAATAAACCTCCCACATGGAATCAGTCTTGTGGTGTGATTTGTGAACCCGTTGTGTAACCTTCACAGCCACACGTTTTCTAACATTGATGCATCTTGGCCGAGATAGGTTCCCTCCAGTGGACACACCTGGTGGGGAGTGCTGGCACCCCGCCGGGGCTGCTGGAGACCTATTTTGCTCCAAATTCACCCGAGATCTCCACTTTCTGGCTATCAGATTGCTACCGAGGCATCAACACCAGCTGGATTGGTGAGTTTCCCTGTTGGTCAGCGTAAACGTTTCTGGGGGCAAGGGAAGAGTGACCGTTGAGAGTCCGGCACCTTCTCACTGCTCTTTGAAGCGGGGAATCCCCCAACCACGGCCTTTATTGGCTACGGTTGATCCTTATTGCTAGACCTCCATCTCTATCAGGGCCTCAGTTTCCCCTGGGAGAGCTTTCCCAGTCGCACACGATCTCTTCTCCCTCTTGCTCGCTTGCTCAGTCATTCACTCACTTGCTCGCTCACTCACTCATGAGAAAACCTAACTAGGCAGCCGTGTGCTTTCGGCCGTGCCTCCTGCCATCTGCGTCCCGGTCCCTGGCCAAAAGCTGACAAGCTATTGGATCAGATAGCACCTCTCATTAGAGTTCCACCTTCCTTTGGAGGCCTCTGGAAGGTCACCGGCTCCCTCGACTCCCAATGGGGAATGCCCAACGTCCATCCCTCCAGCGTCCCCACTTAAAATTCTGGAGAATTTTAAGACTTTACATATGGAACCTCAGTTAAAAGCTACTAAACTCATATGCCTCTGTAATAAGACTTGGCCTACCTACTCTTTAGGTAAGGGTCCAAATTGGCCTATTAATGGCATATTAAATCCCAATATTTTACAGGATCTTTTTAATTACTGTCAGCAATCTGGTAAATGGAAGGAAGTACCCTACGTTCAAGCTTTCTCTCTTCTCCACTCTAAACCTCCTCTCTGCTCTTCTTGTTCTCCTACTAAACTTCTCCTGACCATAAAATCTCAACCTGAGGAGTTCTCTACCTTTGACCCAGCAGATGAAGCTCCACCACGCTGCCTTCAACCTCCAGTTTCTCCGGAATCCTCCCAACCTTCGGTACCTTCTCCTTCCTTTCCTACCTCAGCTTCTCCCCCTCCTGCTCCTCCGGAATCCTCACAACCTCCGGCTCCTTCCTCCTCCCCTTCTACTCCCTCCTTTTCTCCTTCAGTTTCTCCAAAACCCTCGCTCCCTTCTCCAGGGATAGAACACTATCCTAGTTGCCTCACTCTGGCGTCCACTTTCACCCCACCAACTATCAGCCCACCCACAACCCATTCACGTTCTATAGCAAAGTCCGATCCCTCTACTCAACATAAGCCAGCCTCTATCCTTCCCTTGCCGGAAGTAGCAGGTATAGACAGCTTAATTAGGGTGCACGTTCCCTTCTCATTAACTGAACTTTCTCAAGTAGAAAAGAGATTAGGATCATACCTCTAATTCTTCTACCTTCATTAAGGAATTTTAATATCTCACTCAATTTTATAGTCTCACCTTCCATGATATTTATATGATCCTTACCAATAACCTATTACCTGAGGAACACAGGCGAGTTTGGGAACAGGCTAGAATGCATGCAGATGAGGTTCACCAAACAAATATTTCACACCCTATCAGGGTTGAGGCGGTACCCGACCAGGATCCACAGTGGAATTACAATACTCCGAGAGGCATTTTAGCCAAAGATCAATTCGAGACCTGCCTTCTGGCTGGTCTCTGCAAGGCTGCCCTTAAGCCAGTTAATTATGAAAAGCTCCAGGAGGTCATTCAGGACAAAAATGAAAATCCATCTCAATTCCTAGAGCGCCTTACAAAGGCTCTCTTAAAACATGCTAATCTAGACCCCAAAAGTACAGAGGGAGGACAACTCCTAATGACCTATTTCTTCTCCCAAAGTTACCCTGACGTCAGGGCTAAGCTTAAATCCTTGGAGAGGGGCCCTCTGACTCCACAGGCAGAAGCCTTAGCGCTGGCCTTTAAGGTGTTCCATGGGAGTGATGAAAAAGCCCACAGACAAAAATGCCAAATGCTGGCCCAGGCCATCCGACCGACAGGCCTCGGCCACTACCCAGGCTCCCTTGCCTTCTAAGGCGTGAGGACCATCGGGTCCCTGAGTCATTGGGCCTGGAGTTGTCCCATGCAGAAACCACCATGCCCCTGCCCCAAATGTGGTCAGAAGGATGACTGGGCCAGGGCTTGTCCTAACCCCAGAAAGCCACCAGAGCCATGTCCAAAATGCCACCAAGAGGGACATTGGGGTGTTGATTGCCACTGTTTCTCCCATGATATGGGGGCATCACTCCCAGATCGCACTCCAGCCTGGGCCTGGCTATCGACGACTGAAGGTGCCCAAGTTCTCTTGACCCAACCACTGTCATCACTAACAGGAAGCTACTGGTAATTATGGTATCAGGGTGGGCCATCTCCTTCCGTGTGGACACCGGAGCCACTTTCTCAGTCCTAACAGAATAAAGGGGACCAACCTCTCCTTGTAGTTCCTCTATTGTCGGGGTAGGGGGACAGCCTTGCCAGCCCTGCCGGACTCCCCACTTAATTGTATTTTTAGGGGAGTTCCCTTGACTCATTCCTTTTTAGTAATGCCAGCCTGTCCAGTTCCCCTAATGGGAAGGGACTTTTTAGCCAAAGTAGGAGCCTCTATTTCCTTTACTCCACCCATCCGCCTGACCCCAAGCTCGCCAGCGGCCTCTCTCCTCCTCCTCCTAGCCACCTTACCTACCAGTTCTAACATGTCGCTTTCTTTACCAGCCTCTCAAGTGGATCCCCAAGTCTGGGATATCCAAAACCCCTCTGTGGCTAGGCACCATTCTCCTGTAGTCATTCAGCTACAGGACCCCACCCAGTATATTGTTCAGGCTCAATACCCTCTTCCTCTCAAGAGTCTTAGAGGGCTTAAGCTTATTATCTCTGACCTTCTAAGAAAAAAACCTCCTCCACCCCACTTCCTCTCCTTTTAACACTCCCATCCTCGCAGTTAAAAAGCCCTATGGAACCTATCGCCTGGTTCGAGTTCTCCGGCTACTGAATTCTGCAGTCGTTCTTCTCCACCCTGTTGTAGCTAACCCCTATACTCTCCTCTCCACTGTCCCCTCAGGCACTTCCCGTTTCTCAGTTCTGGATCTCAAGGATGCATTTTTCTCTATTCTTTTAGACACCCAGTCACAAAATATCTTTGCCTTCACCTGGACTGACCCTGACACCCTGGTCTCTACTCAGTTTATCTGGGCTGTTTTACCCCAGGCATTCCCATTCCGGGACAGCCCACAACTTTTTGGCCAGGCCCTAGCTTCTGATCTACTTTCTTTATCTCTCCCTAAATCTACAAGTTAGCCAAACTAACACTTCTGCTCTTCTAAATTTCCTATCCAGCAGGGGCTATCAAGTCTCACCCTCCAAGGTCCAGTTATCCACTTCTGAGGTCACTTGCCTGGGACTAACAATAAACCCAACCCACAAGGGCATCACCATAGACAGAAAAGACCTAATACGGTCGCTGGCAGTTCCCTCTAATAAAGAAGAAATCTTATCATTTCTGGGAATGGCTGGTTTCTTACGGTCCTGGGTCCCCTCCTTTTCCCTTCTTGCCCACCCTTTATATGAGGCAGCCTTAGACCCTTTGCATGAACCCCTTCTAAAACCTGTTACTAAGCCCTTCCGGGGGCTCCAACAGGCTCTTCTTGAGGCTCAGGCCTTACATCTTCCAGACCTAACCCATCCCTTCTCCTTCTATGTAACAGAAAAAGAGGGATATGCCTTTGGAGCCCTGGGCCACCAATTGAGACCCTCCTTTGCACCATAGCATATCTATCAAAAAAAATTAGACCTGACAATCCAGAGATGGGCACCCTGTATTCGTGTCCTAGCAGCTGCAGAGCTCCTTATTTGAGAGTCAAAAAAACTAACTTTTGGGTCACCTATTACTTTCTTCTCTTCTCACAATCTGTCTCACCTTCTAACATACAAAGGCTTACAAACTTTACCTCCTTCCAGGGTCCTTTTCCTCCAGGTGGTGCTAATAGAAGACTCTACCCTCACTTTCCAACCATGCCCACCTCTTAATATTTCAAGCCTTCTTCCTTGACCTAACTCTGACTGTTCCCCATCTCACTCTTGCACTGAAACTTTAGAAGAGCTATTGCCCCACCCCTCACACATACAGGAGGGCACATTGCCTCAGGCTGCCTATACCTGGTATACAGATGGCAGCTCCTTTGTACATGAGGGAGCTCGAAAAGCAGGTTATGCCATAGTGTCGGATACTGAAGTGGTTTAGGCGCAAGCCCTCCCTGCCCACACCACTAATCAACAGATCTAACTAATACCGCTTAACTGAGCTTTCCAATTAGCCCAGGAACAATCCCTTGATATCTATCCAGACTCTAAATATGCTTTTCATATTCTTCTCTCCCATGCTGCCATCTGGAGAGAGCGTGGGTTGCTTACAGCAAAGGGAGGATCAGTAACCAATGCAGGCCAAATTATGGCCATGCTAGAAGCCTCCCACCTTCCCACAGCCATTGGAATAGTCCACTGCCATTCCCACCGGATGGACGATTCCATAGTTTCCAAAGGGAATACCTGGGCTGACAAGGCAGCTAAGGCTGCAGCCCTAAAAGGCCTAGATTCCTCCCTCCCACCACAAAATATCCTTACCCTACAACCCACATCTCCCCTGCCCTCTCCTGACACTCGTCAGATCCTTCCTATCTATACCATCTCTTTCATCCTAACAGTCAAGCCTTGTCTAACTTCATCAGAGCACACCTGCAGTCTACCTCTGAGAACTTGAGCTTCCTAAAGACCATTACTGCTTCTTGTAAGATCTGCCAGACCTCCGATCCTAACTCAGGATATCGTAGCCCCCTTTTTCCTACCCACCAAACTAGAGGCTCTCTCCCTGGGACTGACTGGCAACTTGATTTTACCCACATGTCAGCAGTCAAACGTGTCTGGTACCTCCTGGTCTTGGTGGACACATTCTTGAGATGGGTGGAGGCTTTCCCCACTACTAACAAAAGAGCTCAGACAGTTTCTGATCTCCTTCTCCATGAGATTATCCCACGTTTTGGAATTCCTACCTCCCTTCAGTCAGATAATGGCCCTGAGTTCACTTCTCAGATTTCCCAAACCTTATCTAAAGCCCTTAACATTCCTTGGTATTTTCATATCCCATACAGTCCCCATTCTTCAGGAAAGATAGAATGAACTAATTGATCCTTAAAGAACAATCTTGTTAAGTTATCACAAGAGCTTCACCTCGATTGGGTAAATCTCCTCCCCCTGGCTCTTTTGAGACTGCGAGCTCTCCTCAGAAAACCTCTGTCTATTTCACCTTTTGAGTTCATGTTTGGAAGACTGGTCCTAACTCCTGGTCTTTCAGCTAAATCCTTTCTTCTCCCTGACCACCTGCTTACTCCCTTACTCTGTCATCTCCATTCCCTTCTTTACTGACCATTATTCACCACGGCCACACACCAACCCCTGTCCATCTCCTATTAACATTGGGGACCAGGTCCTTCTCTCCCCTCCAAACCAAAGTTCCCCAACAATTTCTCCTAAATGGCAAGGCCCTTTCAAGGGCCCTGATTCTTTTGACCCCCACAGCCGCTAATCTTAAGGGTTTCCCTCACTGGATTCATCTATCCCACCTTAAGCCTTTCACCCCCTCTCCTCAAGATAATGTTCCTTCCTACATATCAACTCCAACAGGAACTTGCTCCCTCAAGCTCCAAAAGATGCCAAGATCAACCACCCTGTCTCCAGAAGAATGAGGCCTCACCACAGGAGCGGTGTTCGACCCTACTGGATTGGATATGTATTTTTCCTCCTCTCCCTCTTACCTATTTCTGTTAAAGATAATCCCTACGTATGGAGATTTGAGGTTCAAGAAACCATCATTGATAATAAACAATCTCTCCAAATAGGGTCAACAAATTGTTCTATGGGAGGCTGTCGGGAGCCTATTGAAATAGCTATCACCCCCACTTCTATCCCTCCCCTCTTATTTGATAGAATTTTGTTTGCTTTCTCTTTGATCAAACAAAGGATTATTGCAAAAAATGGCTGGACAGGTATGGAGGCTGCCCATACTGGTCTTGCCAAATCCACTCACCAGCACAGAAGAAGGTCCTTCACCTGTATAAAAAGACCCTCTACATATACATCCAAGACCCGTGGGATGCCAGATGGGAAGCAGGCATCGTTTGAAAACTCTACCGCCACTACACACCTGATCTACCGAAAAGTACTATCCATATCCAGAGAAAATATGTCCCAATTACCCAAAATCTGGGAATGGGAGAAGTAGAAAAGATAATTAAACACTCCTCTAAGGTCATTACCTCTCTAACATCCCCTCTCATGAATAACACAAACCTGTTATTTCATCTCCTACTTCTGAATCTGACCTCAGCCTACAAGCTCCTTAATGTGACCCAACTGGGCCATTTTAAAGCTTGCTGGCTGTGTGTACCACAGGGGTCCAAGTCAGAGGTACCGCTGACAGCCTCTGCAGTGACTCTGTCAAGCAACCTCACTTTACCATTTATTAACTACCTTGACTCTGATGTTGCCACAACCCCCTACCTTTCTCATATCACCCTCTTTGGCTTGGCAAGCTGTTTCAAGGCATCTGGGACACACTCTGTAGGAATGCTAAGTTTCTTAGACTGTAATAAAACTATGATCCTTGACACCTCATCTCAACCCCAATGCCTTACTGCAAATAATATCTCAATTTTTTTGTGGCACTTAGGTCTACCATCGTCTGCCTGCTCATTGGTCAGGAGTTTGTGCTCTGGTACTCCTCTTCCCTGAGCTGGGGGTAATAAACGAAAGAGAGTCCCTACCCATCCTGGTCATGGACTCAAAAGCTGCCAAGCAGGAGAAGAGGGCAATTGAAAACTAACCTTGCTGGCTGCTGCAGAAATCATGGCAGCTCTAAGGACTGGAACAGCAGGACTAGCCACCTCACTAACTCTGTATTATCAGCTTTCTTCCCAGTTCATCCAGGACCTTCAGAAATTGGCTCAGACAATACTAACCCTCCAAGGACAGATTGACTCGCTGGCAGCAGTAGTACTTCAAAACCGACGCGGATTGGATCTCCTCACAGCTAAAGAAGGTGGCCTTTGCCTCTTCCTCCAGGAGGAATGCTGTTTTTATGTCAACCAGTCGGGTATAGTAAAGGACAAAATCCAACAACTCCAGACAGATTTACAAAAATGAAAGGAAGAGCTTGAGGCCTCTAGCTTTTGGGACTTTCAGAATCCCATATGGAAATGGATTCTGCCCCTTGTCTCACTTCTCGTGCTAGTCTTTCAGCTTTTGCTTTTTGCACCCTGCTTAATTAACTTCCTCTCTATATTCTTCCAACAACAAATGCAAAAAATCTCTAACCAAACCATTAATCAGTTACTCCTACAGGATTATCAACCTCTACCCACAGAGCCAGATGACTATGACCCAGATGGTAGGGACCAGCTGTACCCCGAGAAGGACAACGCCCCTAATCAGCAGGAAGTAGCTTGAAGAGCAAAAGTCATCCCTGTGCCCTTCCCCCACCATCACCCCTTCCTGGCTTCTCACTTTTTAACAAAACAAAAAGGGAGGAATGTTGGGAACAGTATGCAGGCATCTCTAGGGCCATCTCCAAGGGACCTGACAAACTTGTTATCAGGCATTTGTGAAGCCACCAAGAAGACCACCCGCTGATCACCTAGAAGCACATGCACATGCCCTGGGTCACCTTATAAGAGAACTCCTGGTGCCCCTCCTCTTTCTCTTTTGCCTTGTCTCTCTCTCTCTCCCTTTCCCTAATAAACCTCCCATGTGGAACTGGTCTCGTGGTGTGATTTGTGAATGTGGAACCAGTTTCGTGGTGTGATTTGTGAACCCGTCATGTAACCTTCACAGCTGCACGTTTTCTAACAAGGACTCTTGCTAAAATGCTCAATTCCTATCCAGAAAGGCAAAGAGGATGGAGATCAGAAGAAGGTGATTAGAGGAAACAAGTCAGGAGCCTGACACAGAGGACCTCTGAAAGGCTCTGCCCTGCAGACTAGCAATGCAGATGCTGAGACTTATGGGCAACCTTTGGGCAGAGTGCAGAGAATCTTAGAAAAAACTGGGAAACAGTAAGATCTGAAGAGGACAAGAACTCCACAAGGAGAGCAACAGAACCAAAAAATCTGAGCACAGAGGTCTTTCCTGAGACTTATACTCCAACCAAGGACTATGCATGGAGATAACCTAAGACCCCTGCACAGATGTAGCCCATGGCAGTTCAGTATCCAAGTGGGTTCCATTGTAATAGGAACAGGGACTGTCTCTGACATAAACTGATTGGCCTGCTCTTTAATTACCTCCCCCTGAAGGGGAAGCAGCATTACCAGGCCACAGAAGAAGACAGTGCAGCCACTCCTAATGAGACCTAATTGACTAGGATCAGAAGAAAGGAAAAAAGTCCTCCCTTATCAGTGGACTTGGGGAGGGGCATGCATACAGAGAGTGGAGGAAGGGAGGGATTGGGACTGGAGAGAGAGGGAGCCACAGGGGAAATACAAAGTGAATAAAGAATTAAAGAAAGAATTAAAGAAAAAAAAGGAAGAGCACAACCCCAACCTTTGCCCCTCCACAGCATGAACAGGCAGGTGGTAGCTCAGTGATGGCTGTCCCATGGAGGAAAGGCTGGAGTCCCAGAAAAGATGCTTGCCTTCCTGCTCTAGGCAAGGAAAGGGTTACTTTACCAACAATCCCATAAGGTGTTATTTTCATTAAATGCTAGTGTTCTGCCCAGTTCACGAACCCCAAAAGACCAGGAATAAACAGACTCCACTGTAAATACATGAGGGTCTTTTTATTGTAAATTACAAGCTGCACCTTGGGCCTACACAGCCCCACCACCAAAGCAGTGGGAGCTGAGCGCCCTGCGCCCAGGTTAGTTGGGTGATATATAGATTCTGGTCCATCCCAGCATGCCCAAGGTAGGGGCAATTCCTGCCTGGCAAGCATCTATTGGTCAAAATGCTACATTTTGAATCGATTGGCTATAGGAAGGTTCCCAGACCATTAATGACCAGGTGTCCCTCCCTAGGGGAATGGTCCAGTTTCCTAGCAACTGTATCTCTAGTGGGCGGGGAAAAAATGCAGTGAGGTGGCTCTTCCCCTCAGGGCATTACTAGACTTCTTTATGGTACCTACTTCAGGTCTTAATAATAGCTGCTAATTTATCTTTTGGTCTCTCGCTAGTTATCCGCAGACTCTACCCTGTATTAATTAAAACATTTTTTTACTCCTTTGGATATTACTCTTCCTTCTCTTCAGTGTTTTATTTTAGGCTTTTTTTTTTTTTAAATTAGGGACTGGAGTAATGATTTGGTACTTAAGAACACTGACTGCTTTCAGAGAACATGGATGGGAATCCCAGCATCCACATGGCTGATTACCTGTCTATAGGTTCAGTTCCAGGAGATCTTACTTCATCCTCTGCCTTCTCCAGGCACCAGGAACAGAAATGTTATACAGTCATACATACAAGCAAAACACCCAAGCACATTACATAAAATGAAAATTTATTTAATAGCAACAAAGTTATTTTTAATTATTTTTATTTTTATTTTTTCACCATTTGGTATCTCAAAGCCATGGCTCCCATGTATTCTACCTCTGAGCATGACCAGAGCCTCAGTTCTGAATACATAGACATCAGGAAGTCTCTAGACCTCCCGTTTTTGTTTGTTTGTTTTCTGTTTAGTCTCTTTTCTTCGAAGACTGATCAGTCCATTCTAGTTTGCTGTTAACCTCTTCTCATTTTCAATTCAACTAGCCTTTAATATTTTTCTACAAATTTAATCTCTTATTTCTCAACCTTAGGTAGATCATTCTTTTGTTTGTTTTGTTTTTCGAGTTAGGGTTTCTCTGTGTGGCCTTGGCTGTCCTGGATTTGCTCTGTAGACCAGGCTGTCCTCAAACTCATAGAGATCCACCTGCATCTGCCTCCCCAAGTGCTGTGCACCACTGTGTCCGGCTGGTAGATTAATCTTTAAAAGATAATTCATCAAAAGTTTTTTCACAATAACACAGAATTGTTTTATGTAATGCTTTGAAAATATTTTTAAAGCATGCAATAGATAATTACGTTCATTTTTCTGAGTATGTTCATAAGTATATTCTTTCTAAACGTGTGCAATAAAAATACAGGAATATATTCTGACCATCCAAATTTTAGGGAATATTTAATTAGTTAATTTGATAGTTTAGCTTTATGAATGTAAGTTTTCTCTAATATAGTCATGAAAAGTACTTTTTAATATATTAAAATATTTTTTCAGTATTTTACTTTAGATTATATAATTTCAACCTATTCTATTTGCAAGTTCTTTGAAGTTGTTTTTTGTCCTATCAATATTGTGATTTTTAGTGTTCAGGTTCACTCTGTGTAAGTAACTAACAAAAATGAAATAATTATTTTATGTATTTAAAAAATTATGATGAATATGGCATAAAATTTTATATTATATTGCCATGGATTTGGGTACTATTTACTCTCTCCTGAGTTATAATGTGCATATAACAAAGGTATAAAAATAATAGTATAGATCAATGAATTTTAACATATGTAAGTGCCTATTGAACACTTAATTAGTAATAGAAATTTTCTAGTATGCCAAAAATGCACCATCTGGTTCTTTCCAATCCAAAACATCATAAACATCTGTCTAGCCTGTATCTCTCTATATTAGTACTGTCTACTTATAACTGCTTTTAAAAAATGTTCAATTTGCATCTATCCTGACTTCCTGCTACCTTACCTACTAGAAAGCAAAGAAACTTCTTTTAGTGAAAGAGCCATCCTGCCCCTCCCTGGAGAGATTAATACAAGAGAAACTCAGACGTTGTGTGTGCGTGTGTGTGTAAATCTCATAGAAAAGTACTATGTGCATTATAGTCTAGAAATTAGTTAATGTGGAAAATCATTTAATGAATCGATCTTTAATGTCTCATCTCTTAGTCAGTTTTCCATTGGCAACAGATTCAGAGTGAGAGCCTTTTAATGTATTGGAGCTTCCACAACTTGTAAGCATCAACTTACTATTCAAAGCCTACCTTGGAGCAAAGAGAAAAAAAATGGGTAATATGCACATTTCACTTGCAAGTCAGTACAGTGCTCAGGTGAGCTCTTCACACAGAGGTAATGGAGACAGACAGTCTCCGAATACCAAAGGTCTTCACAGGATCATGGAATAAAGACTTGATCTATTTTTGGAGTTGAAGAGGGGTGTAAGTAGGTCTTTGGGAGTTCTAGAGGTCATATCATGTCCTGGTGCCTTTCTGTTTCTTTTTCTATGTTCTAGATGCCATGGAGTAAGCAGCTGTGCTTTAGTGTTCCTTTGTATCATGCAGTTCTACCTCCCACACACCCAGAAACAAGGAAGTCAGCCACCACAGACTGAAGTCTATGAAACTGTGAGCAAAGATAAATTTTTCCTCATTCAGACATTTTCTCAGGTACTTGTCACAGCAATGGTAAATGTGACTAGCATGTACCGAAGTCATTGAGAGAGAAGTATATGACTTCTGACCTATGAGAAAGGTGGGCAAGTGGACCCTGACAGACCTGCCTTGACAGGATTGTCCAAAACACTGAAGGAAGCTGTTGTGGATATAAACATGTTTTTGTTGTAGTCCCAGATGTGGAGTGTGGGACTGATTCAGAAAGTCCACAGCAGGAGACTATTTGCCTCATGTGGGCTCTGAGAGGAGCTCTTTGCCAACTGCAGATAGCTTTAACCTGGAGAGAGAGCCAGAGCCCAGGAAGAAGCATAAAAGAGAACAATGATCCTGCTTCCCCCTTGCTGCTCCTGGTTGCTGTTGTGAAACAAGAAGTTGGAGATCTCCTGAAAGGAGAACTGGAATGGCTCCAAGGAACCCAACAACCCTAATCAGCAGGAAGCAGCTAAGAAAGAATTATGGTTCCTCTCCCACTAACCCTTTTTATCTCCTACCTGGTATTGGGGTGTTGGAAGGGATTGGAGTGGAGTAGGGAGAAAAATATATAAGAACCATTAAAAAATATTTTAAAAAATTGCGACAACAGTAAGCTCCATGTAAAAAGTTGAAGCTTGTCAGGTAGAGACTAGCATTTATAACGATCTTGATTGCCATCTGTGCTGGTTTGAGTCAAAATGGTATAAGTAATCAGAGGCATGTCCTTCCGCCCACAGCAACACTTCTAAACAATCCTGGCTTCTACATTGAATCTAAAGAGCTTTTCAAATTGTTTTCCTCTGTTTTATTGAAGAGAGCCCAAAGCTCTCCCTCAGTCAATATTTGACCAGGATTTTAGATGGAAGCCTTTGTCAGGCTTTAGAGAGAGCATCACTTGGATTTTCTACACATCTTTAGTTGTTAGAGTGAAAAAATTAATCTATCAATTCCTCCAAAATAAACACAGGGCCAATGCAGCCTAATGTAAATATTATGCTAAGTCATAATAAATGACAGGAAGGGAACACAGAAATGGTAATCAAAATGGCCCACATATGCCCCAAGAGGACATTTGAGGCTCAGAGCATCTTTCTCTGACACTGCTAAAAACACCTCTCTATATTTCTGCTTTGAGCTGCTAAGGAAGTCTTTCCTGACCACTATCCATTTGCAGATCCATTCCCTTTTAGGGTTTTGTTATGTCTATCTATCCACCTGTCTGTCTGTCTATCTATCTATCTATCTATCATTCATTCACTTTACACTTCTGTTGCATTTCCTTCCTTCTCCTCCCAGTCCCGCTATCCCACCCTCTTTCTCCCATTTTTTCCCCTTTCTTTCTCCTCAAAAAAGGGGACCCCTGTCCCTGCCAGGCAGGCCAAGTGCATCAAGTCAAATCAGTAGTAAATGTGCCCTCTTCCACTGAGGCCCCAAAAAGCAGCCCAGATAGGGGAAAGTGATCCAAAAGCAGGCCACAGACCATGTCAGGGACAGACCTCATCTCTAGTTGCTGGGGAATCCCCATGAAGACCAAGCTGCCCATCAACTACATATGTTTAGGGGGTCTAGTTCCAGTCAATGTATACTCTTTGGTTGTTGGTTTAGTCTTGTGAGCCTCCATGGTCCTCAGATAGTTGATTATGTTGGTCTTCTTGTAGAGTTCTTTTCTTCTCCAGGTCTTTCTATTCTCCTCTCCCCCAACTCTTCCACAAGACTCTCCGAGCTCCACCTAATGTTTTGCTGTGGGTCTCTGCATCTGTTTCTATCTGCTGTTGAATGAAGCCTCTCATAGACAGTTATGCTAGTCTTCTATCTGTAAGCACAGCAGAGAATCTTTAATAGTGTCAGGGGTTGGCTCTTTCCCATGGGGTGGGTGTCAAGTTGAGCCAGACATTGGTTGGTCCTTCCTTCAATCTCTACTCCATCTTTATTCCTGCACATCTTGTTGACAGGGTAAATTTTGGGTTGAAGGTTTTGGGGTGTGTGTTGGTGTCTCACTCCTTCCACTAGAAGTCCTACCTAGGTATAGGAGGTGGCTACTTCAGTATCCATGTCCCCAGCTGCTGAGTCACCCTCATATCCTCCCAGGAGTCTACCCTGCTACCCTGTCATGGGTCTCCAGTTTGTTGCAGAGATACACCCCCATTGGTTTACTTTCTCGCTCCCAGTCTTCTCACCTCCCACCCCTGTACTTTTCCCACCTAATACTCACCATCATTCCACTTCCCACCCACTCTCCCACCCTGTTTTCTCTCCTTATATACTTCTGGTGTCTATTTTGTTTGCGCTTCTGAGGATAATTCAAGTGTCCTCCCTTAGGCCCTTCATGTTACTTAGCTTCTTTGGGTCTGTGAATTGCAGTATGTTTATCCTGTACTATAGGTCCAATATCTGCTTAGAAGTCTTTCTGGTTCTGAGTTACCTCCTTCAGAATAATATTTTCTAGTTTTATTTATTTGCCTACACATTTCATGATTTCCTTGTTTTTACTAGCTGAGAATTCCATTGTGTAAATGCATCACTTTTTCTTTATTCAGTCTTTGGTTGAGGGACATCTAGGTTGTTTGCAGTCTCTGGCTGTTACGAATAAAGGTGCTATGACCATAGTTAAGCAGGTATCCTTGTGGTATGGTAAAATGTCTTTTGGGTATATACCTAGGAGTGGTATAGCTGGGTATTGAGGTAGAACTATTTCCAATTTCCTGAAAAAATGCCAAATGGCCTTCCAAAGTAGTTATACAAGTTTACATTCCCACCAGCAATGGAGGAGGATTCTCCTTTCTCCATATATTCTCTAGTATGTGATGTTACTTGAGATTTGATCTTAGCCATTCTGATAGGTGTAAGATGGAATTTCAAAGTCATTTTGATTTGCATTTCTCTGATAGCTAAGGTCATTGAGCATTTTAAGTGCTTTTATACCAATAGAGATTCCTTTTCTGATAATTCTATTTAGCTCTGTACCCCATTTCTATTTTTCTCATTTATTTATTTGTTTGTTTGTTTATTTATTTATTTATTTATTTACCAATCCTGGCCCCATCCCTTCTTCCCTTCTTTACTCCCAGTCCTATCCTCCTACTTCCCCCCCACCACTTCTGCCACCCCTTCTTCTCAGAGAAGGGAGTGTTCTTCCATTACACCTCCACCATGCCATCCTGCCCAGCCACTTCATGTCAATTCTGGACTAAGAGCATCCTCTTCCACTGAGGCCAGACAAGGCTACCGAGTTTGGGGGAAATGATACAATAGTAGACAACTGAGTCAATGTCAATGACAGCCCCCACTCCAGTTGCTAAGGTATCCACATGAAGGCTAAGCTGTCCATCAGCTCAATAAGTATAGGGGACCTAGGTCCAGACCATGCATGCACTTAGGTTAGTGGTTCGGTCTCCCAGGGGTGGTAAGCCCCATCTGTCTAGGTTAGTTGGCTCTTTTTGTCTTCTTATAGAGATTTTATCCTTTTCAGATCCTTTTATCCTTCCCCCCAAAATCTTCCACAAGATTCCCAGGACTTCAGCTAATGTTTGGCAGTCGGTCTCAGCATCTATTTTTATCTACACACCTAAGTACACCTGATTTTTGATAAAAAAGCCAAAGCTGTACAATGTGAAAGAGAAAGCATCTTCAACAAATGCTAGTTAGGGGTGGAGCCTCTCAGAGAACAGTTAGTTTGGTTCATTTCTACAAGCATAGCTGAGTATCATTAACAGTGACAGGTGTCGGCTCTCTCCTATGGGGTATGTTTTAAGTTGGGCCAGTCATTGGTTGGCCATTTCCTCAAACTCTACTACATACTGATCTCTGCCAATATTGTAGGCAGGGTAAATTTGGGGTCAATAGTTTTGTGGGTGAGCTGAAAGTCCTGCCTGGCTATAGCAGGTGACCACTCCACTCTCCATATTGTCGCCTTCCCCCAGTAGGAGTCTCAGCTAGAGTATATGGGGTGCCATATACTCCTAGAAGCCTATTTCTTGATTGGATTATTTGGTTTGT
Organism: Psammomys obesus; assembly: GCF_907164565.1. Lineage (NCBI taxonomy): Eukaryota > Metazoa > Chordata > Mammalia > Rodentia > Muridae > Psammomys > Psammomys obesus. The sequence continues at coordinate 3,819,527 of NW_026596089.1, read as the reverse complement.
TGGTGTTTAATTTCTTGAGTTCTTTATATATTTTGGATATTAGCCTGCTTTTGGATGTAGGGTTGGTGAAGATCTTTTCCCAATCTGTAGGCTGCCATTTTGTTCTATTCACAGTGTCCTTAGATTTACAGAAGCTTTTCCATTTCATGAGGTCTCAATTATTAATTGTTGACCTTAGTGCCTGAACTGTTGGTATTCTGTTCAGGAAGTTGTCTCTTGTGCTAATGAGCTCAAGGCTTTCCCCCACTTTCTCTTCTAATAGATTTAGTGTATCTGGTTTTATGTTGAAGTCTTTGATATGCTTAGACTTATTTTGTGAAGGGTGATAAATATGGCTCTATGTGCATTTTTGTACATGTAGACAGTCAGTTAGACCAGCACAATTTGTGGAATGAACAGTTTCTTTTTTGTATGGCTTTGGCTTCTTCATACAAAATCAGGCATATTTAGGTGTGTGGGTTTATTTCTAGGTCTTTGATTTGATTCCATTGTTTGACCTGTATGTTCCCATGTCAATACTGTGTGGTTTTTACTACTACTGCTCTATAGTACAGTTTGATATCAGGGATGGTAATACCTCCAGAAGGTTGTATATATTTTGTTTTGTTTTGTTTGTTTGTTTTCCTACAGAATTGTTTTAGCTATCCTGGGTCTTTAATTTTTCTGTATCAAGTTGATGGTTGCTCTTTCAAGGTCTGTAAAGAACTGTGTTGGTATTTCGGTGGAACCTGCACCAAATTTCTAGATGGCTTTTGGTAAGATGGTCATCTTTAGTATGTTAATCCCACTTTTCCATGAATATGAGAGATCTTTCCATCTTCTACACTCTTCTTCAGTTTCTTTCTTCAAAGACTTGAAGTTTTTGTCACGCAGGTATTTCACTTGCTTGGTTAGAGTTACACCAAGATATTTTATACTATTTATGGCTATTGTGAAGAGTGTTGTTCTCATCCCATTTATCACTTGTATAAAGGAGGGTTACTGATCTTTTGAGTTAATTTGTATCTAGCCACTTTGCTGAAGGTGTTTATCAGCTGTAGACATTCTCTGGTAAAATTTTTAAGGTCACTTATGTATATTATCATCTCACCTGTGAATAACAACACGTCGACTTCTTTCTTTCCAATTTTTATCCCCTTGATTTCCTTTGCTTGTCTTATTGCTCTAGCTAGAACTTCAAATACGAGGGATCCAAGATGGCGGCAATGAACATGCACAGTTTCTGAGTTGCAGAGGAGCTGAAGTGCTGGAGTTGGTGAGTGGAGGGACGACTGAAGCCAGGGAAATGACAGTGAGGCTTTCTGAAAGAGGGAGAACATCGCACAAGGTGGGACCTTTGGTCTCGAGTCCCCCGAGGACTTCTTTGGGGAAGGAGATAAACAAGTGTTTGATTTCCCTGCACTCCCCTTTTTCTGGCCTCCCTCCTCCTTGACACAGCTGGCTCACCTAGATTCTCAGCTCAGAGCTCACTGCCTGGGGACTGCAGCGATAGAGGCAGGGCTCCTGGCCCCTCGGCTGTGCTGCTAGCTCTACCTGCCTTTGGAGTCCCAGATCTGCAGTGCCATCCTCCCCATGTCCCAGGTCTGCCAGTGGCAATACTGACTACACACGGTCTCTCAGCCACTGACTGTATGGTGTGCCCAAACCCTTAGTGGTAGAGTAGGCTATATAGCCACCAAAGTCCAGCAGACCCACCAAACAACTAGGCACACCAGGCACCGGGCCTCCCAGGTCTGGAGAGCACAGTGGTGGGGTCCCAGGACTTCCTAGAAGGGATCTGGACTGGCATTCCACTCTCCAGCCGCAGCTGGACTTCCTAACTTGGTGGCTGCAGCAGCCCTGAGCTGGCAGAGTTCATCAGTCCTCCTGCATATCACTAAGCAGGTCCAAACCAGAGAGTAGAGAACCTGGCTACCCCAATCCTTGCTGATGTGACCTAATTGAGAATGAGTGCACCCTTGAGTGCCTGCAAAGACCCAAATCAAAGGTCCTTCTAAACTAGTGGCCAGATAGTGGACCACTCCCATCCATATACCCATTGTGGGAAATTGAGAGACTCTTGGGACATTGAAGCCCTGCTCTGCAGGTCCAACAATGGAGTTCAGGCAGATAACCCCTGGAACTCAGACAGAGCCAAATACCAGTGGCCTGTAGGCCACTAAGGTACTCAGGGAATTTGCATAAGGAAATTGGACTGTGATTATCACCAGTGTCTGCTACATCTGCAGCACATGCACAAATAACCCCTTCTATGCCTGGAAGGCAGAGCCCCCTCCACACTCAAGGGTTCAACATTCTCTATCACTCTGTCCCTTATGGCACAATTCCATGCACATTTCCACGCACACGCTCGCTTGCATTTGTCCATCTGCTCCCATGAACTTTACTCCCACAGGTAGAGCTGAAGTACCAACACACATGCTGAGGCCACGTGACCTCTCTCAGCTTCCTAAAGAATTCTCCAGATGCTGGAGAGAGGCGGTACCAGTCTGAACTGCAGAATCCAGGAAAAAACAGGGAAGGTTACTGATAAGCCAATGGCAAGGGGTTGGTGAAAGAACACGTCCAACATAAATCAGGACATCATGGCTTCACCAGCAACCCCCCAAATTGATGGATACTCCAATTCATTGAAAACACAGGAAAATGACTTTAACCCTATGCTTACCCAATTATTTGGGACACATAAAGAGGAAACAAACAAATTTCTCAGCTCAATAGCCATACAAATACAGACAGTTAAAGAGGAAACGAACAAATCTCTCAAAGATTTGGCCAATCAAGTGGAGGCAAAGAAAGAGGAAATGAACAAAATTCTCAAAGAAACACAGGCAAATAGAGGAACAAGTAGAGATACAATTAGTGGCATACAGAGAGGAAAAGAACAAAAAAATAGAGACCATCATAGACAGACAGGAATCCACATTCAAACAGATGAAGGAAATGGTGCAAGGCATGAATTAGAATCAATAAAGAAAACACAAACTGAGAAAACCCTGGAGCTGGAGTACTTGGAGGAAAGATCAGGAACCACAAAGGTAAGCATTGCCAACAGAATACAAGAGATGGAAAAGATAATCTCTGATGCTGAAGATTCACTTGCAGAAATTGATACTTCCCTAAAAGAAAAAGTAAAATCAGAAAAGTCCCAACACAAAATATCCAAGAAATCAAGGATGCCATGAAAAGACAAAATATAAGAATAATAGGAATTGATGAAAAAAAAAGATTCCAGGCTCCAAGGTCCAGAAAATATTTTCAAGAAAATCAAAGAAAATTTTCCCAACCTAAAGAAAGAGATGTCCATAAACATACAAGAGGCCTACAGAACACCAAAAAGACTAGACCAGAAAAGAAACACCTCATGTCACATCATAGTCAAAACACTAAATCTACAGAACAAAGAAAAGATATTAAAAGCAGCAAGGGAAAAAGGCCAAGTAACATATAAAGGTAAACCTATCAGAATCACACGAGACTTCTCAACAGAAACTATGAAAGCCAGAAGGGCCTGGGCAGGTGTCATGCACACTTTAAGAGACCACAGATGCCAACCCAGACTACTATACCCATCAAAGCTTTCAATCAACATAGATGGAGAAAACAAAATATTCCATGAAAAAAAACTAAATTTACACAATATCTACACAGCAAACCAGCCCTACAGAAGATAATAGAAGGAAAACTCCAATCCAATGAAAACAAACTATGCCCAAGAAAACATAGCATACAAATAATTCCCTCCCCAAATTAAAAGAAAACAAGCAATGAATCACAGTAAGACCACCAACTCCACAATAAAAGGAACTAACACTCATTGGTCACTGTTACCTATCAACATCAATGGTCTCAACTCTCCAATAAAGAGACCCAGACTAACAGAATGGTTGCAGAAATGGGATCCAACTTTCTGCTGCATCCAAGAAACACATCTCCGCAACAAAGATAAGCCCTACCTCAGAATAAAGGGCTGGAAAAATGTCTTTTAAGCAAACACAACCATAAAACAAGCTGGGGTAGCTATCCTAATATCTAATAAAATAGGCTTTCAACCAAAATTAATCAAAAAAGATGAGGAGGGACACTACATTCTCATCAAAGGAAAAATCCACGCAGAGGACATCACAATTTTGAACATCTATGCCCCAAATACAAGAGCGCCTACATTTGTAAATGAAACATTACAATATATCTGGGCACAGGCGTTTTTTCTTAAACTGTTTCTCCAACCAAGGACCATGTATAAATATAACCTAGAACCTTTACTCGGACGAAGCTTGTGGTAGCTCAATAACCAATTGGTTTCCCATAGTAAGGGGAACAGGGACTATCTCTGACAGGAACTTAATGGCAAGCTCTTTGACTCCCCACCCCGCAAGGGAGGAGCAGTTCTGCTAGGCCACAGAGGAGGACTTTGCAGCCAGCCCTGAAGATACCTGATAAAACAGGGCCAGACGAAAAGGGAGGAGGTCCTCCCTAATCCGTGGACTTGGAAAGGGGCAGGGAGAAGCTGAGAAAGGGAGGGTGGGATTGGGAGGGAATAAGGGAGCAGGATACAGCTGGGATACAGAGTTAATAAAATGTAACTAATAATAATAAATAATAAAATAAAATAAAATAAAATAAAATAAAATAAAAACTTAAATCACAACACCTATCGATCCCAACACATTAATAGTTGGAGACTTCAACACTCCACTCACAACAATGGATAGATCATCTAGACAGAAGCCGAATAGAGAAATAAAGGCACTTACAGAGGCTCTAACTGAAATGGACCTAATAGATGTCTACAAAACTTTTCCCCCAAACTCGTATACCTTCTTTTCAGCACCTCATGGAACCTTCTCCAAAATAGAACATATAGTTGGTCACAAAGCAAGCCTCAATAGATACAAGAAGATTGAAATAATTCCCTGTATTCTGTCTGAACACCATGGACTAAAGCTGGACCTCAACAACAATGGAATTACCAAAAAGCCTACACGCACATGGAAACTGAACAACTTGCTGCTCAATGACAGCTGTGTTATAGAATAAATAAAGAATGAAATTAAAGACTTCCTAGAATTCAATGAAAATGAAGGTACAACCTACCCTAATTTATGGGACACAATGAAAGCAGTGCTCAGAGGAAAATTCATAGCACTAAGTGCCTTCAAGAAGAAATTTGAAGCATCTCGTATAAGCAACTTAATGGCTCAACTGAAAGCCCTAGAAAAAAAAAAGAAGCAAATACACCCAAGAGGAGCAGACAGGAGCAGACGGATGGAAATAATCAAACTCAGGGCTGAAATCAATCAATTAGAAACAAACAAACTATTCAAAGAATCAATGAAACCAAGAGCTGGTTCTTTGAGAAAATCAACAAGACAGACAAACATTTAGCCAACTAACTAAAAGGCAGAGATAAACCATCCAAATCAGCAAAATCAGAAATGAAAAGGGGGGCATAACTACAGACACTAAGGAAATCCAAACAATCCTTAGGTCTTACTACAAAAGCCTATATGCCACAAAATTTGAAGTGGACAATTTTCTTGATAGATTCCATCTACGCAAAATTAACTCAAGATCAGGTAGCAAGATTGAATAGTACTATGTAACCCAAGGAAATAGAAGCAATCACCAACAGTCTTCCTTCCAAAAAAATCCCTGGGCTAGATGGAGTAAGTGCAGAATTCTACCAGATGTTCGAAGAAGTGCTAACTCTAATTCTCTTCAAATTATTCCACAAAATAGAAACATAAGGAACAATGTGTTATGGACATTGATGCAAAAATACTCAACAAAATACTTGCAAATCGAATACAAGAACAAATCAAAGATATCATCCACTACAACCAAATAGGCTTCATCCCAGGTGTGCAAGGGTGGTTCAACATAAAGAAATCCATCAATGTGATCCACCATATAAACAAACTGAAATAGAAAACCACATGATCATCTCCTTAGATGCCAAAAAAGCAGTTGACAATATCCAACACCCATTCATGTTTAAAGTCTTGGAGAGATCAGGGATACAAGACACATATCTAAATATAGTAAAGGCAATATACAGCAAGCCTATAGCCAACATCAAACTCAATGGAGAGAAACTTAAATCAATCCCACTGAATCAGGGACAAGGCAAGGCAGCCCACTCTCTCCATATCTCTTCAACATAGTACTTGAAATCCTAGCTAAAGCAATAAGACAACTAAAGGAGATCAAGGCGATACAAATCAGAAAGAAAGAGGTCAAAGTTTCACTATGATAGATGATATGATAGTATACATGAGCACCTCAAAAATTCAACAAGAGAACTCCTTCAGCTGATAAACACCTTCAGTAAAGTGGCAGGATACAAAATTAACTCAAAAAAAAAAAATCAGAAGCCCTCTTGTATACCAAAGACAAAAGGGCCGAGAAAGAAAATTAGGGAAACAATACCCTTCACAATAGCCACTAATAGTATAAAGTACCTTGGGGTGACTCTAACCAAGCAAGTGAAAGATCTGTTTGAAAAAAATTCAAGTCTCTGAAGAAAGAAATTGAAGAAGATATCAGAAGATGGAAAGATATCCTGTACTCATGGATTGGTAGGATTAACCTTGTGAAAATGGCCATCCCGCCAAAAGCAATCTACAGATTCAATGCAATTCCCATCAAAATACCAACACAATTCTTTACAGACCTTGAAAGAAAGATTCTCAGCTTCATATGCAGAAGGAAAAAACCCCAGAATTTTAAAACGATCCTGTACAACAGGATAGAAGACCCAGAAATAACCCCAAACACCTATGAATACTTGATTTTTGACAAAGAAGCCAAAACCATTCAATAGAAAAAAGAGAGCATCTTCAACAAATGGTGATGGTCCAATTTTTCTACATGCAGAAAAATTTAAATGGATCCATATTTATCGCCCTCCACAAAACTAAAGTCCAAGTGGATCAAAGACCTCAACATAAAACCAGATACTCTAAATCGGTTAGAAGAAAAAATGGGGAAAAGCCTAGAACTCATTGGCACTGGAGACAATTTCTTGGACAAAACACCAACAACATAGGCTCTAAGAGCAACAATCAATAAATGGGACCTCATGAAACTGAAAAGCTTCTGTAAAGCAAAAGACACTGTTGTCAGAACAAAACTACAGCCTACAGACTGAGAAAGGATTATACCAACCCTATTTTTGACAGAAGGCTGATATCCAGAATAAATAAAGAACTAAAGAAGTTAAAAAGCAATCCAATTAAAATGGGGTACGGAGCTGAAGAATTCCCTGTAGAGGAATATAGAATGGCAGAGAAACACTTAAAGAGATGCTCAATGTCCTTTGCCATCAGAGAGATGTAAATCAAAACAACCCTAAGATTTCACCTTACACCCATCAGAATGGCTAAAATAAAAAACTCAAGTGACAACACATGCTGGAGAGGTTGTGGAGAAAGGGGAACCCTCCTCCATTGCTGGTGGGAATGTAATCTGTTACCACTTTGGAAATCAATCTGGCGCTTTTTCAGACAATTAAGAATAAGGATTCCTCAAGATCTAGCTATACCATGCCTATGCATATACCCAAAAGATGCAACAAGGACATTTGCGCAACCATGTTTGTAGCAGCTTTATTCGTAATAGCCAGAACATGGAAACAACCCAGATGTCCATCAACGGAGGAATGGATACAGAAATTGTGGTATTTTTACACAATGGAATACTACTCAGCAATTAAAAACAAGGAAATCATGAAATTTGCAGGCAATGGTAGGATCTAGAAAAGATCATCCTGAGTGAGGTATCCCAGCAGGAGAAAGAAACACATGGTATATACTCACTTATATAGACCTATAAGATAGGATAAACATACTGAAATCTATACACCTAATAAAGATTAACAAGAAAGAAGACCCTGGTGTAAGGTGATCAACCCTCACTTAGAAAGACAAATGGGATGGACATTGGAAGTAGGAGAAAACAAGTAACAGCACAGGAACCTACCATAGAGGGCCTCTGAAAGACTCTACCTAGCAGTGTATCAAAGCAGATACTGAGACTCATAACCAAACCTTTAGCAGAGTGCAGGGAATCATATAAAAGAAGGGGGAGTTAATATGACCTGGAGAGGACAGGAGCTCCATAAGGACCAATATATATCTAGGCACAGGGGTCTTTTCTGAGATTGTTTCTCCAACCAAGGACCATGTATGGATATAACCTAGAACCTCTGCTCAGATACAGCCCATGGTAGCTCAGTATCCAAGTGGGTACCCTAGTAAGGGAACAGAGACTATTTCTAACATGAAATCAATGACTGGCTCTATGACCTCCTTCCCCCTCCACCCCAAGGGAGGAGCAGCCCTGTTAGGCCACAGAGGAGGACTTTGCAGCCAGTCCTGAAGATACCTGATAAACCAGGGTCAGATGAAAGGGGAGGAGGTCCTCCCTATCAGTGGACTTGGAAAGTGTCAGGGAAGAGATAGGAGAAGGAGGGTGGGATTGGGAGGGAATGGGGGAGCGGGATACAGCTGGGATACAAAGTTAATAAACTGTAACTAATATTAAAAAAATAAAAATTAAAAAGTACTTCAAATGCTATATTGAATAGATACAAAGAGTGTCCAGCCTTGTCCCTGATTTTAGTGGGATTACTTTAAGTTTCTCTCCACTTTATTTGATGCTGGCTACTGGCTTGCTGTATTACTTTTATTTAGTTTATATGTGACTTGTAGCCCTGATCCCTCTAAGACATTTATCATGAAGGAGTGTTGGATTTTGTTAAACACTTTTTCAGGATCTAATGAGATGGGTGTTTTTTCAGTTTGTTTATATGGTGGATAATATTGATGGGTTTTTGAATATTGAACCATCCCTGCATCCCTGGGATGAAGCCTACTTGATTGCAGTGGAGATTTTTGATATGTTCCTGGATTAAGTTTGCAAGTATATTTTTGACTGTTTTTGTGTCAATGTTCATAAGGGAGATTGGTCTGAAGTTCTCTTTCTTTGTTGGGTCTTTGTGTGGTTTATTTATCTGGGTAAAACACACAGAATGAGTTTGGCAATGTTCTTTTTGTTTCTACTTTGTTGAATAGTTTGAGGGGTATTGATATTAGCTCTTCTTTGAATGTCTTGTAGAATTCTGTGCTAAAACCACCTGGTCCACGGCTTTTTGTTGGGAGACTTTTGATGACTACTTCTATTTTCTTAGGGGTTATAGGTCTATGTATATTGTTTAGCTTATCTTGATTTAATATTGGTAAGTGGTATTTATCAATAAAACCATACATTTCATTTAGATTTTCCAATTTTGTGGCATACAAATTTTTGAAGTAAGACCTAATTCTTTGGATTTCCTCAGGGTGTCTGTTTTTATGTTCCTCTTCATTTTTGATTTTGTTAATTTGTATACTGTCTCTCTGCCTTTTAGTAAGCTTGGCTAAGTGTCTATCTTGTTGATTTAAAGAACAAGCTTTTGGTTTTGTTGATTCTTTACATTGTTTTCTTTGATTTTACTTTATTGATTTCAGCCCTGAGTTTAGTTATTTCCTGCCATCTATTCATCTTGGATGTGTTTGCTGCTTTTTGTTCTAGAAACTTCTGATGTGCCGTTGTTGCTAGTATGAGATCTCTACAATTTCTTTATGAAGACTCTCAGTGCTATGAAGATTCCTCTGATCACTGATATCATTGTGTCCCAAAAGTTTGGGTATGTTGTGCCTTCTTTTCATTGAATCCTAGAAAGTTTTTAATTTTTTAATATTTTAATTTTAAGTTTTTAAATATTTCCTCCATGACCCAGTGGTCATTGAATAGAGAGTTGTTTTCTTTCCATGACTTAGTAGGCTTTCTGTGTTGTTGATGTCCAGCTATAATCCATGGTGGCCTGATAAAATACAAGGAGTTATAAAGGCTTGTTGTATGTCCAAAAAATGGTCAGTTTTAGAGAGGGTTCCATGATGTGCTGAGAAGAAGGTATAATTTTTTGTGTGTTTGGGTGAAATAGATATGGTAGGTCCAATGAATTCATAACATTGGTTAGTTTTATTATTTCTCTGTTTAGTTTCTGTCCTGATAGCCTGTCCATTGGTGAGAATAGTCTCCTACTATTAATGTGTGAGGTTTGATGTGTGACTTAAACTTTAGTAATGTTTCTTTTATGAATATAAGTGTCTGTGCATTTGCGGCATATATGTTCAGAATTGAGATGTAATCCTGGTGGATTTTTCTTTTGGTGACTATTTAGAACATTTTCTCATCTCTTTTGATTACTTTTGCTTGAAAGTGTGTTTTAATAGATACTAATATAGCTACTCCTGCTTGTTTTTTAAGTCCATTTGTTTGGAAAACCTTTTTCCTGTCCTTTACTCTGTGGTAATGTCTATCTTTGTTGCTGAGGTGTGTTTCTTATATGCACTAGAATGGTGGATCCTGTTTCTGTATCCACTCTGTTAACCTGTGTCTTTTTATTGGGGAATTGTGTCCATTAATGTTGAGATATATTAATGATCAATGATTGTTGAGTCCTGTAATTTTGCTTTTGGTTGTGATAGTATGTGTGCTTCCCTTCTTTTGTTTTGTTTGTTGTTGGTTTTTTTTCTGGCATGGAATTATTTATTTCTTATGTTTTCTTGGATATAGTTACCCTCTTTGGAATGGAGTTTTTCTTCTAGCATTTTCTGTAGGGTTAGATTTCTGGATAGATATTGTTTAAATTAGGTTTGTTTGTTTTGTTTTTTAATATCTTGTTTTTTTAATCTATGGTGATTGAGAGTTTTGATTGGTATAGTATTTTAGGTTGGCATCTATGGTCTCTTAGGGTTTTCAAGACATCTGTTTAGGCCTTTCTGGCTTTCAGAGTCTCTGATGAGAAGTCAGGTGTAATTCTGACAGGATTACTTTTATATGTTACTTGGCCTTTCCCCCTTTCTTTCTTTGTTCTGTAGATTTAATGTTTTAATTATTATGTGGTTGGAGGATTTTCTTTTCTGGTGCAGTCTAATTGGTGTTTTGTATGCTTTTTGTGTGTTTATAGGTGTATCTTTCTTTAGATTGGGGAAATTTTCTTCCATGATTTTGTTGAAGATATTTTCTGTTCCTTGGAGCTGGGACCCTTTACTTTCTTCTATTCCTGTTATTCATAGGTTAGGTCTTTTCATAGTATTCCAGATTTCCTAAATGTTCTGTGTCAGGAATGTTTTAGATTTAACATTTTCTTTGACTGATGTATCAGTTTCTTCAATCATATCTTCTATGCCTGAGAATCTCTCATTCAGCTTTTGGATTCTGCTGGTGATTCTTGATTCTTTTGTTCCTGTTCTCTTTCCTAGGTATTCCATCTCCAGAATTCCCTCAGATTGTGCTTTATTTATTTTGTTTATTTCCTTCACCTGTTTAATTGTGTTTTCCTGTACATCTTTAAAGGATTCATTCATTTTCTCCTTAAAGCCTTCTACCTCTTTGATTGTATTTCTTTAAGGGATTTATTCCTTTCTACTTTTAAGGCCTCTATTATCTTCATGAGATTGGATTTAAGGTCATTTCCTTGTGCTTTAGCTGTGTTAAGATATCCTAGGCTTGCGGTAGCTGGGTTCTGGTATTGCCATATAGATGAGGCTCTTGTTATTTGTGTTCTTATACTGGCTTTTAGCCATCTGGTTGTCTCTGGTATTGGCAGATTTCAAGTAATGCAGGCAAAGATGTGGGTCAGAAAATGGAGCATTGGGGAGAAAGTGTGGATTACCTCTGTTGGGAATGTTTTAGGCAGACTGGCTTGCCAGGGGTAGGGGCAAAATTTAACTGGTGGTCCCTGATGGCCCCAGGCCTCTGGGAATGCAGATATGGTTGTGATATGGGAGATAGGTAGGCAGGATAGAGGATGTAGCTCACCACTGCTACTGTGCTTGCCCAGGAGACTGGTGCAGATAGTGGGCTGGCACACAGAGATCTGACCTGTCCTGGTTGGCTGCTGTGAGCTTCCATGAATGGGGGCTCCCCTCTGGGATAGGAAGATGCTGCATAGGGGATGAAGTGGGGATCTTAGCTGCTAAGTTTGCCAGGAGGACAGGGCAGACTGAAAATTGTGGTCTGAGTAGTCTTGCCTGGTGGTCCCTGGGGGCACTGTGCTCTGGGAATGCACAAAGAGGTGAGGTAGATGGAGTGTGCATGGGGCAGGGCATAGCTTACCACTGCAGTGTTTGGCTAGGGGCTTGATGCAGGCAGTGGGCTGGCATATGGAAGTATCACCTATCTGCTCTGGTTGGCTGCTGAGAGCCTCTGGAGCTGAGGGCTCTGGACCAGGAACAGGGTATGCAGGTAACCTACAGTTGTTTGATTAATGTCTCTGCATCCTCAACATGCAGATCTCTGCCTCTATTATGTATAAGCCAATTCCTTACAACAAATCATTTTTTATATTTACATAAATATCCATATATTAATATTTATGAAAATAATAGAGTTCTACTTCTCTGGATAACCTGAATTGATTAATGTAATAAGAGAAAGAAGAGAAATATCATTGAAGACAAAAGAGACTATTTAAAAATGTAAAGAATATGCTTCACCAAGGAGGTAGAAAAAGAAAAGGGCAGGATCTTGCAGATTATTGGTGATCTTGGAAAGACTGAGTACATTGGCAAGAAAGCAGTCAAGTTGGTGTGAACCGGTGAGATCATTGGAAGTCAGAAAGTGTAAATAACACGTATCCATGTATGTGTTCCTTTAAGGAAGTGTTTCATCAAGTAGCTGAAACTGAAGGGGGAAGCAGAGTACAGGTTGGTTTTACATAAATAAAATGCTAACTTCAAGATGATGTTAAGCTGGGTGATGGAGTAATTTACAACAATACTGTTAGTGTTTTCTGATGTTGGTTTTCTGGCTTTGAGAATAAAAGACTAGTTTAACTGGATGTAGGTGCACAGATAGGGATGGTAGTTTTGAAAAATCATGAGGCTAAAATCGACTATGCATTGCCATGCTCATTCTGGTTTTAGGTTCTAGAGAGTAGCCAAGTGGGAGATGACTTTAAAAAGAACATATAGTGTTTTAGAAACAGATTACACTGTTTAATAATGAGAATTAGGTCCAGTGCCTTACAAAAAAAGGAAATGGAAGATTTACTATATTGAGGAATAGTTTCTAGGAAAAGTAGCTGGTATTATAAGAAATAAAAAAAGAATGTATCATTGAGAATTTATAATAATTAGAAGAAAATAAAGAGTATACAAACAGCTAAATGACATTTAATGCTGGAAAAACTAGTGTAGGAGTGCTACAGACTAGTATTACACAGGGATGCTTGTGTCCCCAGTTTCCTTTGTGCATATACTGAAAGCCAAGCTTCAAGGTGATGGTGTTTGGAGATAAGGCCTTTGGAAGATAGTTATATCAGAAGAATAAAGTCCTCATGAATGGGAATGTTGTCTTTAAAATAAATCTGTGGTTGTTCATATTTTCCTCCAGCAATGTGTGGCCCAATGAGAAAATGCCTTTCAGGGAGTGTGTCCTCACCGACACCAATCTTGACAGTACATTGACCTTAGACTTAGAAGACTCTAGAATGGTGCGAAATCAACTCCTATTGTTTACAGATACTTGGCTAGGGTATTATAGCAGATCAAGCTACTAAGCACAATTATGAACCATTAATCATCACAGAGAATTTTTAGATAGTGCTAAGAATGCTTCCTTAGCCAAGCATGGTAGCATGTGTCTGCAATTCCAGCACTAGAAAAGCAAATTCAGGAGACTCACAAGTTGAGGTTAGCCTGCTCTACACAGAGTTTCAAACTAGCCAGGACTATGTATCATTACAATGTCACAAAACATAACAAAAAGATTGCTTCCTTGTAGAGAAGTGTCTTTTGCGATGCAGGCTGAACAATTAATTACACTCTTTATACTTGGGAATGTTCAACTATAAATTTTGTGAAATCATTTTGTTGCCCTTACAAAATCTCATTTGATCTTAAATTACTCTCTCGTTAGCCCATTAAGTCCACACTCTTAGTATTCATTGCTTAGGCTTAAGCTACTTACAGATCTAATTAAATGAGAAATACCCAAAAAGAGGCAGGAAGAAACCACTATAAAGGCCTTTTAGAAAATTGCTTGGATGGGCTGTAAAACCTCAGAAGAAAAGCACCTGCTTAGCATGTATGAGACCTCAGGTTTAGTCCCTAGCATCAATATATTTTAGTTTTTATATAAAAGGTAAAGAAAGCATATAAAAACATATGGCTCTTTGTATATAAACCTGTAGCAACTACTTTAAAAGCATCTGGCTAAGAAGCCTGTGAAGTTAAAATAATATTTCTAAGTCAATCAGCTAAAATACAAGAAAACTAAATACAAAAAGGTAACCAGCTTTTCAAAGTTAGAAGAAAATATTGCCAAGGCATGAATGTTTGGCTAAGAACTGGCTTAGAATGGGATGGAATAGTTATGTATATTGACAAGGAGGAAACATTATCTGGAGAGGTTGCCACAACTTCAAGATCACAGATAATAAGAACTCAGGCTTTGTGACTTATGTCAGTGTCTTTATCCAGGGCTTTAGTCACTTCTCCTTGGAAACATAAACATTTTAGGCTTATGTTTCAATGGTTCAATGACGATCTGGATCAAGTCATTGAATTTTTACTGAGAACTGTGATGTCCTGGAGTATACTCTTTTTTGCCATGTTTTGAACTTTCCAAAGGCAATATTCATGACAGTACTTTGCTAATTTTATTCTAGGTGTCATTGATAAGAAGCTTGCATTTTACTTCTGGAAAGTTGGGTAAATGTAAGGTATAGGAGACATGCTGCTTGATTCTGGAGCACTTGGATGAGGAAAAGAGGTGAAATTTCTTTCTTATAATCCTGTTTCTATACATTTTATATCCAGTGACTAACCAAAAAGAAAATCTTCCTGGAAGTGAAGATTTTAATTCACTAGAAGATATAAATTCACTAGGTAGCAAGATAAAAAGTACTTGGGAGTACAGTGGATAACAGCTGCAGAAAAACTCAAAATAATGTTTTCTCAATTCAAATATTTTATTCATTGTGATATTTTAAAACCATCCACCTTTTCACTTCTGGCAGATTTTGTAGTTTCTGGATCTGCTTATCAGAGATAAAAGTCCATGAGGAGTACTTCATTGCCAATGCTGTGGCCTTTCTTCTCTTGTTAAGGGGAGCTAGTTTCATTTGAATCTTTATAACAATTATTGGTTGTTGCCTGGTTCCTCGCTCCAGACAGCAGCAGAACAATTTTTTTTTTCTGATAACTGAAAACCATTTTTTTCCTGCATCACCAGGCTCAGACAATAGTCATGGTTCCTATAAACTGAGAGTTCCTTTGATACGAGGGAGCTTCATTTCCCACGATACACCTTCTAGTGCCTAGTTTTCTAGTAGAAGACCATTCTTTCTCGTCTTGCTTCTCACTTTAGACTTCTTCCCTTCCCCCCTCTGTGTGTGATGTACCTCCCTCCGGCTTCTGTCTCTCCCTCCTCTCAGTCATCTCCAGACCCCTTCGACTGCATTATCTTCTTCTAGCACATATTTATATGGATTTCCCAACAGCTTTTTCTTGGGTTCTCTTCTGGACTCTCTTGACCTTTTGGATCTCTCAGTTTATTTCTCCAGGTCCATACAAGGAGTTTCCGTCTTTATTTCTAACCTTAATCTTTCATTATTCCATATTTTCTTTGTAAAAATCTTTTTCAGTGGGGAAATTTTATATATATTTACAATAAAGAAAACAATATAATGATACCAAAGTTCCCTTTGCCTCACTTAAAAAATACTAATATCTTGACAGTATTGTCTCATGTAGCCCAGGCTCTGTTACAATTTGGGAATGAGGATATATTGCACACAGAAGAAATTACACAGTTTCTAATGAACCACCTGTGTAAGGCCATAACACCTTGTCTGACCATTACAGCTCACACAGATCATCAGGCTCTATTGCTATTGGTCGGATCTGGAAAGTCATTGTAAAATTCAATGACCTTAATGTTAGCTACATCTCTTGAGCATTGTTAGATCCTGGGTCTGTCTTTTTTTGACACTGGTCACTCTAGTCAACCATATCCCACAGCCTGAAGAACTCAGGCCATGTTCCCCACAAGTCTCTCCCTTCCCACTGCAGCCTCTCTATCAGATTATTAAGCAGCTGCACAGAGCGGTGATCTTATGGATCCTGATTAATGGCCCAATCGAATACCTGGCTCCTCTGAGCTTTGGGACCATGGTCTATGCTGGACTAAATGATGTGGTGTGCAACTTGTCACCAAAACCTCAAAAGACGCAAATTCAGATGTTTTCCTTTGCTAGTGGGGTTCTCTGAACGCTGTTTTTCATCTGGGCCTCTTGCTGACATCATGTCCATGAGGCTATCTCTCTCACCCTTCTTTTAAATTAGCCCTCTTAATGAAGCTTCTCTCAGGGCTTTAAAGGGAAGTCTCTCCTTCACTTTAAGGCCTTTTTTTAAGCTGTTTTTATATTTATCTATCTATCTATCTATCTATTTATTTATTTATTTATTTATTTATTTTAAATATAACTCAATGTTCCTTTTAAATGCTTTCCTACCTCATGGCCCAATCCTGGCTCCATATGGTACTGAGGCCATTTCTTCTAAAAGTGTTCATTCCTAAAGGGTAATTTTATGTCAGCTTTTTCTCCTTCTCTAGATCAACCATTAAATTAAGAGTTGGAAAGCCATAATGATATTCTTTTGCTTAGAATTTTAGTTCTGATTTCTTTGATTGATTATCTGGTTACTTTAAAATATAATTTACACCAGAAAGGTAGTATGCATATTTGATTTGTTCCTTATATTTATGGACTTTGGTTGATCTTTATTTTAGCAAATTTCAACAGCAATGAGTGAGATGTTTTTATTTCTTTTCTGAAAGATTCCAATTTCATTATAATCTCATGCTTTAAAAAACAAAACAAAACAAAACAATATGATTTTCTTGCCCACACAATTGCTGTTTAAGTTGTTTAAGTCTTGAAATTGAGCTTGTGTAAAATTGTAAAATCAGCTTTTTGTTTGTTTGTTTGTTAGCTATATTATTGCCTACTAATGTTAACATATCAAGAAATGCCCAAACTTCCCTGGTTTCTTTGGGATACCCACAGTACTTTAACTTGTAAGATCTTTTCCTTCTATATTCTAATGCAGAGTCTACCTGCTATCCTACCCCTCTTGTAAAGTTCAATGAAATGAGTCACTGTAATATTTCTAAATTAAATGGAAGTGGTTTTCCCCAAATCTATTGATCAATTGAATTAATTTTTCTGTGAAATGTCCATTTAAATTTTTGTCTATGGTTTTTATTTGATTGATTGTTTTGTTGTTGTTATTAGATGGAGTCTTACTATGTAGCCCGGGTGTGCCTTGAATTCACAGAGATGTATTAGCCTCTGCCTCCCTAGTTCTGTTATTAAAGGTATATGCCATCATGTTCAGTTGTATGTTTTTTTAAATTTAATACTGAGAAGTTGTTCAAGTATTGAGGTTATCAGTCCTTATAAACCACCAAAATACCACATTCAGCTTTTGTTTGTCTTCAGATTGTTTAGCCTTTTTTCCCCATTAAAATATTTTTATGATTTAATAAAAGTTTCTCTTATTATTTGTAGTGAATTCTTGAATTATCATTATTTAACATTTCTAGTTCAATTTATTTGTTTACATTTACATATCCAATTTTCTTCACTCAACTTCCATGTTTTAATTAATTAAAAATTAATATGTCAAAACACCAATTTCTACATTTCTCTATCTTCTCCTCTTGGTTCTATTTCTGTTAATGCCTCCATCTGAATTCCATGTCAGTTGTCTCCAGATCACCGGGCCATTTTGGATGTCTTTCCTGCTCTTCTCATCTCTCAACATAGTTCTTAAAATTCAGATGGTGGGACACAAGATGCAGTCTTTAAGGGAACACAGATGCCAACCCAGACTAATATACCCAGCAAAGGTCTCAATCAACATAGATGAAGAAAACAAAATATTCCATGATAAAACTAAATTTACACAATTATCTACACAGCAAACCAGCCCTACAGAAGATACTAGAAGGAAAACTCCAATCCAATGAAAACAACTACACCAAAGAAAATATAGGATACAGATAAGTTCCCAACATAAATTAAAAGAAAAAAAAAAAGCAATGAATCATCATAAGACCACCAACTCCACAATAAAAGGAACTGACAGTCATTGGTCACTGTTATCTATCAACATCAATGGTCTCAACTCTCCAATAAAAAGACACAGACTAACAGAATGGTTGCGGAAACAGAATCCAACATTCTGCTGCATCCAAGAAACACATCTATGCAAAAAAGATAAACACTACCTCAGAGAAAAGGGCTGGAAAAACGTTTTTCAGGCAAATGGACCCAGAAAACAAGCCAGGGTAGCGATCCTAATATCTAATAAAATAGACTTTCAACCAAAATTAATCAAAAAAGATAAGGAAGAACACTTCCTACTCATCAAATGAAAATTCCAACAGGAGGACATCACAATTTTGAGCATCTATGCCCCAAATATAAGACCACCTACATTTGTAAAAGAAACATTACTAAAGCTGAAATCACACATTGATCCCAACACCTTAATAGTGGGAGACTTCAACACTCCACTCTCACCAATGGACAGGTCATCTGGTCAGAAGCAAAACAGGAAAACAGGGGCATTTACAGAGGCCCTAAATCAAATGGACTTAATAGATTATCTACAGAACTTTCCACCCAAATCAAAAGAGTATACCTTCTTTTCAGCACCTCATGGAACCTTTTCCAAAATAGACCATATAGTTGGTCACAAAGCAAACCTCAGCAGATACAAGAAGATTGAAATAATCCCTTGTATCCTATGTGACCATCGTGGTTTAAAGCTGGACCTCAACCACAACAGAAATAGCAAAAAGCCTGCACATACATGGAAACTGAACAACTCGCTACTCAATGACAGCTTGGTTAGAGAAGAAAGAAAGAAATTAAAGACTTCCTAGAATTCAATGAAAATGAAAGCAAAACATACCCAAACTTATGGGACACAATGAAGGTAGTGCTAAGAGGAAAACTCATAGCACTAAGTGCCTCCAAGAAGAAATTTGAAACATCACATACAAAAAACTTAATGGCCCAACTGAAAGCCCTAGGAAAAAAAGAAGCAGATATACCCAAGAGGAGCAGATAGCTGGAAATAATAAAACTCAGGGCTGAAATCAATCAATTAGAAACAAATAAAACTATTCAAAGAATCAATGAAACCAAGAGCTGGTTCTTTGAGAAAAATCAACAAGAAAGACAAGCCCTTAGCCAAACTAAGGCAGAGAGAAACTATCCAAATCAGCAAAATCATAAATGAAAAAGAGGACATAACAACAGACACTGAGGAAATCCAAACAATCATTAGATCTTACTACAAAAGCCTATATGCCACAAAATTTGAAAATCTAAAGGAAATGAACAATTTTCTTGATAGATTCCATCTACCTAAAGTAAGTCAAGATCAGGTAGAAAGACTGAATAGTCCCATATCCCCCAAAGAAATAGAAGCAATCATCAAAAGTCTCCCTTCCAAAAAGAGCCCAGGGCGAGATGGTTTCAGCGCAGAATTGGACAAGACTTTCAGAGAAAAGGTAACTCCAATTCTCTTCAAATTATTCCACAAAATAGAAACAAAAGGTACATTACCAAACTCATTTTGTGAAGCTACAGTTACCTTGATACCTAAACCACACAAAGACCCAACAAAAAAGAGAACTTCAGACCTATCTCTTTTATAAACATTGATGCAAAAATACTCAATAAAATACTTGCAAACTGAATCCAAGAATACATCAAAGATATCATCCACCATGACCAAATAGGCTTCATCCCAGGCATGCAAGGGTGGTTCAATATTTGGAAATCCATTAATGTCATCCATCATATAAACAAACTGAAGGAGAAAAACCATATGATCATCTCCTTTGATGCCGAAAAAGCATTTGACAAAGTCCAACACCCATTCATGTTTAAAGTCTTGGAGCAATCAGGGATACAAGGCACATACCTAAACATAGTAAAGGCAATATACAGCAAGCCTATAGCCAACATCAAACTCAATGAAGAGAAACTTAAATCAATCCCACTGAAATCAGGGACAAGGCAAGGCTGCCCACTCTTTCCATATCTCTTCAACATAGTTCTGGAAGTCCTTGCTAGAGCAATAAAACAATTAAAGGAGATCAAGGGGATACAAATTGGAAAGGAAGAAGTCAAAGTATCACTATTTGCAGATGATATGATAGTATACATGAGAGACCCCATAAATTCTACTAGGGAACTCCTACAGCCAAGTGGCTGGATATAAAATTAACTAAAAAAAAAAATCAGTAGCCCTCCTGTATACAGGAGATAAAAGGACTGAGAAAGAAATTAGGGAAACAATACCCTTCACAATAGCCACAAATGACATAAAGTACCTTGGTGTGACCCTAACCAAGCAAGTCAAAGACTTGTATGGAAAAAATTTCAAGTCTCTGAAAAAGGAATTAGAAGAAGATATCAGAAGATGAAAAGATCCCCCGTGCTCATGGCCTGGCAGGATTAATATAGTAAAAATGGACATCTTACCAAAAGCAATCTACAGATTCAATGCAATTCCCATCAAATTATCAACACAAATTTTTATAGACCTTGAAAGAAAAACTCTCAACTTCATATGGAATAAGAAGAAACCCAGAATTGCTAAAACAATCCTTAACCATAAAAGATCTTCTGGAGGTATCTCCATTCCTGATCTCAAGCTGTACTATAGTAGTAAAAACTGCAATAGTAATAAAAACTGCATGGTACTGGCATAGAAACCAACTGGTAGATCAATAAAATCGAATAGAAGATCCTAAAATAAACTCACACACTTATGGACATCTGATTTTTTACAAAGATGCCAAAACCATACAATGGAAAAAAGATAGCATCTTCAAGAAATGGTGCTGGTCCAAGTGGAAGTCTACACATAGAAAAATGCAAATAGACCCATACTTATCCTGCACAAAACTAAAGTCCAAGTGGATCAAAGACCTAAATACAAAACCAGACATACTAAACCTGTTAGAAGAAAAAGTGGTGCCAAGCCTTGAACTTATTGGCACAACAGACAACTTCCTGAACAGAACAGCAACAGCACAGGCTCTAAGAGCAACAATCAATAAATGAGACCTAATGAAACTGAAAAGCTTCTGCAAAGCAAAGGACACTGTTGTCAGAACAAAAAGATTGCCTACAGATTGGGAAAGGCTCTTCACCAACCTTTATCTGACAGAGGTCAAATATCCAGAATATATAAAGAACTCAAAAAGTTAAAAAACAACAAATGAAGTAATGCAATTAGAAAATAGGGTACAGAGATAAATAGAGAATTCTCTGTAGATGAATATAGAATGGCAGAGAAACCATTAAAAAAATGTTCAACTTCCTTAGTCATTGGGGAAATGCAAATCAAAATGACCCTGAGATTTTACCTTAAACCCATCAGAATGGCTAAGATCAAAAACTCAAGTGACAACACCAGCTTTGCTGGTGGGAATGTAAACTTGTACAACTTCTTTGGAAATCAGTCTGGTGCTTTCTCAGACAATTAGAAATAGCACTTCCTCAAGATCCAGCTATACCACTCCTAGCCATATATCCAAAATATGCTCAAGTATCCAACAAGTACATTTGCTCAACCGTGTTTGTAGCAGCTTTATTTGTAATAACCAGAAGCTGGAAACAACCCAGATGCCCCTCAGTTGAGAATGGACGCAGAAATTGTGGTACATTTACAAAATAGAATATTACTCAGCAACAAAAAACAAGGAAATCTATTTTGTGGAACTGTTTGAAGAGAATTAGAATTAGCTCTTCTTTTAAGGTCTGGTAGAATTCTGTGCTGTAACCATCTGGCCCTGGGTTTTTTTTGGAAGGGAGACTTTTGATGATTACGTCTGTTTCCTTGGGGGATATAGGACTATTCAACCTTTCTACCTGATCTTGATTTAATGTTGGTAAATGAAATCTATTAAGAAAATTGTTCATTTCATTTAGAATTTCAAATTTTGTGCCCTATAGGCTTTTGCAGTAAGACCTAATGATTGTTTGAATTGCATTAGTGTCTGTTGTTCTGTCACTCTTTTCATTTCTGATTTTGCTGATTTGGTTGTTTCTCTCTGCCTTTTAGTTCATATAGCTAGGTTTGTCTATCTTATTGATTTTCTCAAAGAACCAGCTCTTGATTTCATTGATTCTTTGAATTGTTTTATTTGTTTCTAATTTATTTTATTTTGACCCTGAGCTTGAATATTTCCATCTGTCTACTCCTCTTGGGTGTGTCTGCTTCCTTTTTTTTTCTAGGGATTTTAGGTGAGCCATTAAGTTGCTTGAGTTAGATGTTTTGAATTTCTTCTTGCAGGCACTTAGTGCTATGAATTTTCCCCTTAGCACTGCTTTCATTGTGTCCCATAAGTTTGGGTATGTTGTGCCTCCATTTTCCTTGAATTCTAGGAAGTCTTTAATTTCATTCTTTATTTCTTCCCTAACCAAGCTGTCATTGAGTAATGAGTTGTTCAGTTTCCATGTGGGTTTGTAGGCTTTTTGTTCTTTCTGTTGTTGTTGTTGAGGTCCAGCTTTAGACCATGATGGCCAGATAGGATACAAGGGATTATTTCAATCTTCTTGTATTTGTTGAGGCTTGCTTTGTGACCAACTATATTGTCTATTTTGGAGAAGGTTCCAAGAGATGCTGGAGGTATTCTCTTTTGAATTTGGGTGAAAAGTTCTCTAGACATCTATTAAATCCACTTGATTTAGGACTCTGTAAGTGCCATTTTTTCCTATTTAGCTTCTGTCTAGATGATCTGTCCCTTGGTGAGAGTGGAGTGTTGAAGTCTCCTACTATGAAGGTGTTGGGATCTATGTGTGATTTAGGCTTTAATAATGTTTAGTTTACAAATGTAGGTGCTCTTGTATTTGGGTCATAGATGTTCAGAATTGTGATGTCCTCCTGGTTGATTTTTCCTTTGATGAGAATGAAAAGCCCCTCCTCATCTTTTTTGATTAATTTTGGTTGAAAGTCTATTTTATTAGATATTAGGATAGCTACCCCAGCTTGTTTTTTGGGTCCATTTGCTTGAAAAACATTTTCCAGCCCTTTATTCTGAGGTAGTGTTTATCTTTGTTGCAGAGGTCTGTTTCTTTGGGTGCAGCAGAATATTGAATCCTGTTTCTGAAACCATTCTGTTAGTCAGTGTCTTTTAATTGGAGAGTTTAGTCCATTGATGCTGATAGATAATAGTGACCAATGAATGTTAGTTCCTTTTATTGTGGAGGTGGTCTTACTGTGATTCATTGCTTGTTTTATTTTGATTTTTTTATTGTGAAGTTATGCTTTATTGGGTGTAATTGTTTTCATTAGATTGGAGCTTTCCTTCTAGTATCTTCTCTAGGGTTGAGTTGCTGTGTAGATATTGTTTAAATTTAGTTTTTTCATGGAATATTTTGTTTTCTCCATTTATGTTGATTGAAAACTTTCTGGTATAGTAGTCTGGATTGGCACCTGTGGTCCCATAAAGTCTGTATGACATGTGATCAGACCCTTCTTGCTTTCATAGTTTCTGTTGAGAAGTCTGGTATTATTCTAATAGAGGCACAATTAGTGGCATATAAACAGACGTGGTGTGATTCTAATAGAGGCACAATTTATATGCTACTTCATATGCTACTTGGCCTTTTTCCCTTGCTGCTTTTAATATCTTTTCTGTGTTCTGTAGATTTAGTGTTTTGACTATGATGTGAGGTGAAGAATTTCTTTTCTGATCTAGTCTATTTGGTGTCCCGTAGGCCTCTTGTATGTTATGGACATTTCTTTCTTTAGGTTTGGAAAACTTTCTTCTATGGTTTTCTTGAAAATATTTTCTGGACCTTGGAGCCTGGTATCTTCTTTTTCTTTCTTTTTTTTTTTTTAGTTAAATTTTTTATTTTTTATATTAGTTACAGCTTATTAACTTTGTATCCCAGCCATAGCCCCCTCTCTCATTACCTCTCAATTCCACCCTCCCTCATCATCTCCCTGCCCCTCTCTAAGTCCACTGATAGGGGAGGTCATCCTCCCCTTCCATCGGTATCTTCTTTTTCATCTATTCCTATTATTCTTAGATTTCACCTTTTCAAAGTGTCCTTGACTTCTAGGATGTTTTGTGTTTGGGACTTTTTTTCTTTTACTTTTTTTTGAGACAAGTATCAATTTCTGCAAATGTATTTTCAGCATCTGAGATTCTCTCTTCCATCTATTGTATTCTATTGGTGATGCTTATCTTTGTGGTTCCTGATCTTTTCTCTAAGTTTTCCAACTCCAGGGTTTTCTTTGTTTGTGTTTTCTTAATTGATTCTAATTCTGTTTTCATGCCTTGCACTATTCCCTTCATCTGTTTGAATGTGGATTCCTGTCTATGATGGTCTCTATTTCTTTTGTTTCCTGTCTATATGCCACTAATTGTGCCTCTACTTGTCCCTCTATTTGTTAGGCTACATTTGCCTGTATTTCTTTGAGAGCTTTGTTCATTTCCTCTTTATTTGCCTCCATTTGTGTGGCTATTTCTCTGGGAGATTTGTTCATTTCCTCTTTATGTGCCTCTAATAACTGGATAAGTATAGCTTTAAAGTCATTTTCCTGTGTTTCCAATAATTGGTGTATCCATTGGGGGTTGCTGGTGAAGCCATGATGTCCTGATTTTTGTTTGATGTGCTCTTATGCTGACCTCTGGCCATCTGATTATCTGTAACCTTCAATGTTTGTTCCTGGATTCTGTAGTTCAGACTGGGTCGATCTTTCTCTGGTGTCTGGAGATTTCTTCAGGAAGATGAGAGAGGTCCACTGGTTTGAGAGTGTGCATTGGTGTTTCAGCTGTACCTAAGGGAGAAAGTCTTCAGGCACAGAAGCACAAATGCTGGAGAGCAAGTATGTGAGTGTGTGTCTGCGTGTCCGTATGTGTGTATGTGTGTGTAAGTATG
Organism: Psammomys obesus; assembly: GCF_907164565.1. Classification (NCBI taxonomy): domain Eukaryota; kingdom Metazoa; phylum Chordata; class Mammalia; order Rodentia; family Muridae; genus Psammomys; species Psammomys obesus. The sequence continues at coordinate 3,794,488 of NW_026596089.1, read as the reverse complement.
CCTTGAAGGAGAGGCTGCTAGAGAGTGTAGATGCCTGGAATATGGGGCAGGGGGTGGTGCAGGTACAGGAGAGGTTGTGGACACTTGAGCTGTTCATGGGCGAAATGCACTTGCGCAGATTCCCTGAATACCTCTGAATTCCTGAATTCCCTGAATTCCATTCTAACTGGTCTCCAGCAGTTGTTTTTCTGGACTCCACTGGTAGACCCACAAAACAGGGGCTTCAAAGTTGAGAACGCTGCCCCAAGAATCCCTGTGGCCCACATTGGGTATGTGGGTGGGAAGGATCTGGTGTCTGGCTGCTGGTGTAGAGTGACCCTGTATCTGGGACTCTGCAAGTACTCACTTGAAGGCACACTCACTCTCTAGCAGGTCCAATTGGAAAGCACAAGGGTTCCCCCTGTTCTCAACTCTCAGATTTCGGGCTGCTGGGGTAAATGCGGGTAGAGGAGCTCCATCAGCTCAGTGGTGCTACAGCCCCAGAACTTGGAGGCTGCTATCACAATCCACTGGGAGAACAGCCACAGCCGCATAACTGAGAGGCCAGTATAGGTGTCTGCTGGGGAGCCCTTGGAAGCCCCTACTGCGGTCTCCAGACCTGGGTGGCCTGTGTTGCCGGTTGCCCACCACTGAGGGTGGGCAACTGAGGCTTCTAGTAAAGTCGGTGGCTGGGAGGCCCTGCAGGGCCCATATAGTTGCTCGTGGACAGCCTATGAATAAATGTACCCTATGAATAAGTATATTTTTGGAAAATAAAAAGAGAATATATGTTTTCATGTGTGCATGCATGCATGTGTGAGTGTGCTTGTGTGTGTGTTTGTGTGTGTGTGTTTGTGTGGTGTGGCTACATTCACAAAGGTGTCTGCAGAGGTTAGACGAGGATGTTGGATCCTATGGAGCCAGAGTTACAGGTATCCAATACAGGTGCCAAGAATCAATCCTGAATCCTCAATAAAAGCAAAAAGTGCTCTTAACTGCTGAGCTATCTTTTCAGCCAGAAGATACAGTTTTTAAGCTAGTCAGTCTTGATGTAAAAAGCAGCCCAAACGATAACAGTGTAAGAAAAGAGTCTCAACCTCAAGGACTGAAAGGACAGGTGAAGTGGAGATATGTGATCACACTGACTGACATCAAGGATTCCTGGATCATTGAGGTGTTGGTGTCTTACAGGTGGACTGTTACAAAGAACTAGACAAATGGATTTTGCTCAGTTTACTTCAGATTCTGCTTGCCATGCTTGGCTTTCTTCTAACATGCTAGACAAATCAGCCTGAAAGGAAAACAAGAATATTCTCCTCAAACATTTGCTTTATATTGCGAGATTTGCTTTGTTTTAAAGAATGACAAATATACTGAATGGAGTTACTGCCTCCATTTACAAAAACAATACAATCATTATGTGGATAGGGAGATTCTCTGTATTGCCAATATGTAAAGACTGGCACTGAATACTGCTTAAAATAAATACTGAAGAGTAAGAAAACAACAGCACAGCAGCACAGACAAAATAAATAACTGGAACTACCACTATTCCTACATTTCACAGGTAAGGAAATAGGCACACCAGGACTCATAGCTTCTGCTGGGTCTCATTTCTAATAAGAGACTGTTTCCTGGGTTCAGGTCCTCTGGTTTTTAATCATTACACTCCAAAGCTATTCAGTAAACTTAGCACAAAAGAAACATTTTGCTCAAGCTGCTATTGAAGAAATGTGGGGGTCCTGTTAGAAAAGAATAACCTCAGATTCTTGCCCCCCCCACTCCCACCCTATGCCAGCTTATTCTTATTTCTGTGGGCTCAGCAGGTAAGGAAATAACAAAGGAACAGAACTGATTAGAAATTTTTCAGTACAACTGTCATCTATTTTCTAGTCTATTATTTATAGTTAGGGTTCTTAAGAGAATAGCTAATTAAAGACAATGTTTTATGTTGCTCTTTGTAATTTTGACAATGTTTCCATGGGTGTTCTCTCTTCTTTTACTAGATTGCGTTTCTGTTGTATGGCATTTATCAGTTCGGTTCAGCCTGCATCATTCTGAAAGCTAGGTAAACTGTATAGGTTTAGGAATGTGAGAATTAGTCACTCAGCCATACTTGGATGGTTCTACATGCTGAAGACACATCTGTATAATTGATTGATAAAACACACACAAACACATTCTATTAGGGTATTTTATTATAAGCCTCAGTCTAACCTTTAGGGACAAAAAAAAAATAAAGTTGAAAAATCTGTTCACTATCTCTCTTCTGGCAGGTTTCCCAGCTCCTTTATGTCTACATTATTTACTAGCTCCTGACATTAGAATAGGCGCTATGCAGTGAAACTCTCCCAAGTCAGCTCTACCTTCCCTCTATTCCTACTGCTTTACAAAAAACTTACTTATTCATCTTCTCAGATTCATGCCTATAAATAAACATATACAGACATTTACTCCCTCTTTTAGCATCTGTCTTAGGGTTTTATTGATGTAAAGAGACACCATGACCACTGCAATTCTTATAAAGAAAACTATCTAATTGGAGCTGGCTTACACTTCAGAAGTTTAGTCCATCATCAGGCAGAAGAGGTACTGGAGAGGTGCCTGAGAGTTCTAGATCTGGATCTGCATACAGCGGGAAGAGACAGTGAACCAGCTAGGCCTGGTTTGAATTTCTGAAACCTCAAAGTCCACCCTCAGTGATAAACTTTCTCTAACAAGAGTATACCTCCAACAATGCCACTCTGTATGCATGTATGGTGACCATTTCCATTCAAAACACCACAGCATCCAAATACATAAATGCATATATATATATATATATATATATATATATTTAGGTTGGTAGTATTGATTTATTAATTAGTTCTCATAAAGAAATCATGAGCTCTAAATTATTAAAACCTTAACTGACATTGTTAGATTAATCAAAATACAACTTATTTTATCACTATTGCATTGAACATACTATTGTTATATCAAAATTAACTGTGAATTCAAGTTGCTGGATGTTAGAGAAAGTATATGTCAACTCTTCCCTACCTTCAACATGATGAGACTTAATTCTTCTGTTTTTATGAAGCTGAGCATCTCAAAAAATTGTTTTTTTCATGTCTTTTAAGGCTATTCACAAAGATCAAAGCTTGTACTTCAAGTTGCTAGGTATTAAATTAGCTGAAAATCAGGTGTGGGAAAATGTTCCTATTTCATAATGGTTTGGCTTCCTTTGTTACAGTTGTAGCTGTGATAATGGTCACTGTTTCTTCTTTCATTTCCCTCTGCTTCCCAGGAAATCACAGCCATGTTGTACCCATTTGCATCACTGTCACCCATGAAACTGGTTTGTATTAGGTTCTTTGATTAGGCCTTCTACGCATTTTCATCTCAGACCCCTCCCCACATTTTTTTTTTTTTTTGCTTATAAAATATATATAATTAGAATTTTTCTTGAAGGTTCCCACCTGTTTCTTTTTTCTTTATTACAATTTATTCACTTTGTATCCCAGCCGTAGCCCTCTCCCTCATCCTCTCCCAATCCCACCCTCCCTCCCTCTTCTCCCTGCCCCGTCCCCAGTCCACTGATAGGGGAAGTCCTCCTCACCTTCAATCTGACCCTAGCCTATCAAGTCTCATCAAGACTGGCTGCATTGTCTTCTTCTGGTAAGGCTGCCCTCCCCCCTCAGGGGGAGGTGATCAAAGAGCCAGACACTGAGTTCAGGTCAGTGACAGCCCCTGTTCCCATTACTAGGGAACCCACTTAGAGACTGAGCTGCCATGGGCTACATCTGTGCAGGGGTTCTCGTTTGTTGCCATGCATGAATGCCTGTAGACACCAGAAGTGGTGGAAGAGAGGAAACAGGATGGGAGCCTACTAGAAGGTCCTCTAAAAGGATCCAGCCAACAGGGGATCGAAGCAGATGCTGAGACTCAAACTTTAGGCAGAGTGCAAGGAGTCTTATGGAAGAAGAGAGGAGTGGGAATAGAGGGGCATGGAAGGGACAGGAGCCCCACAAAGAGACCAACAAAGCTTGAAGAGATTGATGCACCAACGGAGGACTATGCATGGAGAGGACCTAGGACCCCCCTTCCCTCCTCTCAGAAGTGGCCAATTGGCAACTCAGTCTCCAGTGGATCTCTGAATGAGAGGAGCAGGGGCTGCCTCTATCATGAACTCAGTTGCCTGCTCTTTGATCACTTGCCCCTGGTGATGTGGCCTTACCAGGCTACTGAGGAAGAGGATCCAGGCAGTCTTGACGAGATTTAACAAGCTATCGGGCAGATGGCAATAATGGAGAACTCCCCCTTTCGGCGGACTAGGGGAAGGTGATGGGAAGAAGAGGAAAGGAGGGTGGGCCTAGGGGTAGCTGATGAAGGGGTCTTCAATCGGGATATATAATAAATAAATTATGAAGAAAAAAATTAAAATTAAAAAAAAATGAATCCCTGTCCCAGATAATTTCTGATAGCTATAACTCCTAAATTTCTATAGCTATTGGGGATCTGGTCTATTCTTGTAGGTGTCATGTTGTGTTCATACCTATGTCATGATTGCCATGCTGAGCTCCTCTAAGCTCAGCATAGGTACATGCTGCTGTGAAACCATCTTTGCAGCTTTTCTCACCATGTCCCTCCTGAGGAAGGCATCTACCTGAAAACGAATGTGGCCTTGGGTGGTCTTGAATCAAAATGGTGGTTGAAGAAATAAATGTTCACCTTAGAAAAATGGTTCAAACTTTTACTGCACAACCACTTAATGTGGGAGTGACACACTGTCTGAGCTGGTCCTTTCCTTCCAAGTGCAGTGACCCTGGAGTTATAACCTGCTAAAATTTCTACTCCCTTGGTTGATGAAAAGTCTCATCTCTCATCCCCTAGTCTTGTCACAGGAGACATGAAATGTCTTTGATAACATTAATGGAACCTCTCAGACTGTAGGAACAGCATAAGGCATATCCCAATGTAAGCTGAATGGTCACCCTCTAAGGCACCCACCTAACAGTGGGTGCATTCTTCCAAGAATGCAGTGCTTCTTGGAAATATGTTGGAGCCAGGAAAACTCTGGAAATTTATCCATTCAAAAGAGAGATTGAGGTTTGCTTTGCACTCATTTCTAAAAGTCATTGTGATAACATTTCATAGCATGGCTACTGGAGGAAAAAAAAAAAAGTAAACCTAGTCATTTGTTCTCACAGATGGACAAAATGATCTTGTTGAGGTACAGAGGTGTGATCTTGGAAACAAGACACTAAATTTTTATTGTGTTTTTTCTCCACATACCACATCACCAACTCTTTAACACAGTTGTGGCTTCTTGTTCCTTTATTATCATGATACCTTTTTCATTGCAAGAAGATTGAGGCCAGAGCCAGGCTAGGCAAAAATTCTACCACTGATCTCCCATTACAAATATGACTTTCAACTGTCTGGAGGAAAACTGGAAAAATATACAGCAGAAAGCAAAGATTGTAGGTACCACAGGGAGCTTAAAAATAATCCCAGACCACATAACTGGTTTTTATAGATGATTTGTAAGCTGTCATTAAAAAAAAAAAAAAAAAACATTGAAGTCAGAAATGATTTTACTGACAAAGACTATAAAGCCAGGAGTGTTTCTGTGCCAACATTTCTAAAATTTTTAGCAGACTGAATGGACTGAGTATTGTTTCTAAGAGAAAAGAATTCCTATTTTTAAAGAGTGCTACTGTGTGTCTGTGTGTACTAATTGCCTTACCAACCAATGAGAGAAACTAGTAATTATGAAGAGACTGTGAAATCAATGTAAGATATAATGAGAAAGGGAAGAGAAGATGAATAGATTTTTAAATTCACAGGAATATTCATAAAGGAGACATTTGCTATCACCTGCTTAATAGTTAACAATTTCTCTTTGCTTATTTTAAAATCTCTACCTCAAAGTATACCACTCATTACATTCATATATATTTTCACATGATGGTGCTAAATGCAATCTGTCTCTAAGTATTTGAATGTTTTGCCTAAATTTATTAACTTTATGTTAGCATCAAGTGAGGGGCTACATAAATAGTTATGTATATACACACTTATATGTTTCGTGGCTCTGTGCACACGCATATGTAGGTAGTGTGTATCTGTGTGCACATCAAGGCCGGAGGTCAGGCATCTTCTTTTGTTACTCTCTACTTTATTGCTTAGTGTTTACTTTATTTTATCTTATTTTTTATGAGTGTTCTGCCTGTATGTCCATATGTGTACTGCATAGATGCCTTGTGTCTGAGAATAACAGAAAAAAAAAGACATATTATCTCCAAGAACTGTCATTAAGGATACTTGTAAGCAGACATCTGGATACTAGGAACCAAATATGCATCTTCTGCAACAGCAGTATATTAGTTATTTTGATGTTATTAAACATCATGCCCAAGGAAGAACATAGCTATGGAAGGATAAGCGGCCATCACCATCATCCCAGGGAAGTGTGACAGTGAGCAGGCCTAGCAGCTTGGGGAGATGAGAGCTCAGAGTTTAAACCACAAGCAAGAAGCAGGGAGTGAATGGGGAATGGCAAAGGCTTTGGACACCTCAAAGCTTACCTCCAGGGATGTAATCCTTCCAACAAGGCCATCACTTCCTAAGCCTTCCCAAACCAGGCCATCAACTGAAGACAAAGTATTCAAATACCTGAGACTATGGGAGACATGTCTTTCAAACTACCACAAGCAGTAAGCTGTCTTCACCACTGAGACAGACCCCCTTTTGGCCCCACTACCTTATTTTTTGATACAATGTCCCTTGTGAACCTAAAGAACATCATGTCTTGATCTCCCCATTGTGATGAGTAATTATGTGGGTGCTGCTGACCAAGTCCCCAGAATAGAGCACCAAGGATTGTACTACCTGAACTAGCTTCCATCATCACACCAGTAGTTTTTATATTATCAAATATATTTGTCTTAGGGTTTCTATTACTGCAAGGACATAACAACACCAAAAAGCAAATTGGGGGGAAAAGGGTTTCTTTGACTTACTCTTCTACATTGCTGTTCATAGGTAGAGAAAGTCATGACTCAAAGAGGGCACGAACCTGGAGGCAGGAGCTGATGCAGAGGCCGTGGTGGAATGCTGCTTACTGGCTTGCTTGCCATAGTTTGCTTATCCTACTTTCTTATAGAACCCAGGACCAGCAGCACAGGGCCCCACCCACATAGATTGAGCTCTCCTGCATTGATACATTGATCACTAATTGAGAAAATGCCTTACAGCTGGATCTCATGAAGACATTTCTTCAACTGAGGCTCCTTTCTCACTTGTGACTCCAGGTCATGTCAAGTTGACACACAAAGCCATCCAATACAATATTCTGAAAAATAAGGATGCTGGAGCAATCTAGCAGAAACATGCAAGTGGTGATTTATTGTCTAGCTCCATATTCACTTGATTGTGATTTCATTCTGTTTATCTTCCAAGGCATCTTTATTTTCCATGTATAATCCTGGGCTTTGCAAATTATTTTGCATCATATTTGCTATGATGAAGTAGGCAAGACAATATAAGTAGTAGGAACAGATAGGCCTGACTTCATACTCCAGCTCTACCATGTATGTTCTTTAACACTAAGGGGACTAGAACACTCATTTGTGAGAAAGATTAGCTACACCTGCAAGGCATGGCATCTAGTCAGTGCGCCCAACACATCTATCTTAGCATCTCATGTGAAATGGTGCCCAATAAATCAGTGATAGTGGCAATCAAAAGTTGGTGAGTTTTTGGCTAAATTTAACTACTTATGTTGATAGCCCAAATTTCTAGAAAAAAATAGTATAAGTAACTAGTCTTCTCTTACCTCTGTACCGGCTGCCCAAAAACCAACCAACCAACCAACCAAAGATGGGTGGTGCTATGTAAGGGCACTACAAATGCCATGCAATGAACAAATGAAGGTTAGAAAATGCTACAGCTGTCATATTAATGGAAGTTCTCAACAATCCTTTTGCCAAATTGTGTCTCCAGCTCTGTTTTCATCACTTATCTTTTCCTCTGCTTATTATTCTGCTTGTTATTTGGATAACAAATGTGAATCACTCATTGTTAAATTACACATGTGTGTTCCAGTTGAGTACAATAGAAAGTCTGTCTTGGGCTGGGCTGTGGTTCAGTTTGTAGAATCTTTTCCTAACATGCACAAAGTTCTGTGTGCAATTCATGTTACCACACAAACCAGGCTTGGTAGTACACACTTTTAGCCCCAGCACTCTGGAGGTGAAGGCAAGAGTTTCAGAGGTTCAAGGGTATCTGTTGCTACATACTGAGGTCAAGGCCAGCCTGAAATACAATAGATTCTATCTTCTCCCTTTCCTCGCCTTTCCCTGAAAAAGAGTGTGGAAGACTCTCAAAAAATATATAGAATTGCTACATAATCTAGAAATCTCACTTGGGATACATATCAAAAAATGGTAAATGCAGTTATACAAAATACCTACCATTGGAAATCTGGTGTCCATCAATAGATGAACATCTACAAAAAATTAATTATTTACAGGGTAGTATTATTCCAGCATAAAAGTCTGAAATCTTGTCATTTGCTTAACATGGATGGGTTAAAGGGAAACTACTTTATTTTTTTATTTAATTTTATTAATTTTATTTTATTTATTTACTTTATTTTTATTTAATTTTATTTAATTTTAATTTTATTATTTAATTTTATTTTCTTATCAGTTACATTTTATTAACTCTGTATCCCAGGCGTGTCCCGCTCCCTCATTCCCTCCCAATTCCACCCTCCCTCCCTCATCTCCACCCTGCCCCTTTCCAAGTCCACTGATGGGGGGGACCTCCTCCCCATTCATCCAATCCTGTTGTATCAGGTATCTTCAGGACTGGCTGCAAAGCCCTCCTCTGTGGCCTAACAGGACTGCTCCTCCCTTGGGAGGTGGGGAGGACAAAGAGCCAGTCATTGAGTTCCTGTTAGAAATAGCCCTTGTTCCCCTCACTATGGGAAACCAATTGGTTACTGAGCTACCACAGGCTACATCTGAGCAGAGGATCTAGGTTATATCCATACATGGTCCTTGGTTGAATGTCAGTCTCTGAAAAGATCCTGTGCCCAGATACATTTGGTCCTTGTGGAGCTCCTATCCTTTCCCCATCATACTAACTCCCCTTCTTTCATATGATTCTCTGTACTCTGCCGAAGGTTTGGTCATGAGTCTTTGTATCTGCTTTGAAAGCACTGTTAGTTAGAGTCTTTCAGATGCCCTCAGTAGACTCCTGCCATACGTTCAATGCACATCCCATCTGTCTTTCTAAATGAGGATTGATCATCTTACCCCATGTCCACTCTCTTGATTATCTTTTTTAGGTGTATAGATTTCATTATGTTTGTCATATCTTATAGGTCTATATAAGTGAGTATATACCATGTTTGTCTTTCTCCTTCTGGGATATTTCACTCAGGATGATCTTTTCTAGATCCCACCATTTGCCTGCAAATTTCATGATTTCCTGAATTTGATTACTGGGTAGTATTCCATTGTGTAAAAATACCACAATTTCTGTACCCATTCCTCCATTGATGGACATCTGGGTTGTTTCCAGGTTCTGGCTATTACAAATAAAGCTGCTATAAACATGGTTGAGCAAGTATCCCTTTTGTGTACTTGAGCAAAGTTTGGGTATATACCTAGCAGTGGTACAGCTGGGTCTTGAGGAAGCACTATTCCTAATTGTCTTAGAAAGCACCAGATAGATTTCCAGAGTGGTTGTACCAGTTTACATTCCCACCAGCAGTGGAGGAGGGTTCCCCTTTCTCCACAACCTCTCCAGCATGTGTTGTCACTTGAGTTTTTGATCTTGGCCATTCTGATGGGTGTAAGGTGAAATCTCAGGGTCGTTTTGATTTGCATTTCCCTGTTGGCTAATGAGGTTGAACATTTCTTTAAGTGTTTCTCTGCCATTTGATATTCCTCTGTTGAGAATTCTCTGTTTAGCTCTGTTCCCCATTTTTTAATTGGATTACTTGGTTTGCTGCTTTTCAGCTTCTTTAGTTCTTTGTATATACTGGATATTAGTCCTCTGTCAGATAAAGGGTTAGTGAAGATTCTTTTCCAATCTGTAGGCAGTCATTTTGTTTTGATGATGGTGTCCTTTGCTTTACAGAAGCTTTCCAGTTTCATGAGGTCCCATTTATTGATTGTTGCTTTTAGAGCCTGTGCTGTTGGTCTTCTGTTCAGGAAGTTGTCTCCTGTGCCAATGAGTTCTAGGCTGAGGGAAACTACTGTAAGTAAGTTGGGCAAAGGACAAATATCACAAGTGCTCATTTAGATGTGAAAACTGAAAAAGTTGATCTCACAGAAAAGAAAGCTAAGACGGCGGTTGTGGGTGAATGAGCAAGGTTGCAGTTACATAGGGGATTAACTTCTGGTGTTCTATGGCAATATAGGGTAACTATTGTTGATAGTAATTAATCTTTTACTTGCAAATTGCTACTGGAATAGATTTCATATATTTCCAACAAAAAATGAGAAATATTTGCTATGATGAGAGATGCACCAGTTGCTCTAATCTTACCACTATACATTGTGCATGGGTTTGAATATCAAACTAAACTACATAAATCAGCAATTACTATGAAACAATGGAAAATTATGAAATACAGAAATGCCTTTCTTAGGGTTTCACTAGTTTAAAGATAGAGCCTGTCTTCTTCAATGATTCCTTGGTCACATTAGTCTTTCAGCAGTGAGAAGCTAAGGAAGAATGGTGACAAGAGCTTGATGTGGGTAAATTCAGAGGTAAAATCCATAAGGGCCTCTCAGCACTCTCATCCCTATCCCACTAAACAACTTCGAACTGAGTTTCCTAGCTTGCACTTTCTTTTTTTCATTTATTCATTTTTTCTTTATTAATTACACTTTATTCACTTTGTATCCCCCCGTGGTTCCCTCCCTCCTCCCATTCCAATCCCTCCCTTCCTCCACCCTCTGCATGCATGCCCCTCCCCAAGTCCACTGATAGGGGAGGACTTCTTTTCCTTCCTTCTGATCCTAGTCAATTAGGTCTCATCAGGAGTGGCTGAGTTGTCCTCTTCGGTAGCCTGGTAATGCTGCTTCCCCCTCAGGGGGAGGTAATTAAAGAGCAGGCCAATCAGTTCATGTCAGAGTCAGTTCCTGTTCCTCTTACAATGAAACCCACTTGGATACTGAACTGCCATGGACTACATCTGTGCAGGGGTCTTAGGTTACTCCATGCATAGTCCTTGGTTGGAATAGCAGTCTCAGGAAAGACCACTGTGCTCAGATTTTTTGGTTCTGTTGCTCCCCTTGTGAAGTTCCTGTCCTCTCCAGATCTTACTGTTTCCCACTTCTTTCCTAAGATTCCCTGTACTCTGCCCAAAGGTTGCCCATAAGTCTCAGCATCTACATTGATAGTCTGCTTGCACTTTCTTTAATAGATCAATGCCAACATCTTCTCATTTGAAAAGCACATTATGAAATACAGATCTTAAATGGCTGTCAATACAAATGTCTGATGTGACATTTGAACAGTTCACCAGTATTTTTATTAGTAACCCACTTATTAGTATAACTGGATATAGGTGAAATTTTGTTTCTTTCCCTTATCAGATTTTTTTAATCTAAAGGTTGAAACATTTTATTGTTTAAATTAAAATGATGAGTGGACTCATCTAAAAAGGTGAAAGAAGTAATCCATTTTTTGCATACTCAATGCTCTAAATAGTCAAAGAGAAGATGCATTGCCTGAAAGTCCCCAGACTGAAAGAAAGCCCACTTAACTGCTATTTTAGTCTAGTTTAAACCCTTAAGAACAGACTCTAGCTATACCACTCCTAGGCATATATCCAAAATATGCTCAAGTACACAACAAGGACGTTTGTTCATCCATGTTTGTAGCAGCTTTATTCTTAATAGCCAGAACCTGGAATCAACCCAGATGTCTCTCAATGGAGAAATGGGTACAGAAACTGTGGTACATTTACACAATGGAATACTACTCACCAATTAAAAATAAAGAAATCATGAAATTTGCAGGCAAATGGTGGGATCTAGAAAAGATCATCCTGAGTGAGGTATTCCAGAAGGAGAAAGACAAACATGGTATATTGTCGGGAGCCATGACTCCAAGCGGCCGGCTTTGATATTTAAATCTCAGTGGAGAGACTGCTTTTACTGGACCTTCTCTAAAGGCAGGGTAGAACTTGCAAGTCCATCTCCTTTTGTTTGTGACAGCAGGTGAGATAGCTTGTGAGGGTCACACCTCTTCCTCAAGCTCCTTGTGCAAATTAGCCTATTGTTCTGAGATGTTTTACTGGCTAAAAGTAACTCCTGACAATAAAAGAGGTCAGAAGGCTGGAGGCAGAGACTTGAGACTTGCTGTTTGCTGCAGCAGTCTGCCTTTTGCTGTGGCTGTCGAGTCTGGACCTTTAAAAAGTTTCCTGTGTGTTGTGTGTTTATTTAAATAATATTAATCCTCACTCCCGACTCAAGAACCGTTCGACTCTGCTGGCTGGCTCCGGCAGTATATACTCACTTATAAGTGGATACTAGACTTATAGGATAGGATAAACATACTAAAATCTGTACACCTAAAGAAGCTAAACAAGAAGGAGGTCCCAGGATAAGATGATCAACCCTCACTTAGAAAGACAAATGGGATGGACATTGGATGTAGGAGAAAACAAGAAACAGGACAGGAGCCTACCACAGAGGGCCTCTGAAAGACTCTACTTAGCAGTGTATCAAAGCAGATGCCGAGAGTCATAACCAAACCTTGGGCAGAGTGCAGGGAATCATATGAAAGAAGGGGGAGTTAGTAAGACGTGGAGAGAACAGGAGTGCCACAAGGACCAAATATATCTGGGCACAGGGGTCTTTTCTGAGACTGATTCTCCAGCCAAGAACCATGCATAGATATAACCTAGAATCCCTGCTCTGATGTAGCCCATGGCAGCTTTGCATCCAAGTGGGTTTCCCCAATAAGGGGAACAGGGACTGTCTCTGATATAAACTCAGTGGCAGGCTCTTTGCCTTTCTTCTCCCCCCCTCCCCGAGGGAGGAGCAGCCTTGCTAGGCCACAGAGGAGGACATTGTGGCCAGTCCTGATGAGACCTAATAAGGTAGGGTCAGATGGAAGGGGAGGAAGACATCCACTATCAGTGGACTTAGAGAGAGACAGGGAGGAGATGTGGGAGGGAGGATGGGATTGGGAGGGAATGAGAGAGAGGGCTACAGCTGGGATACAAAGTAAATAAACTCTAATTAATGTAAAAAAATTTTAAATAGAAAAAAAAAAGAACAGACTCCCTGCTCTCCATTCCCACTCTCTACAGCAGTGGTTCTCAACCTTCCCAACATTGCAACCCTTTAACATATCACCTAATTTTATAGTGAACACCCCAACCATAAAATCATTTTTGCTGCTACTTCATAACTGTAATCCTGCTAACGTTATGAATTATAATGTGATCCATATGTGACATCCAAGATATCTGTGTGTAGCCCTTGTAAAAGGGTCTTTCAACCCATAACAGGGATGCGACCCACAGGTTGAGAATCATTGCTCTAACGAGCATGTTTCATTTTCAATAAAATAAAAAGGCTATGGGTCAGAAAAGTTCTCAGTGAGCTGAGCTGAGCTAGAGGCCATTTAGGAGACCTGTGCAGTTAGATGAATAAACAAAGTGTCTGCCATCCCAATCAATTACAGTCCTTGTTTAGGGAACCACCTGTTTTTTAAACTAAATTTTTGTTTTTTATATTAATTACAGTTTATTTACTTTGTATCCCAGCTTTAGCCCCTTTCTTCATTCCCTCCCAATCCCTCCCTCCCTCATCTCCTCCCTTCCCCTCTCTAAATTCACTGATAGAGGATGTCCTCCTCCACTTCCATCTGACCCTAGCTTATCAGGTCTCATCAGGACTGGCTGCAACCCCCCCACACACACACATACACATGAGGGAGGAGAAGCCTTGTTAGGCCACAAAGGCGAACCACTTTTTTTACATATCAGTTTCTGCCTCTAGATCTGAATGTTACATAGTAATAGAGCTTTCACCAAATAAATGAATAAAGAGGTCATCATTGACCAGTCCTTTCCTAACTTGCAATATGAAATGTAAGTAAAATGAGTCCTGATTCTCTGGCAAGTTGCACAGACCTGCTGCTTTGCCTTCTTCCTTGACAGTTCCCAGTGCCGCAATATAGTGACCATTTCCAGCTCTGAATCTTGCCCTGTAATGAAGACAGTGTTTTCCTTCCTTCCCTCAACTTTATTTATTGCAAACATAATATTATCACAACAGAAAAATAATGCATCCAATTTCACTCTGTGGCAAGTCTATTTCTGAGTTTTCAAAAGGTCATAGTGTGAACTTTACAGATGACCCAAAGAACCAACTGTTAGAGAGTAGAAGAAAAGTGACTAATCATTTTGAAGGAAGGAGTAAAACTGAAATGTGTCTCAGCAGTGAGGTGATAGAAAATAGCATCCATTACACAGACAGTACAGAACATGAGAAAGGTTTTCAAATATAAAACTAAACTCTTTAAACATGCATAAAGGAAATAGTAATATGACATTTAAGTGCCCATGTCCAAGAATGACAGTTTATCTTTTAAACTTATTGAGCAGCCACTGCATTTCAGTCCCTGTAAACATACAACTTTGCAAAAGATATGCAAGTACTGGTGAGCTACACTGTGGGCAACAGAAGAACAACATGTAAGAGATAATGCTAACAGAGAAATGAAGATTCCCAGAGCAATCAGGAAAGATGCTGTTTGGTTCAGGGCTCTTTTCTATGACACCCAGATGAAAAGCTTACATTTCCTTAAAGTTGTATTTGAGAATATCTACTCACCATCAAATCATTTCCCTACACCCACCCCCTCTGTATTCTTTCTACCCAATACCCATACCTGTCCTTGAGTAGACACCAAGGCCCATTGTCTTCTTCTGTCTCTTTTCCCAAGGCTTACTAGCCTTACCTATGGAATAGCTGGATGCCTAACTTTCTTTTCTGATTAGCTTTAGGGCCTGAAAAAAAAAGAGGCCAGGGAGGTCACTAAACTGTTTGTAGTGGAATCCAATGGCCAAGGTTGTCAATAAGTCTTCTACAGCTCATTTGTAGCACAGTACATACTCTAGTCACTTGAGACCAACCTATGTTGGTTTTTTTAAAAATTTTTTAATTTTTATTTTTTCACTTTTAAAAAGATATTTATTGAGCTCTGCCAGTGCAGAGCTCTAATCTAGGGACCATGGATAAAATAGTAAAACCAAGAGAGAAGATACCTGTGCTTAGAGGAAATACAGGTAGATAGAAGTATTTTATTTGCAGAAGGTCAAACTGAAAGTTACTGGTAGCCTTATTGGATCCTTGACTCCTGGAAATCATGAATCATGGGGTATATTTCTTTCAGTTACAGTTTGCTACTTATGTTTTGACCTTAAAGACTCAAGTCTTGAAATCATATCTCTCTCTCTCTCTCTCTCTCTCTCTCTGTGTGTGTGTGTGTGTGTGTGTGTGTGTGTGATGAAGAGGGGTAAAGGGAGAATGTGAACATTTTAATATATACCCAAAGCCACAGAACCTGCTGCTCAGTTAACTTAGTTTGTTCCTTACATGTCTTATGTATGACATAGTCTTCATTTTCAACAATTTTATTTTCTATTTAGGTGAGCTTTAGATAGTGTCTTTGAGCACAGTATTTATAATTATTTGTAGGGTGAGTGAATGAACTCACAACCGGGAAAGCTCTCCTAAATGTATGCCCCTTTATGAGAGAACAAGCAATTCACAAATGGAAAATCCCAAAGCAGGTGAAGACCATATGAGAAAGTAAAAAATTTCTCGGGGGCAGGGCAAGATGGCAGCACCGGGAGGACTCTCATTCTGAGGAGCAGCACAGCAGGATTGGCACAGTGACCAGCAATCAGAACTCGTGGCCATAAAACACAAGTGATTGTGTTTCACAGGTGAGAGGATACCCCACGGTGGGGGATTCAATCAGCTTTAACTCAACCGGCTACACCGCGGAAGAGATCCCGGTTCCGCCAGGCGCTTGGTCGCCAGCCCAGAGCTACACGCTCTGTCAAAGACTGGATTTCCCAGTCGAGAGATAACCCCACAGAGCAGGAAACAATTGGGACCGACCTCAGGTTACCCAGACATCCCCTGGAAAAGACTCGGGTTCCGCGGGTGCCCCGAGAGCCAGCATGGACCCAGAGCCGGGAACACAGGCTCCTGCACGGAGCCCTGCCTGCGCGTCTGATTCGCCACCTCAGAGAGAACTGTGGGCACCAGGGCACCAGGGCACCACACTGCGTGTCTCTGGCAGAAGGAAACCCCCAGCGGAGGGGGTCAGCAGCTCTAATGCTTAGGACACCCAGCACCAAAACACTTCCTGGACTCACGCAGACTCTAGTGCAGGCAGGAGCACTGTGCTCTGCCGCAATTATTGAGTTCCCCTAGGGCACTGGGACACACAGATGCATCCTCAGACCTACAAAAGCCAGAGGGCCATTACAGCAGCCCTCAGATACTGTGCCAAGGATCAACCAGTTATCCCTAGCTAGACTGTCAAAACTGTAGCAATCACTGGTCCTTCAAGTGGGCTGCACCCACAGCGTCTGGACCAGAGCAATGCCTGCAGCCGCCATCCCAGACAGAGACACACAGCTTCTGGTCCAGAGTGAGGCACCCAGCCTCCAGACCAGAGCAGGGCCCCCAGGTGCCAACTCAACCTAGGTGCACATTCTCCAGGTCCAGAGCGGAGCAATCAGCCTCTGGCCCAGAGACTTGCTGAGTGCACCTCCCACTTTCCCGGACAGAACTGTGCACCCCAGGATAACAGACTGAGTTTCCCTGTTGGGAGAAAACCCCACAGCTAGGGAATCAGCAGGTTCTTCAAGAGGACTGTACATGGAAATTTAGTGAGCAGCAGCACACTAAATTTATAACAAGAAACCCAGCAGTGGGGCAGCTGTCTTGAGAAATTCTATGGGCAAGAGGAGATCCCCCCTGCCTAACATAGACCACAGTTACTACTCAGGGCTATAAACCTGAGGTGAGCAGTGGCAACTCCTGAGAAACACTGGCCATACAGTGACCATAACCAAAAAGCAGAGAAGGACTCCTTCAGGAAAAATCATCTGCCGGCCAAGGGGATACCCCCTACCTCAGGACTCCAGGAAAAACAGAAACTAACAGCCAACACCTAAATCAGCCCAATGGGTAGAGGTCAGGGTAAAAGTTCAACCAACAAAAGACAGAGCAATATGGCATCTCCAGAACCCAGCCGTCCAGGGGCGAACAGCCCTGGACAATGCAGCATAATAGAAAATCAAGAAGATGACCTTACATCTATGTTGATGAAGAGGATAATAGAGGAAACAAATAAAATACGTAAAGAATTAGAGGAAGATAAAACCAAATAAATCATGGCTATCCGTAAAGAAATGGAGGAAGATAAAGACAAGCAGATTATGGCCATCCGTGAAGAAATACGAGAAGATGCAGCCAAAATCTTGTGGCCTTCAGAGAAGAAATAATTAAATCACTGAAAGAAATAAAAGAGACAGAGTTGAAGGAACTAAAAGAAAAAGAGGAAAATACAAGCAGACAGGTGAAGGAAGTAAACAAAACAACTCAAGACCTGAAGATAGAACTAGAAAAATTAAAGAAAACACAAATGGAGGAAATAATGGAGAGGAAGAATTTAGGGAAGAAAATGGGAACTACAGAGGTAAGCATAACCAACAGAATACAAGAAATGGAAGAAAGAATCTCAGGTGTAGAAGATACAATGAAAGGAATTGATGTATCTGTCAAAGAAAATGTTAAATCCAAAAAATTCCTGACACAGACCATCCAAGAAATCCAAGACAATATGAAAAGACAAAACCTAAGAATAATAGGAATAGAGGAAAAAGAAGATTCCCTTCTCCAAGACCCAGAAAATATTTTCAACAAAATCATTGAAGAAAATTTCCCCAAGTTAAAGGAAAAGCCAATAAGGATACATGAGGCCTACAGAACACCCAACAAATTTGACCAGAAAAGAAAATCCTCACACCACATAATAATCAAAACAGTAAGTATACAGAACAAAGAAAAAATACTAAAAGCTGCAAGGGAAAAAGGCCAAGTAACATATAATGGCAAACCCATTAGAATCACACCTGACTTTTCAACAGAAACTATGAAAGCCAGAAGGGCATGAACAGATATCATGCAGACCCTAAGAGAACACAGATGTCAACCCAGGCTACTATAGCCTGCAAAACTCTCAGTCCTCATGGACGGAGAAAACAAGATATTCAATGACAAAAACAAATTTCAACAATACCTACACACAAATCCAGCATTACAGAAGACACTGGAAGGGAAAATACAACCCAAGAAAATTAGCTTCTGTCAAGAAAACACAGGAAATAATTAACCTTACTACAGCAAAACAAAAAGCAACCAAGCACACAACCTTTTGAATACAGCCAACATCAAAATCAAAGGATCTAACAGCCACTGGTCATTAATCTCTCTCAACATCAATGGACTCAACTCTCCAGTAAAAAGACAAAGATTAACAGAATGGGTACTTAAACAAAACCCAGCAATCTGTTGCATACAAGAAACACACCTAAGACACAAAGATAGACATTACCTGAGGGTAAAAGGTTGGAAGATGACTTTCCAAGCAAATGGACCCAAGAAACAAGCAGGAGTAGCCATTCTAATATCTGATAAAATAGACTTTCAACCAAAATTAATAAAAAGAGATGAGGAAGGACACTTCATACTCATCAAGGGAAAATTCCACCAGGAAGACATCACAATCCTGAACATCTATGCCCCAAATGCAAGAGCACCCACATTTCTAAAAGAAACATTGATAAAATTTAAACCATATATAGATCCCCACACATTAATAGTGGGAGACTTCAACACCCCACTCTCAACAAAGGACAGGTCAACAAAACAGAAATTAAACAAAGAAACAATGTTTCTAACAGAGGTCATGAATCACATGGACCTCACAGACATTTACAGAACTTTACACCAAACACAAAAGAATTTACCTTCTTCTCAGCACCTCATGGAACCTTCTCCAAAATAGACCATATAGTTGGTCACAAAGCAAGCCTCAACAGATACAAGAAGACTGAAATAATCCCTTGTATCCTGTCTGATCACCATGGAATAAAGCTGGACTTCAACAACAACAGAAATAGCAAAAAGCCTACACACATGGAAACTGAACAACTTGTTACTAAATGACAGCTGGGTCAGGGAAGAAATAAAGAAAGAAATTAAAGCCTTTCTAGAACTCAATGAAAATGAAGACACAACATACCCAAACTTGTGGGACACAATGAAATCAGTGCTAAGAGGAAAGTTCATAGCACTAAGTGCCTTCAAGAAGAAATTCGAGACAGCTCATTCAAGCAACTTAATGGCCCACTTAAAAACCCTAGAAAAAGAAACACCAAAAAGGAGTAGATGGCTGGAAATAATCAAACTCAGGGCTGAAATCAATCAATTAGAAACAAATAAAACAATTCAAAGAATCAATGAAACCAAGAGCTGATTCTTTGAGAAAATCAACAAGATAAACAAACCCTTAGCCAAGCTAACTAAAAGGCAGAGAGACACCACCCAAATCAACAAAATCAGAAATGAAAAGGAGGACATAACTACAGACACTGAGGAAATCCAAACAATCATTAGGACTTACTTCAAAAGTCTATACTCAACAAAATTTGAAAATCTAAATGAAATGGACAATTTTCTTGATCGATTTGACTTACCAAAGCTGAATCAGGACCAGGTAAATCAATTAAATAGTCCTATATCCCCCAAGGAAATAGAAGCAGTCATCAAAAGTCTCCCATCCAAAAAAAGCCCAGGACCAGATGGCTTCAGCGCAGAATTCTACCAGACCTTCAAAGAAGAGCTAACTCCAATTCTCTTCAAACTATTCCACAAAATAGAAACAGAAGGAACATTACCAAACTCATTCTATGAAGCCACAATCACCTTGGTACCTAAATCTCACAAAGACTCAACAAAGAAAGAGAATTTCAGGCCAATCTCCCTTATGAACATTGATGCAAAAATACTTAACAAAATACTTGCAAACGGAATCCAAGAACACATCAAAGATATTATCCATTATGACCAAGTAGGCTTCATCCCAGGTATGCAGGGGTGGTTCAATATACGGAAATCCATCAATGTGATCCACCATATTAACAAACTGAAAGAAAAAAACCACATGATAATCTCCCTAGATGCTGAAAAAGCATTTGACAAAATCCAACATCCATTCATGTTTAAAGTACTGGAGAGATCAGGGATACAAGGCACATATCTAAACATAGTAAAGGCGATTTACAGCAAGCCTATAGCCAACATCAAACTGAACAGAGAGAAACTTAAAGCAATCCCACTGAAATCAGGGACAAGACAAGGCTGCCCACTCTCTCCATATCTCTTCAACATAGTGCTGGAAGTCCTTGCTAGAGCAATAAGACAGTTGAAGGATATCAAGGGGATACAGATGGGAAAGGAAGAAGTCAAATTAACACTATTTGCAGATGATATGATAGTATACATGAGTGACCCCAAAAACTTTACCAGGAACTCCTACAGCTGATAAACACCTTCAGCAAAGTGGCCAGATACAAAATTAACTAAAAAAAATCAGTAGCACTCCTGTATACAAAAGACAAATGGGCTGAGAAAGAAATTAGAGAAACAACACCATTCACAATAGCCACAAATGACATACAGTACCTTGGTGTAACCCTAACCAAGCAAGTCAAAGACTTGTATGAAAAAAATTTCAAGTCTCTGAAGAAAGAATTAGAGGAAGATATGAGAAGATGGAAAGATCTCCCATGCTCATGGCTTGGCAGGATTAACATAGTAAAAATGGCCATCTTACCAAAAGCAATCTACAGATTTAATGCAATTCCCATCAAATTGCCAACACAATTCTTTACAGACCTGGAAAGAAAAATTCTCAACTTCGTATGGAATAACAAGAAACCGAGAATTGTTAAAACAATCCTCTACAATAAAAGATCTTCTGGAGGTATCTCCATCCCTGATCTCAAGCTGTACTGTAGAGCAATAGTTATAAAAACTGCATGGTACTGGCATAGAAACAGAATGGTGGATCAATGGAATTGAACAGAAGACCCAGAAATAAACCCACACACTTACGGACACCTGATTTTTGACAAAGATGCCAAAACCATACAATGGAAAAAAGATAGCATCTTCAACAAATGGTGCTGGTCCAACTGGATGTCTACATGTAGAAAAATGAAAATAGATCCATACTTATCACCCTGCACAAAACTGAAGTCCAAGTGGATCAAGACCTCAACATAAAACCAGACACATTAAATCGGCTAGAAAAAAAAGTGGGGAATACCCTAGAACTCATTGGTACAGGAGAAAACTTCCTGAACAGAACACCAACAGCACAGGCTCTCAGAGCAACAATCAATAAATGGGACCTCATGAAATTGAAAACCTTCTGTAAAGCAAAGGACACAGTCATCAAAACAAAGCGACTGCCTACAGATTGGGAAAGAATCATCACCAACCCTTTATCTGACAGAGGACTCATATCCAATATATATAAAGAACTAAACAAGCTGAAAAGCAATAAACCAAGTAATCCACTTAAAAAATGGGGAACAGAGCTAAAGAGAGAATTCTCTGTAGAGGAATATCGAATGGCAGAGAAGCACTTAAAGAAATGCTCAACCTCATTAGCCATCAGGGAAATGCAAATCAAAACAACCCTGAGATTTCACCTTACACCCATCAGAATGGCCAAGATGAAAAACTGAAGGGACAACACATGCTGGAGAGGTTGTGGAGAAAGGGGAACCCTTCTCCACTGCTGGTGGGAATGTAAACTGGTACAACCACTCTGGAAATCAATCTGGCGCTTTCTCAGACAACTAGGAATAGCGCTTCCTCAAGATCCAGCCATACCACTCTTAGGCATATACCCAAAAGAGGCGCAAGTACAGAAAAAGGACATTTGCTCAACCATGTTTGTAGCAGCTTTATTTGTAATAGCCAGAATCTGGAAACAACCCAGATGCCCCTCAATGAAGAATGGATGCAGAAACTGTGGTACATCTATACAATGGAGTATTACTCAGCAATGAAAAATAAGGAAATCATGAAATTTGCAGGTAAATGGTGGGACCTGGAAAGGATCATCCTGAGTGAGTTGTCCCAGAAGCACAAAGACATGCATGGTATATACTCATTCATATAAACATACAACATACTAAAATCTGTACATCTAAACAAACTAAGCAAATGAGAGGACCCTATCTAAAATGTTCAATCCCCATCCTGAAAGGCAAAGAGGATGGACATCAGAAGAAAACGAAAATAGGAAACAACCTCGGAACCTGCTACAGAGGGCCCCTGAAACCCAGAAGAAAACAGGAAACAACCTTGAAACCTGCCACAGAAACCTCTGAAAGCTTCTGCAGTATAGACTGTCAAAGCAGATCCTGAGCCTGATGGCCAACTGATGGGCAGAGTGAATGGAATTTTATGTAAGAAGTGGGAAATAGTAAGAGCTGGAGGGGACGGGAACTCCACAAGCAGAGCAACAGAACAAGATAATTTGAACACAGGGAACCTCCCAGAAAATCATACTCCAACCAAGGACTATTCGTGGAGATGACCTGGAACCCCTGCACAGGTGTAGCCCATGGCAGTTCAGTGTCCAAGTGGGTTACATAGTAATGGGAAGAGGGACTGCCTCTGACATAATCTGATTGGCCTGCTCGTTGATCACTTTCCCCTGATGGGGGAGCAGCCTTAGCAGGCCACAGTAGAGGACAATGCAGCCACTTTTGATGAGAACTGATAGACTAAGGTCAGAAAGAAGAGGAGAACCTCCCCTATCAGTGGACTTGGGGAGGGGCATGCATGTAGAAATGGGAGGGAAGGTGGGATCGAGATGGGAGGAGGGAGGGGCTTATGGGGGGATACAAAATGAATAAAGTGTAATTAATAAAAGAAAATTTAAAAAAAATTTATCATTTGAAAATATTCTGTTTCCCAAAACAGGCTCCCTGTAGCCTTTCACCAATTATGGAATCGGTTTGGCATGCATCAACATTATTTCCAAGCCCATTTTCATATTTAGCTGGGATTTCTGCAAGTTTACCCAAGATCATTTTACACAGCAAGCAGACTCTCATCCCACTGACTTGAGCTGCCACACTGCAAGGGACACAATCTTGGAAGTCATTTAGCAGTTAACAAGAATTATTCTGTCACTGGTGCTGATTGGAAAGGGTGCTGAAATAACTGGGACGCTCATACACCTAGGTCCCTCCAACTTCATTTCCCCTCAGCCTGCCCCTGAAGCATCTCTGTTGCTAATACTTAGTTTTTATGGAAACCAGAGAGGTTTCATGTGGAAAAGTCATCCATTCTGTTTGTTAAAATGGGCACATTTTTTAATTGCTAGTACTCTCCACTACATTTCACTTGTTCATAGCAAGATGGGAGGGTATAAGTTATTTCTGAGGCTTTTTTTTTTTTCTGAAACAGGGTTCCTCTGTGTAGCTTTGGATGTCCTGGACTGGCTTTGTAGACTAGGCTGGCCTTCAACTCACAGAGATCTGCCTGCCTCTGCATTCATGAGTCTTGAAATTATAGGCATTCCCCTGTTGTGCTGGCTTCTGGGACATCTTATTTCTGTATACCCCCTTTACTGGTCATGAGTTAACTCAGACATGCATGCTGAATATTCAAGCCACAGTAAAAATTACACTTAATTTATTCTCTGTAACACAGAAAATAATACTGAGAAGGAAGCTAGAAATCAAAGGGTAATGAAGTCGGGAGAACAGTTCTGGCACAGCTGTCAGGATGCAGATAAAAGAGAGAATCCCTTTATTTTAATCAGCTATTTCCATGTCAGACAGATGGGAAAAACATAACAAAAAATGAACCAAAACAAACAAACAAACAAAGGACTAGTGTTGTTCATGGTTTCTCTAACAATTGAAAGGGAAGTCTCAGAAAAAGACCGATTGAGGATTCAGTGCCAGGGATGAGGCTGCCCATGTCAATTGCCATCAGTATCAGGCTGAAGCCCTAAGAATGAACATCCTTGCAGTAGGTGAGCATCCAGAGATGCTGAGTATCCAGAGGAGCTGAACACAGTCTTCCACTATCCCACAGCATCCCCAGGGAGTTTCCTCCTGACCCAAACATCTCACTGAGCACAGAAAAAGATTGCTGTTCTAAATTTTTTTTACAATGGAGCAATATCTGGAACATGAATTTTATACATTGTCAATTTTAATAAAACACATCGCACAAAAAGGATCTCTATGAGGGGTTAGAGATATGGCTTGGTGGTTAAGTCCTGCTCTTGTAGAGGACCAGGATTTGATTCCCAGAACAGACATAGAAGCTCACAATTTACTGTAGCTCCAGTCCCGGGGATCTTATGCCCTTTATAGCCTCCAAAGGTACACACAGGGTGCACAGATGTAAATGCAGACAAAGCATCATATGCACAAAAGATTTTTTTTAAATCTATGAACCTGAAAAATGCTCATTTGTTCAAAATCCACAGTGTCTCTTTTTTGTTAATTTATTTATTTTTGTTTTACATGCAGTGGTGTTTTGCCTGCATGTATGTCTGTGTTAGGGTGTCAGATCTTGGAGTTACAGACAATTGTGAGCTGCCATGTGGGTGTTGAGAATTGAACCTGGTCCTCTGGAAGAGCAGTCAGTGCTCTTAACTGCTGAGCATCTCCCCAGCCCCCAACAGTAACTCTTAATTTCTTATTACTTTATCTACTAATTTGTTTTGTTTGTTTGAAATTACATGCTTGTTTCATGTTTGTTATGTTTATTTAATAGGTATGAATTTATGAATGTTTGTGTTTATAGTAGCCTAATGTTATGCTATTTTATTTACTGACATACTCTGTAGTCTTAACTTGTACCCTTGTTTGTTATATATGCTATTTCTATGACAGAAATTTCATAAATAAGTATTTATTAATATATTTCATGTTAAAGTGTAAGAAGTGATTTGGAGATGATGAGATTTTTGTGATGGACTGTTAGGGCATAGAGCCAGAAATTGGGATTTGGCTACAAATCACTTATCTTCAGGGTGAGCAAAGGGTCCAGGGAAAATATAAGTAGAAAAAGATGACCAGGGTCGGGGGGCAGAGGCAATAGGAATGAGTCAATGAGTAGCATGTAACCCACTTTGAAAACTACGGCTCTAAGTTGTTTTACAATCGCCATTTCTGTTAACTGAACACCTAATAGGCTCATAACCATTTCATTTGTTATGAGCAGTCTGTGAATTGTTACCATTTGCTTAAAGGCCTGTGCTGGTTCATTTACTTTTAATGACATTTATTCATTTTGTGTGTGTGCAGGTGTGTGCATACACACCAGGGTGCACACATAGAGGTCAGGGAATGACTTTCAGGAATTGGTATTCAGTATTCTTCTGTCTCATGCAGTGCCTAGAAATAAATAGTTATAAAAGATTCCTTTGTCCTGTTTCTTACAACTTAGCATCCAATGAGGAGGAAGCAATAAGAGCTGATGTTAATGAAGTTAACTATAGCTAAACAATAAAAAGCAAAATTATTTTGATTTCTACCAGTATGAAACCAGAAGCAGTTTATAAGCATGCTAGATGCATGACCAACTGCTATCTTATTTTTTAATTTTTTTTAAAAAGGCATCCCATATTAATAGAAAGTCACTGCATTGTGGCTCTTCTTCACTAATACAGAATCTTCATTTATCTGAAAGCACAGAACATTTAGCAGAGTTAACTTGTATAAATGCAGTGGCAAGCGTCTTGATAGGTTCAGAGCATCAGGCACTGTCATCTCCAACTCTAGCATGAGCTCAGTCTCAAAGGATGGATTTAGCAACTGGACCTCAAAACACCTAACTATTAATAAATGTAAGCTAGCCCTTTGATCTAAGAAACCAATAGAATCAGCACTACAAATCTCTTGCTTTATGGGTTTCTAACATGCCAATATCCTTAACACATTTTTTCAATCATCTGCCAAGACTGATTGATTTCACTAACTTTTCTTTACCATTTTTCTACTTCCACCACCAGCACACCTATTCCATCCATTTTTATTGCAGATAGAATGTTTTAGAACTAAAATCTGTTGTTATCTTCCCTCTACTGAAAACCTTCCATTGTTTTCCAAAAACATGAACACAGCTGCAGAACTTCAGGCTCTAAGTCCAATCTGACATCTTTAGGGCTGTGTTTTACCACACACCCCACAGCTTTAACATTCTTGGCTTCAGTCCTTCAACATCTTCTCTTGTTTGTGCCAAAGAGCTTCCTCTCTACAAATGCATGCTTCCCTTGCTGCCAGCTAATGTCAGCTCTTTCTTCTGACCTCACCCCAGAGTCCACCTCCTGACCCCTCAAATGAATTCATGTCCCTCGAGTAAGCAATGTCATAACACCCTATAGGTCACAATCTTTAGAGTTGTACTTTGGTGACTGTGGAGGACATGGTCTAACTTTATTTTCCTTTTTCTTGAGGTCCCAGCATCACATGTGAGTCCTGATGTACAGCAGATCTTCAATGCACATTCGTATCCCGTTGAGTGAATGAATGAAGTCGGAGTGTGTGTTCATATGTACGCGTGTCCTATGCATAATGGTGTGAGAGAACTGGGTTTCCTTTATGTGAAACTCTTTTCTGGCAAGTTCCTTTAATCGAGATTAGTCTTATTTAAGTTCTGAGGTCTGAACTATATGCTAATTTATCTTACATTTCTGTGGTTCCATATCTCCTGGTTTTTGTTTGTTTGTTTGGTTGTTTGGTTGTTTGGTTGGTTGGTTTCTGGTCTGTTTTCTGAAGAGCTAAAAGATCATTGCCTACACCCAGGTTGGGCTGTCAAGGTTGGGAAGGAGGGTAAGGGAAGCTTAGGCCAATATCAGAGAGTGCCCTAACCAAGAGACTTTAGTTGCTCCATATCCAGTGCCTGTTGAAGGTGCAGACTGAAAACAATGTAGGGGGAAAAAAAAAAAGAAAGGACTGCCTTCCTCAGAGTGTGCAGGCTTAGGTGGGGTGGCACTCATACTTTTTCCGCTCTAACCAGCTGTGGTTCTGTATCTCCTGCCAACACTGCTGGTGAGAAACTATGCATTTCTCAGGTGGAAGTCCGAGTGTTGGAGAAGGATGAAGTGCAGGGTCAAAAGTTCCACCTCTCCCAGCAATGTCAATCTCTAGGTGAGGAAGAATGAAACAGATGTAACTGGATCCTCGTGTCACAGGATATCCTGTTAAGCCAGAAGTGTGGGGGGTGGGGAAGATTTTCTTCCAAAAAGTATTGCTGCTCTTTCTTTCCTTCTTTCTTTCTTTCTTTCTTTCTGCAATTTTTAATTATTATTATTTATTACAATATATTCACTTTATATCTCGGATGTGGATCCCTCCCTCATCTCCTCCCAATCCCACCCTTCCTCCCTCTTTCCCCACTATGCCCCTCCCATAGTCCATAGACTCATTCTCCAAGTGGGCTTCCTGGTAAGGGGAGCAGGGGCTGTCTCTGACATGAACTCAGTGACAGGCTCTCTGATCATCTCCCCCTGGTGGGGGGGTGCAGCCTTGCCAGGCCACAGAGGAGGACAATGCAGCCAGTTTTGCTGCTCTTCTAAAACAGCCGCTCTAGCAGGTTAAGTTACATACAACTCCTTTTGTTTGGACCACCGACACCAGATGGCTTAAGCTTCTGCCATTGGGACTCAAAAGTTGAGGCAGGTGCAGATATCTCACACTCTTTGGTTAAAATGTTTGAGCCTGATTGGTTTATGGCTTCCAGGCTGTCAGCAGCTCATTCCGGAAGATGAGCACTGAGTTTGCAGTGTCAGGCAAGTTTCAACAGTAATTCCACCTTGGCTGGCTGACCGACAATCAAGCCCAAGGATCCAATGGTGAATTCTTTAGGGAGGAGGGGATACCTTCTTTCCCCAGAATAAACAGTGAGTCTCAGTCTTTTTTTTTTTTTTCCCTCGAGTCAGGGTTTCTATGTTGTAGCCTTGGCTGTCCTGGACTCACTTTGTAGACCAGACTGGCCTCGAACTCGCAGAAAATTGCCTGCCTCTGTTTCTCAGAGTGCAGAGGACAGACATGCACCACCACCGCCCAGCTTCAGACAGTCATTGATGAAGTAGATGGTGTTGGCTCATTTATTTCATGTGAAACAGAAACATAAACCTGGGGCAGTTGGAGGGGCTTTGAGGATGAATGTGTTTGTTTGGCTGGTGATGCTATATTTGCATGGGGAGAGATAGCAGATGACTGACCGACTATAGCCACCTGGAGATTGTGTCACAGGCATCTGAGACAGGTGGCAGAAACAAGAAGAGAGTTTTGTTCCACACTTCATTCTCAGAATGAGATCTAAATCTCAAGTTTTAGATTTCCTGGGTTTGATGATGATCCATCCATGCCAGTTCATTTGGAGGCATGGTCCATAAGCCCAACAATTTACCTTATTACTCATATTTTTATTTAAGAGCTAGTCTATTTCTTT
This sequence comes from Psammomys obesus, assembly GCF_907164565.1. NCBI lineage: Eukaryota > Metazoa > Chordata > Mammalia > Rodentia > Muridae > Psammomys > Psammomys obesus. Next base: position 3,765,896 of record NW_026596089.1, on the reverse strand, counting down.
TTACATCTGAGTTAAAAAAAAATCAAAAGTGGATAGAGAGATGCCTTGGTAAGTAAAAAAAAACTTGATGTGTAAACTCGAGAATCTGAGTTTGGATACAAACATCTAAGTTAAAACAACAAAAGATGGCTGTGGTCATACATGGGCTTGTAATAACTGCACTGAGGTGAAGGGACAAAAACATGAAATTTCTGGTGATTCCTGAAACCCGGTGTGAGGTCTTGTGTCAGAGGAAAAAAGCAGAGGGATAGAATAAGACATTGAATACCCTCCTCTTGTCTTCACAGGTGCTATCATAATCTCTCACACCTACCACACACAGGCACATGTACCACACACCTGCACACGCACATACACACTTCGTGGAGGGGCATTATAACTCACTATATCTTTACATCCTCAGGCTGTCTCATGCCTTAACATATTGTGATCCAGCTTTAGACTTTGATTTTACAAACTCCTTTATACTTTTCTCGCTAAGGGCATCAACAAATCCAAATTGCCAGATCCATTAGAATCACTTTAGTCTTTGTTGTCTTTATACCCAAGAGGTAATTTGACTGCTGAATGAACTTCGCCACTACTCCTTCAATGAGACATGTTTTCCAACCCAGCTCCTGTTAGTTCACTTATGTTTTCATGACCTATCTTCTCCCACTCTCTCCTAAGGCTTGTGCTTTAGGTTCAACAAAGGGATAAAAATAGGAACTTTAGCATTTCTGTAAACATCTCCACTTTTACACTTTGTCTTCTACTGGAGCAGGGTACCTCTTCCCAGACTTCTCATCTCTCCATCCACTTTTCTACCCTTGTTTGTTAGCATGGGCTTCCTTGGCTCATGAGCATCTAACTGCTCCCCCCCACCCCGCAGTACTCCTATTTTCCTGTTGCCTATACCCTAAAAGTCATTTTCTCATGATTTGTACACGCTTTACCATGTGTACCAAAGAAAAAAACCCATTTGTGTCTACAGCCCAACCACAATATTTAACTTACAGTAAATGCATCACAAAATATCTGTGGACTATTGGGAGTACAATAGGAGCTGAATTTCTCTTCTCTTTAAAATCATGATTACCATGGTATAGAAGATTTTGGATATTTTACAGTGTCAGAACATGAATTTCCCGGAAGTAAAGGCTCTGGAGAAGATTAATGGTCCCCACTACCATCTAAGACTCCAGAGACACATCCCTATGTACTTTTTAATTCATAAGGAATCAAGACTCCAATGCCCTGCATTAAGTAACATACATATTTGATGGGCTGAAACTTCTATTTAATCCCTGCAGCTCTCCCCAGTCCAGGAGTTACTTGATGGTGTGGGATATGTTTACTGATCCACAAGTATATGTGGAACATTCTGCATCATGTCTTTCCTCAGAGTACTAGCTTTTTTAGTTATTATTCATTTTCAATTAACATACAAAATACAGGTTTCATTATGACACCTTTGATATAGCAACAGTTAGCACAATGAAACTTAGCCTGCAAGAGGACACTTCCAGTCTGATTTCTCTACACCTGGCAACCAACAAGGGTTAGAAAACAGGAATATGGCTAAAGTCCACATTCTTGGCTCTCAGATTGAAACATGGAAGTCCTAATGTAAAAAACCGACAGAGGAATTAACCCAGAATGAAAATAAGAACAAAGAAAATTAAAGATAAAAATATCAGTGTCTGAAGGAACAGCTAGAAGAAAAGACACGTAAGCCACAAAGAAGAGGTTTCAAGAGGATAGGAGAGGTAAGGTTGGAGCTCAAGGGTAAGCTTCACTTTTGTTTTTTGATTTTTAAGAAGAGGCCTTACCTGTTAGTCCTGGCTACCTTAGAACTGACTGTGTGAACACTCGTGGGAGTCAGAAATGAGACAAAAATGTCTTCCATACTTGCTTTGAGTTGTTCTAGTAAGGGTATCATGGCCACATAAAAGCAAGCAAAAAATACATTTACTGAAATTAGAGAAATTAAGTATTCATTACTTATAAAACACCTGACTGTGATTACCAGAAAGTCAAGGATCTACTGATTAAAAGCAGTAAGTTACTGCAAAATTCTTCTGTTATGACAGAGTTCAGAACAGTGGGTACCTTTCAGGAGACTAAGTTATTAGAATTAATTAGTAATGCATTAGATTTGATAAGAAATATCATGGAAAGCTGTCAAAACACAAAATCAATTTGCTAAAGCAAAAACAGTGATAATAAGAACATTTTAAAATTCAAACAATTTAAAATTAAACTAATGGAAAATATACAAATAATCTGACAGAAAATTGTGAAACATTACTGAAAATATCACTAATGAGCAAAAAATAAAAAACAGAAAAACAAAACAACAGCAAAAAACACCACTTTGTGTGTACCAGCAAAAAAAGAAAGTAAAAACTGTTTTGAAGCTGTATCTAAAGTGGGGAGGGAGCTGTTTCATTGGTTAAGAACACTTGTCTCTCCTGCAGAGGACCTGGGTTTGGTTCCCAGAATCCACATAGTGGGTTACCACCATCTCTAACTCCAATTCCAGAGAATCTATTGTCCTCTGCTGACATCTATGGGCATCAGGCAAGTGGTCCACATACATGCATGCAAGCAAAACATTCATACACATAAAATAAAATAAGTAATTCAAGTTTTTAAATAAATCATCATATCAAATACAAGGATGCAGTTTTATTAAGTTCTTCAGACTGATGTGTGCACAAATATAAGGTACATCCATTGAACATAATGCAGAACTGTATATGACAATTTACTCATGAGAAACCTGGCAAGAAGGGTCAACTGGATACCCACTCTGTAAATACCTTGTGAAATAAAATATAAAACAATACAATTTCTATGTGCATGAAGAACTCTCTTCTTTATTTTGAGCTAAACAACATTTTTCTAACAAAGCACAAGAAACAATAACTATAAAAAAATCAGGCATTGTGGTACATGCTTGTAATCCCATCACTTGGCTGGTTGAGGCAGAAGGATGCCAATAAATTTAAGGTTAACCTTTGCTACATAGTGAGTTTCAGGTCAGCCTGGGTGATATTGAGAAGACAGAAAATAGAAACAGAGAGGAAGTGGAGAGGGAGAGAGATAGAGAAAGGAGAGTTAAGAACTGAATGCTATTTAAATCAAGGTCATCCGCCAATCAAAAGATAGGTTGATGGGTGTTTGTCAAGACTTATTTATTGAGTAGTGAAGGCAAAGGTTATCGATTTAACAAAACTTTGCTAAGAGAGCATAGTGCTTGAATTTATTTCTGCCCCCCCCCACATGAAAGTTAAATTGGAATTTTAAAATACCTAAAAAGGATATCATACTAATTTTCATTTCAATAGTAAACATCAACAAATGGCAAAGTTTGGAACAGAAAGTAAACCACCACTCAACTGTTGAATGCACTGATATAACTCTGGCAAACAGGAGCTTTGGTCCTGGTGTCCTGTAGCATAGTCTTTCCACAGTTATGACACTGCGTATTTGAGTAAGTAGACAGAGAGCATCCAGAAAAGGCAGCTGGACCAGGCTCAGGTGTAAAAGTTGTAATGGGGTTCATTAGAGCTTCCTTAAAACTCTCGCCCACCGTGATGGTGCCTGCTGCCCAATAACCTACTACCACACTTGAAGTATGTGCTATCAGGTCAACATAAAAAGTGGGAGGTATGAATCAGTGTTTCAGACGAATGTTTCAATTTTGTTTGTTTTGTTTGGATGACAATCTTTGAACACTCTGTCATTATGAAGACTGTTTCTGTTTTGCAAAGAATGAGACAATAATTTTTTTAGACTAATTTTTAGCAGGTCTTCATTTCAAGCTACAATTTCACCATATGAGAATATATATATATATTAAAAACTGTCTACAAAATGCTATGGCTAACAGAAAATATGCTACCAAATATAAGAATTCCTTAATCATTATGACCCTTTATAAACCTTGATTAGCCCATCTGAGATCTATAGACCAAATCCTGACCAGTGCATGCTTTTGCAAGCAATATTTTATTGGCAAACAGCCTGTCTTAATCATTGTTCTATTGCTGTGACAAGACACCATGACCAAGCTAATTTTTATGAAAGAAAGATTTAATTGGGGGCTTGCTTAGAATTTTAGAGGGTTAGTCCATTATCATCATGACAGGAAGCAAGGCTCTATGCAGGCAAGAGCTGAAACAGTAGCTGAGAACTATGTCCTGATCCATAGGCAGAAAGGGAGAGAGAGAGAGAGAGAGAGAGAGAGAGAGAGGAGAGAGGGAGAGAGAGAAAGAGAGAGAGAGGAGAGAGAGAAAGAGAGAGACTGGCATGGGCTTTTGAAACCTCAAAACCCATCCCTAGAGGCATACTTCCTCCAACAAGGCCACACCTATACCAACACTCTTTTACCTCCTAATCTTCCTAATCCTTTCAAAGAGTTCCACACCCTGGCGACTATATGTTAAATATATGAGCCTAAGGGGGTTATTCTTATTTAAACCACCACACAGTCAAACCCATTTATTTATATATTGTCTTTGAAAACTACAAAAGCAGAATTGCATGGTTTTGATGAATATAATTTTGAATCCTCAGAGCCAAAAATGGTAGTTGTTCTTTCATAAAATTAGTCTTCTAACCTTTATCCTAGAGCTATATATTACTTTAATTTCTCAGAGGTGGTTGGTGAGAGGTACTCCACAAATGAATGCAGATTTAACCAAGTTACTTACGAAAAGAGAGTTATCAGAAATGTCTAGACAGTCCAATCAGGACAAGATGGGCACTGATGATATGGCAGCACATTAGCTCAGTGGCCACGTTTAATCAGGAAAGATACTAGTTCCTCTGTAGACTAGATTATAAGGTAGAAGCTCTTCCAAAGAGTATCAGCTGCAGCCTCTATTTTCATTCTGACAGGCTTTAGAATCTCCTAGGAGACATGTACCTGTGAGAGTGTTTCCAGAGACGTTTGACTGAGGAGGAAAGAACTACCCTGGATAAAAATAGCACTATGCCATGTGTGTGAATTCAAGACTAAAAAAGGAAAGGAAGTAATGAAAACTGCTACTAAGAACCAGCACCCATTTCTTGGCTTTCTGACTACAGATATAGTGTGGTCAGTTGGCTCAAGCTCCTATGCCAGAGTCTGCCACGGTTCACGATTCCTCCAAACTATGGACCAAGAATAACCTTTTTTCCATTTAATTTGCTTCTTGTCTGGTATTTAGTCACAGCAATAAAAAAGTAACTCATCAGTATTATTTTCTCAGATACTTTATACTTTATATTATATACGGACCACAAGAAGAAAAGAAAGTTCAGAAAATAATCTTTGATGGACTCTTGGTTCTAAAAACTCTAGAGATCTGTTCTCATTTTCCATTTAGTTTGTCATCATATACTGCACTGATAAAAACTAACACAGCAGAGAAAGAAGTTTATTTGGCTTAAAATCTCAAGTTGCAACATCTGTGCAGAGGTTCTAGGTTATCTCCATGAATGGTCCTTGGTTGGAGTATCAGTTTCAGAAAAGACTCTTGTGCCCAGATTTTTTTGGTTCCACTGCTCTCTAGGTCTTTCTATCCCCCTTCTTTCATAAGATTCCCTGCACTCTGCCCAAAGTTTGGCTGAGTCTCAGCATCTGCTTTGATACTCTGCTGGGTAGAGCCTTTGAGAGGCCCTTTGTGGTAGGCTCCTGTTCTGTTTCCTGTTTTCTCCCTTTTCCAATGTTCATCCCATTTACCTTACTAAATAAAGATTGAGCATCTTACCCAGGGTCCTCCTTCTTGATTAGCTTCTTTAGGTGTACAGATTTTAGTATGATTATCTTATTTTATATGACTAATATTCACTTATAAGTGAGTATATACCATGTGTGTCTTTCAGACCACAGAGGAAGACAATGCAGCCAGTCCTGATGAGACCTGATAGACTAGGGTTAGATGGAAGGGGAGGAGGACCTCCCTACTGTTGAAATGGGGGAGGGCCATAGGAGAAGAAAAGGGAGAAAAGGTAGGATTGGGAGGGATTAAGGAAGATACCTACAGCTGGGATACAAATTGAATAAACTGTAATTAATAAAAAAATAAATAAATTTTTAAAATCTCAAGTTGCATATCTTTGTTTTAGAGAATTCAAGAGAGGAACAGGACATCTAGAATCCATCATTCAGAACAAAGAGAATATATATATCCTTGGTTGCTTTCCCTCAGCTAGATTTCCCCTCTCTTATACTGTTTAAGACTCCTTGTTTAAAGAATGGTGCTGCCCATAATAGGCTGGGTTTTCTTACATCAATTAAAGTCGAGGCAATTCCCCATAGACATGCCGATATGCTTATATAATTCCAGCAATTCCTCATTAAGACTCTTTTAAGGTGATTCTAGGTTGTGTGAAGTTGACAAATTGTCCATCACAAGAGCAGTATTGATGTTTTTGGTGAGTTACATTAAATTCACCAAGTTGATCATTGTTTTATAACTATGTAAACAAAAGTTCTTATTCTTAAAAGATACTTGTTGAAATATGGAGCAAAGTCATTTTATTATTTGCAAGCAGTATTAAGACATATCATCACATAGAAAGAAAGGGAGAAATCAAATGCAGCAAAACTGCTAACTGGTAAATTTAAGTAAGTGGCACTTGGGTGTTGACTGAACTATTTTTGCAAGTTTTTTTTTTTTTTGTAGGTTTGACATTTTTTCAAAATAGATTCTTAGAGAAAGGTTTTTTTAAAAACACATGTTGAATAATTTTCCCCACTATATTAGGAGAAAGAGTAAAAAAGAAAAGGCAAAGGCACCCCCTTTCCTTTACCTTACTGAAATGCGTGTATATTTAGATACATAATATAATATAATATAATATAATATAATATAATATAATATAATAT
>NW_026596089.1:3676483-3759024 GCF_907164565.1 Psammomys obesus | reverse complement strand
TAATATAATATAATATAATATAATATAATATAATATAATATAATATATTTAGCTATAATCCCTCCCTTGTTATTTAGGTATTCACACTTGTTTACATTCCAATTACCTTACTTGCTGGTTCATTTATATATTCACACATGGTTTCATCCCCTCCATCTTTACCAGGTTTCATTTTGACCTCAATACATATTATGCCAGCTTCTTTATGTGATTTCCTTTGCTACATTTCTCCCATAACCTCATTTAAACATATATTAAAATGGTTTAATGTTATATGATACAAAATAAAAGATAAACATACCAAATTCAAAGGTCCTTCAAACAAACATATCATAACAGAAAGATGGCTCTCCTAAATTTGTAAGATTCATCCAATCCTAGGTGGCAGTAAAGGATAACCAAGGAAACTGTAGCTATGGCTGACATGATGTACATTGTGGCTGGTTGCTGACAGATCCTCCTACGCATTAGAGTAGATGCTGCACCTTGAATCTTGAAATGTATTTGAGAACCCACACACAGCTGTGAAAAAAACAGAAGCATTGTTTTCTCCACATTCTTTGAAGCAAAACCTAAATATTGATGGGTCTCCCTACAAAAGAAAGATGTTTAACGGTTCATTAAGATGCTCAGAGATTGCAGCCTGGTTGACTCAGCACCCATCATGCTATTGTCTGATTTTAAAATATCCTGTTTTCTTGTTCTTAGAGCTATATCCTATGTTAAGAACTAGAAGAGCATCTCTGTCTAGGCCCTGAATTTCAACTCATTTCTGCTGTCTAGAAGGTATCTTACTTGACTGACTAGGGAAAGGATCCATAATACACTAGCCCATCTTTCATCCCCGTTTCATTCTTCTTTCTTTCATCCTCCCCTTTTTCCTTCCCTCTTTTTAATTTGCAGTTTCTTTTTATTTCCAGTCCCTGCCCTCTTACCCTAGGCTTTTCAGTAGACACTTTTTCTCACATTTAGCAATTGGAGAAAGCCTGTATAATTGTCCCAGCTCCTAGCATGTTTGAAGCATTGGTTAGGGGGGCCATGGAGTCATAACATTAAACCATCTTGATTGCAAATAATGTCAAGGATGAGCTACATTGCAGTTCTTATTCATGTTATGAACATGAAATGAACAATAATCCTAATGGTAACATGAGTTCAGTGCAGAGCTCGAAAGTGAAGATTTTCTGAGTGAAAATAGCATCTCGAGACAATTTACATATTTATAAGATAAGTGAACAAGTCCTGTATCTGTATGAATTTGTGGACTCTTGTAACGCTCTGTATCTGTCTAGATCTCAGTGTTTATTTTCTGCATCTAACAAGATAGCACGATGATTAAAGACATCACCTGTGTACTTACTGATTCTGTAGTTCAACTGTAGAGTAAAGTGTTAGTTTAGGAAGCTGCACAGTATGACTTCAAGCTTTCTCCATGGTAGGCACTTAATTTCATAGGAGGGAATTTAAGGTGGGAAATAGGGACAGAGTGAAAGTATAAATGAATTAAGCAGCAAATGCTGAGCTAATGTCACATCTGAAGGCTTCAGAAAAACCACCCTTATTAATAAACTCATAGCATCTTTAAAAGAATCTGTAACTACACAGACATCTGTGGCAGGAAGACTAATGGTCTAAAGCATATAAAATGCATATATTGTGCCCAGACTGTAGAAAAACAAAGCTTAGAAAACTATCAGTTCCAAAGTGCCTGGAGCAAAAGTGAACCAGGAATTTTACAAACTCTCATCAGGAAAATTCATTTTAACTGCCTAACTCAGCTTTTTAGATCAGATCTGTGCTATTTCCATGTCAAGGTGATGCTGAGGATACACTCTTCAGTGTGTCGGGCAAACCATGTGAGAAAAATTAAACCAGACTTTCCATATAGGGTTATTGTGTGGGGATGGCCCTTTGTCTATTTGATTTAATTTGTTATTTTACAGTTCCCTTTCTTCTCTGGGAGATAGTATGAATGTTTTCAGTCTAAAGCACTTTAAAATAATTTTCTATGATAACTGTCAACAATAGTTCATATTTTTCAGTCTTGGAGTTGTCAGAATTCTTTTTCTTTACCTTTTTTTCTGCAGTTCCTTTGTCAAAGAAGCCACATACATGTTCCAGAAAGCATTGTAATAAAAGCTACTGTGTCACTGGCATATTACTTCAGCAAGGCAGCACATTATTAAATAGGTATGTTTTACTGTGTCGCCATGGGGCACCTATCACCTAGTGATCAGACTGAGAAATCCAAGCCTAAAGAAGCCACATTCGGGATTTGATTAATAACTTCTGTTCTCTTTTTTTTCCCCCACAAAGATTTGGGGGATGGAAAGAGGGGAGAGTAGTGAAACTTACACTCCTACTTTACTTGTGAGATTATTGTGAGCATGAAGTGTAACAGGTCTTGAAAACAGGAAAGAACTTTACTAATTTCAGTGAGGATGGTTTAAATGTATAATGACTTGTTATGGCTTATATATAACGTTTATCATCAGGAGGCTCACATATTGAAGGCTTGGCCCCAATGACAGCAGTATTCAGAGCTGGGACTTTAAGGAATGTAATAGTTTTAATGACCAATTTCTTAACACAATCTAGAATCACCCAAGAAAAAAGTTTCAGTGAGAACCAACATCTGATTGGTCCTTGTGCATGTCTATGGGCATTATCTTAAGTTAACCAATGTGGAGAAACCTAACCCACTGTGGTTGGCATCATTCCTCAGGCAAAGCAGTTCCTGAACTGTATAAGTGGTAAATCAAGTTGAGCACAAGCAAGGGAACAGAGTATGCACACATTCACTTCTCTATAGTATTGACTATGGATATGACTAGTTACTTTAAGCCCCTGCTACTGTTACTTCGCTGTTATGATGGGCTGAATACAGCCTGAAATTTTACTCTAAAAAATCACTTTCTCCCCAAAATGATTTTTGATATGGTATTTTATCACGACATAATAACTGAAAGTAAAACATGTTGGGAACATGTTTTACTTTCAGTTATTATGTCGTGCTCCACTGCTGGTGGGAATGTAAACTTGGACAACCACGCTGGAAATCAATCTGGCACTTTCTCAGACAACTAGAAATAACACTTCCTCAAGATCCAGCCATACCACTCCTAGGCATATATCCAAAAGGGGCTCAAGTAAAAACATTTGCTCAACCATGTTTGTAGCAGCTTTATTTGTAATAGCCAGAAACTAGAAACAGCCCAAATGCCCCAACTGAAAAATGGATGCAAAAATTGTGGTACATCTACACAATGCAGTACTACTCTGCAATGAGAAATAAGGAAATCATAAAATTTGTAGGTAAATGGTGGGACCTGGAAAGGATCATCCTGAGTTAGCTGTCCCAGAAGCAGAAACACACACATGGTATATACTCACTCATATAGACATATAACATAGGATAAACCTATTAAAACATGTACCAGGCCATGGTAGAGGACAATGCAGCCAATTTTGATGAGAACTGATAGACTAAGATCAGAAAGGAGAGGAGATCCTCCCCTATCAGTGGACTTGGGGAGTGGCATGCATGCAGAAAGGGGAGGGAGGGTGGGATCGGGAGGGGAGTAGGGAGGGGCTTATGGGGGGATACAAAATGAATAAAGTGTAATTAATAAAAAATTAAAAAAACATGTACATCTAAAGAAACTAATTAAGAGAGAGGACCCTGACTAAAACGCTCAAACCCCATCCCGAAAGGCAAAGAGGATAGACATCAGAAGAAGAAGAAAACAGGAAACAACCTAGGAACCTGCCACAGAGGACCTCTGAAAGGCTCTACCCTGTAGACTATCAAAGCAGACGCTGAGACTTATGGCCAACTGTTAGGCAAAGTGCAGGGAATCTTATGTAAGAAGTGGGAAATACTAAGATCAGGAGAGGACAGGAACCCCACAAGGAGAGCAACAGAACCAGAAAATTTGAACATAGGGGTCTTCCCAGAGACTCATACTCCAACCAAGGACTATTCGTGGAGATAACCTAGAACCCCTGCACAGATGTAGTCCATGGCAGTGTAGTGTCCAAGTGGGTTCCATAGTAATGGGAAGAGGGACTGCCTCTGACATAATCTGATAGGCCTGTTCTTTGATCACTTCCCCCTGAGGGGAGAACAACCTTACCAGGCCACAGAAGATGACAATGCAGCCATTCCTGATGTGATCTGATAAACTAAGATCAGAAGGAAGGAGAGGAGGACCTCTCCTATCAGTGGACTTGGGGAGGGGCATGCGCAAAGAAGGGGGAAGGAGGGTGGGACTGGGAGGGGATGTGGGAGGGGCTTATGGGGGGATACAAAGTGAATAAACTGTAATTAATAAAAAAAATAAAAAATAAAATATGGACATGAAAAAAAAAAAAGAAAGTAAAACATGGGAGGTGATTGGATCATAAGGGCTACATGCAATTCTATCCAATTGATCTTCTTATCCCAAATGACTGTGTAATACACAGATTCTCTTAAACTATTGATAGACTGAAATTATGAATGATTGAGATGTAGTAGAGTTGTGGAAGGTGGGGGCTAATTGAGTGAAGTGGAAAGATGTAGTTCCTGGCCTCTTTTTTCTCTCTCTGATTCATGTCCATCATCAGTCGAGTGGCTCTGGTCCCCCACATACTTCCCATATATCTTGTCTCAAGACCAAGGCAATGGAATCTGCTGACCACAACGAAAAACCCCTTAAAACGATAAACCAAAATAAATCCTCTCTCTTTCATATTGCAGCCTTCAGGTATTTTTTTTCACAGTGATGAAAGATATGGCTAATCATCTCTCTTTCAGACTATTTGCATTCAGAATTTAATGTATGACTGAGAAGCAAAGAGATTTACCTCAGAGTGCCTCAGGCAGCCTGGCATTGAATAGGTAGGTCAAATCCCAGGTAGCAAAGAGACTCTCCTTCAAGAACCTTCTGGATGCCACAGGACTTAGGAGTTCCTGTTCCACAGATACTAGGCTCAGAAGTATCCATAGCCACATCCTGTGGAAACATGGTAGATAATTTCTCCAGAGAAGCATCTGACCACAGGGAAATAAATATGAAGGTTGGCAAGAAAGTATCATGGGGCCTGTATTCCTTTTCAGTTTAGTTTCACATTTTCTTTCTCTGTGTATGTCTCCTTGATAAAATCTCTTAGCTTGAATTGGTTCTCTATCACTTAAAACCAACCAGCCTGGAGAAAGGAAGAACAATGAATTCAGGCTGAAGAGGGCGTGTATAGGTCAGGAAATAATTTTGTGGGGTGAGTCCAAATTCTCTCCTTACATCTTTATGTGGGTTCTGGGGTTTAAATTTGTGCCATAGAGCTTGCACAACAAGTCCCATTACCTGCTTAATATTCTTGTATATCTAAGTCGCTTCTTTAAAACAGTCATATCTCCTGTAAAACACTCCAATAACTGTCTCACAAAGAACAAATATGAAATCCCTGTGACTACCTGCAAGGCCCTCTGTAGTCTCACCTCTTGTTCCTTTGAGCTTATAGCCAGCCAGGGCTGTCTTTTGCACAGTAACCTTTGTCCATACTTTCCTTTTAATGATGTTCCTGTGAGACACCAGATATCTCCTTGACCTTGAAACCTGTGTCAGAGGAAAATTTCCTAGAAAACATCGCCTTGTCCCTGAGACCTGTGCTGCCCACCCTACCTACAACTCCTGTTCCCACTCCAGTCTCCATTCTTTTCACCCTGCCTCATTTTGATCACAGTTACCATTACCTATCCCTTTAAAATTGTCCTCCTGAATGTAAACTTGTACAACCACTCTGGAAATCAATCTGGCACTTTTTCAGACAACTAGGAATAGCACTTCCTCAAGATCCAGTTATACCACTCCTAGGCATATATCCAAAAGAAGCTCAAGTACACAATAAGGACATTTGCTCAACCATGTTTGTAGCAGCTTTATTTGTAATAACCGGAAGCTGGAAACAGCCCTGAAGAATGGATACAGAAATTGTGGTACATCTACACAATGGAATATTACTCAGCAATGAAATACAAGGAAATCAAGGAATTTGCAGGTAAATAGTGGGAACTGGAAAGGATCATCCTGAGTGAGCTATCCCAGAAGCAGAAAGACACACATGGTATATACTCATTCATATAGACATGTAATATAGGATAAACATACTTAAATCTGTACATCTAAAGAAACTAATCTTAGAGGGAAGACTCTGGCTAAAATGCTCAATCTCCATCCCGAAAAGCAAAGAGGATGGATGGACATCAGAGGAAGAAAAAAACAGGAAACAAGTTAGGAGCCTCCCACAGAGGGCCTCTGAAAGACTCTGTCCTGCTGACTATCAAAGCAGATGTTCAGACTTATGGCCAAACTTTGGGCAGAATGCAGGGAATCTTATGAAAGAAGTGGGAAATAGTAAGATCTGGAGAGGACAGGAGGTCCACAAGGAGAGCAACAGAACCAAAAAATTTGAACACAGGGGTCTTTCTTGAAACTCATACTCATGGAGATAACTTAGAACCCCTGCACAGATGTAGCCCATGGCAGTTCAGTGTCCAAGTGGTTTCCATAGTAATGGGAACAGAGACTGCTTCTGACATGAACTGATTGGCCTGCTCTTTGATCACCTCCCCCTGAGGGGGGAGTAGCCTTACCAGGCCACAGAGGAAGACAATGATGAACCTAACAGACTAGGATCAGAAGGAAAAAAAGAAACCCTCCCTTACCAGTGGACATGGGGAGGGACATGAGTGGCAAAAGGGGAAGAAGGGAGGGATTGAGAGGAGAGGAAGGAGGGAACTAAAGGGGGGATACAAAGTAAATAAAGTGTAATTAAAAATAAAATAATTAAAAATTTAAAAAAACTGTCCTGATTGTCTTGCACATTGAAAGATTTTTCTTTTATTTTTCTTACACTTTATTCACTTTGTAACTCCCCATAAGCCCCTCCCTCCTCCCCTCCAGGTTCCACCCTCCCTCCCCCTTCTTCATGCATGTCCCTCCCCAAGTCCACTGATAGGAGAGGTCCTCCTCTCCTTCCTTCTGATCTTAGTTTATCAGATCACATCAGGAGTGTCTGCATTGTCATCTTCTGTGGCCTGGTAAGGCTGCTCCCCCCTTAGGGGGAGGTGATCAATGAGCAGGCCAGATTATGTCAGAGGCAGTCCCTGTTCCCATTACTTTGTAACACACTTGGACACTGAACTACCTTGAGCTACATCTGTGCAGGGGTTCTAGGTTATCTCCATGCCTGGTACTTGGTTGGGGTATGAGTCACTGGGAAGACCCTTGTGTTCAAATTTCTGGTTCTGTTGCTCTCCTTGTGGGGTTCCTGTCCTCTCCAGATCTTACTATTTCCCACTTCTTTCTTAAGATTCCATACACTCTGCCCAACAGTTGGCCATAGGTCACAGCATCTGCTTTGATGGTCTGCAGGGCAGAGGCTTTCAGAGGCTCTCTGTGGCGGGTTTCTAGCTTGTTTCCTGTTGTCTTCTTCTTCTGATGTCCTTCCTCTTTGCCTTTTAGGATGGGGATTGAGCATTTTAGTCAGGGTCCTCTTTCTTGATTAGTTTCTTTAGATTTATAGATTTTAGTAGGTTTATCATATATTACATGTCTATATGAGTGAGTATATACCATGTGTATCTTTCTGCTTCTGGAACAGCTCACTCAGGATGATCCTTTCCAGGTCCCACCATTTACCTGCAAATTTCAAGATTTCCTTATTTTTCATTGCAGAGTAGTATTCCATTGTGTAGATTTACCACAATTTCTGCATCCATTCTTCAGTTGAGAGGCATCTGGGCTGTTTCCAGCTTCTGGCTATTACAAATAAAGCTGCTACAAACATGGTTGAGCAAATGTCCTTGGGTAGGTTGTGTCTTCATTTTCATTGAATTCTAGGAAGACTTTAATTTCTTTCTTTATTTCTTCCCTGACCCAGCTGTCATTTAGTAACAAGTTGTTCAGTTTCCATGTGTGTGTAGTCTTTTTGCTCTTTCTGTTTTTGTTGAGGTCCAGCTTTATTCCATGGTGATCAGATAGGATACAAGGAATTATTTCAATCTTCTTGTATCTGTTGAGGCTCACTTTGTGACCCACTATATGGTCTATTTTGGAGAAGCTTCCATGAGGTGCTGAGAAAAAAGTTAATTCTTTTGTGTTTGGATGTTCTGTAGATGTCCGTGAGGTCCATTTGATTCATGACCTCTGTTAGACAAATTGTTTCTTTGTTTAATTTCTGTTCTGTTGACCTGTCTTTTGTTGAGAGTGGGGTGTTGAAGTCTCCCACTGTTAATATGTAAGGATCTATGTATGGTTTAAGTTTTATCAATTTTTTTTTTTTTACAAATGTGGGTGCCCTTATATTTGGGGCATAGATGTTCAGGATTGTGATGTCTTCCTGGTGGAATTTTCCCTTGATGAGTATGAAGTGTCCTTCTCCATCTCTTTTGATTAATTTTGGTTGTAAGCCTATTTTATCAGATATTAGAATGGCTACTCCTGCTTGCTTCATTTGTCCATTTGCTTGGAAAGCTGTCTTCCATCCCTTTATCCTCAGGTAATATCTATCTTTGTGACTTAGGTGTGCTCCTTGTATGCAACAGATTGCTGGGTCTTGTTTACGCATCCATTCTGTTAGTCTGTGTCTTTTTATTGGAGAATTGAGTCCATTGATGTTGAGAGAGATTAATGACCAGTGGCTGTTAGATCCTTTGATTTTGATGTTGGCTGTGGTCATAAGTTTGTGTGCCTGGTTGTTTTACTGTAGTGAGGTTAATTATATCTGTGTTTCCTTGAAAGTAGCTAGTTTTCTTGGGTTGTATTTTCTCTTCTAGTGTCTTATGTAATGCTGGATTTGTGTGTAGGTATTGTTGAAATTTGTTTTTGTAGTTGAATATCTTGTTTTATCAGTCTACGAGGAATGAGAGTTTTGCTGTGTATAGTAGCCTGGGCTGACATCTGTGTTCTCTTAGGGTCTTCATAATATCCGTCTAGGCCCTTCTGGCTTTCATAGTCTCTGTTGAAAGGTCAGGTGTGATTCTAATGGGTTTGCCATTATATGTTACTTGGCCTTTTTCCCTTGCAGCTTTTAGTATTTTTTCTTTGTTTTGTATCCTTACAATTTTGATTATTATGTGGCGGGAGGATCTTCTTTTCTGTTCTAATTTATTGGGTGTTCTGTAGGCCTCTTGTATTCTTATTGGCCTCTCATTTAAGTTGGGGAAATTTTCTTCAATGATTTTGTTGAAAACATTTTCTGGGCCTTGGAGAAGGGAATCTTCTTTTTCCTCTATTCCTATTATTCTTAGGTTTTATCTTTTTATGTTGTCTTGAATTTCTTGGATGGTCTGTGTCAGAAATTTTTTAGATTTAACATTTTCTTTGACAGATACATCTATTTCTTCCATTGTATCTTCCACACCTGATATTCTTTCTTCCATCTCTTGTAGTCTGTTGGTTATGCTAACCTCTTTAGTTCCTGTTTTCTTCCCTAAGTTCTTTCTCTCCACAATTTCCTCCATTTGTGTTTTCTTTAATTTTTCCAATTCTATCTTCATGTCTTGAGCCATTTTGTTGATTTCCTTCACCTGTCTGACTGTTTTTTTCCTGTTTTTCCTTCAGTTCCTTCAGATGTTTGTTTGAAAAATCCTCTGTTTCTTTTATTTCTTTCAGTGATTTAAGCATTTCCTCTCTAAAGGCCACAAACTGTTTGTCTGCAACTTCCTTTGTTTCTTCACAGATAGCCATAATCTTTTTTTATCTTTATCTTTTATCTATTTTTCTTTATCTTCTTCTCTTTCTTTTCAGAGGACCATAATCTGTTTGCTTGTATTTCCTCTATTTCTTTACAGATGGCCATAATTTGTTTGAGTTTATCTTTCTCTAGGTCTTTATACATTTTATTTGTTTCCTCTGTTATCCTCTTCATGAGCATAGATGTTCTGTCATCTTCTTGAATTTCATTTATGCTGGGGTGACCAGGGCTATTGACCCTGGATAACTGGGTTCTGGAAATGCTATATTGCTCTGTCTTTTGTTGTTTGAGCTTTTATGCTGGCCTCTACCCATTGGGCTATCGTAGGTATTTGAATTTAGTTTCTGGTGGTTCCTGGAATCCTGTGGTGGAGAGAATCCCCTTGGCAGGAAGATGATTTTTCCTGCAGGAAGCCTCCTCAGCTTTTTGGGTATAGTCACTGGATGGCTGGTGTTTTTCAGGAGTTGCCACAGCTCACCTCAGGGATAGAGACCTGAGTGGTAACTGTGGTCCTTGTTATGTGAGGTCCTTGTTATGAGAGGGCTCTCCTCTCACCTGGAGATGTCCTGAAGACAACTGCCCTGCTTCTGGGTTTCTTGCTGTAAATTTAGTGAGCTGCTGCTGTAACCTGTGTGTCCCTTGGTTTGGTCAGTTTTGTTAGGGATAACTGGTTACCCTTGGAGCAGTATCTGGGGGTTGATCTCAGGGATCCCAGGCTTTTGTAGGTCTGATATTGGGGCTCTGTGCCCCAGTACCCAAGCAGTAATCTGTGGCGGGTTAGTACCACTCTCGTGATAACAGCAGGCTATCTGGTGCACAGCAGGTCCATGGGTTGGGCCAGTCTGTGGCACCTTTTCCAGGGATATACGGGGTGGCCTAAGTCCACCCTTTGCTTCGTTCCCTGTGAGGATTTCTCCCAACAGTGACTCCAAGTCTCTGGTGTCCTGAGGCACACTGTTCTGTCTGTGAGGAATAGTTGGTACAAAGTAGGTCTCTGCGCTGACGGCATGTGCGTGCCCGTCTGCTAGTCTGTGGGAACTTTCCCAGGGATATACTGGATGACCTAATTCAGGACCCTGTTTCGTTTCCTTCCTTCCCTGTGGGGTTTACTCCGGACAGGGACTTCTAGTCTCTGTTGCCCTGGAGTGCACAGCTCTTTCTGTACCGGAGAGCTGGTCACCCAACAACTCTCTGTGCTCCCAGCTGGGGCCCAGTTCAGTGATGGCGCCTCGTACCCGCCGGTCTTCGAAACCTTTCCCAGGCAAACCCTGGGTGGCCCAAGTCAGAGTCAGCACTGTTTCCTTCCTTCCCTGTGGGACTCTCTCTGGACAGGGACTCTCAGTCTCTGTTGCACTGGTGCACACAGCTCCATCTGTGCCAGAGAGCTGGGCACACAGCCACTCTCCATGCTGGCGGCTTGAGCCCAGTTCAGTGATGGTGGCACGTACCTGCCTGTCTGGGAGACTTTTTCCAGGTAAAGACTGGGTGACCCGTGGCCAGACCCACTGCCTTCCTTCCCCGTGGGTTTTTCTCGAGACAGGGACTCCCAGTCTCTTGTGTTTTTGTGTCCACTGTTCAGCCTGGGAAGGTGATCGGGACATGCAGGCGTGTGGTTCTGGTCTGGTGACTTAGTGACTGCGAGACCCGGGATCTCTTCTGGGTTCTGGCTGGGTGGCCTGAGAGTGGACGTGACTGATTCCCACACAATGGGGGGGGGGGCTCCCTCTCACCTGGGAAACACAATTGCTGTTGTTTTAGGGCCCAGAGGTCAGTCTCTTGATCGCTGTACGGAAAATGTTGTCCTGCTCTTCAGACACAGTGTTCTCCTGGCGCCACCATCTTGTCCCTCCTCATTGAAAGATTTTCAAGTGGAGGAATCAGGGCTAGTTACTGCTCCTCCGGAGCTACAGCACCTCAGACAGCTCCAGGCACAGAGCAGAATGGAGGTGCACATTGCTGAACAAATCAAAGTTCTTGCTTCAGACAGATAATGATGATGCTTTCTCAGTTTCTCCCTGGAAGACAGGGGAGAGTCAGCCAGCCTACCCAAGTGACAGCAACAGCAGTGACAAGAGTAAATACTCAGACTGGCTGTCCATCAAGCACTGTGCTTTGCATTTGTTAATTTACATAATGACTATAAAACCAGTGTGCAGACAACAGCACTGGTTGTGACACCAAGGCAACAGGAAGTGGTCAGATTATGGAAGGCCTGGAAGACTCTGGTGGAGATTTTAGGTTCTGCTTTTAGTGAGGTGGTCATTGGAATGTATCAACTGGAGATTTTACTACTTCAAAACAATCCTTTGGTCAGCTTAGAGGGCCCAGAGAGTAACAGCACTGTGAAGAAGCACCCCCCATCCCCAGAGAATGAACACAGATATCTCCCTCTCACCCAAATTGCACATATTAAAATGTAATACCAACATAAAATGGTGCCCTTGGGAGACCATTGGGTCCTGAGGGCAGAGCCCTCAATGAGAGGCTGAAGTAAGAGCCTTTTGAAGGGAAGCCTAAAGACACATCTGCTTTTCCAGTGTCAGATGGTAGTGAGAAGGTAAATGTCTATGAATCAGGAAGTGACCCCTGTTGGAATTTTGATCTTTCTTTCCTTATCTTCCAGAACTGTGAGAAATAGATTTCTGTAATCTATACACCTCACAGGGGTTTTACTATAGCACCTCAAACAAACCAAGGCAGCCCTGTTCTTAAAACCACTCAAGGTTAGTAAAGTCACAAATTGGCTAAAGCAAATCCTCAGTTATGGAACAACTTAGTTGCTTAGCTGAGGTTTGACTTATGGTATTGGTCTCAGTTGAGCTTCTCTTTTTGCAATGAAATATCTGAGGAAGCAACCCAATGATGAGTTGATTTTGATTCAGTCTGAGGACACAGTTCACCATGTGTGACGGATGACACATGGGATGGCCTGGAAGCAGGAATATGAGATACCTAGTCACATTGCTTCCACAACCAGGAACCAGAGAGAGGTGAATACTAGTACTTTCTTTCTTTCTCTCTAGTTTTATTCAACCTTAGCAATAATCCAGAAACAAGTAAGCCAATCAAGCATGGATGCAAAATTGAGAAAAAAATGAGACACATTAAATTTTTTAAGAAAATTTATAAAGTAATAAAATATTTTATTTTATAAATTTTGTATTATAAAATGTTAATAATTTTATATATTATATGATAGTATAAAATAATTTATTTTAAACAAATTTGTTAGCTGTAGTTTTAGGGCATTTTTTACAGCTATGTAAAACTGGCTGGACTATGTACACAGTACAAATAAAATATGTTTTGTGACACATTACATGCCCAGTATTGTTTGTGGTCGAGATACAAAGCATTCGGTCTCAGCTTCACCTTCTTCGTGGTTTTGCCTAAACAGACCCCAACCCATGTAAGGTGGATGAGTTGTGCACCTCTGTGGAGCAGAGAAAGTCTAGCTTATTAATATTCCTCCACATCACACTGCCCTGCTCTGGTTATTAAATAAAGGGCAATGTCATTATAAACTGAAGGGCCCTGCTGGGGTAGAAAGTGTAAGACTCTTCTTTTCACTTGTTACCTAATTGTGGGGAAGTTCCCCTGCTGTTCTTCACCTTTCTGGTGAACATTTTAACTAACTGTCTTTTTGTCTCTCATTTGTACCTTATATCAGTTTATAGATGGACATAGTAAATACAGCTGAATAAATGATGAATTCCAGAATGAGTAGAGTAACATTTCTAGAAAACAGTCTTTGACATTTCTCTATACAGTCACTGCATTCTTCAGCCTCTCAGATCAGACAACATTATTCTAGATAATGTTTCCATAATGACATAACACTGTAAATAAAAATATTGGAATTCATTACCGCTAGTAGGTTTATAACTTACTATTATAATTCTGATGCCAAGAAATTAAATGTGGTGGTAAATATTGGGCTCTCTTTACCTTATTGGATTGCTAACTTCCTTACCCATTTTAGCTGATATCCTAGATGAGAAAAGAGCCTCTCCAGGCACTAGCTGTCATCTTAAGAGCTTTCTTAAGGCCTCTACACACACCATTCCCAGGACAAAAGCTGGTCCAGGCTACCCCCAACTCAGTTCTTGCCTCTGAGTTACAGTTCACAGATACAGGCACCCTGAGATATTGGTCTTAAATTTAATTAGTAACTTTCTCAGTGAAGAAAGTAAAATATTTGGAAAAGCCTATTTGGAAACTCTAGAGTTAGCTTTTAAATTATTTCTTACTGTAGTAAAGGTCTCAGAATGCACACTGAAGACTTTAAACCTCTTACCAGCATTAAGCTGATAAAAGTACATCTGTGGCAGAATGAGGCTTATTACAGTAAAGAAACAAAGTTCATGAAGCAGATCTTACATACACATCCCTTTGCACTCTTCAGGAACCCATTCCAGGGTTCCTGCCTTTAATCAGACAAAATCTGTGGATGCCTGAGTTCTTTTTTTCTAATTTTTATTTTTTTAATATTAATCACAGGTCATTTACTTTGTATCCCAGCCATAGCCCCCTCCCTCATTCCTTCCCAATCCCACCCTCCCTCCCTCATCTCCTCCCTGTCCCTTTCCAAGTCCACTGCTAGGGGAGGTCCTCCTCCCCTTCCATCTGACCCTAGCTTATCAGGTATTTTCAGGACTGGCTGCATGTCCTCCTCTGTAGCCTAGCGAGGCTGTTCCTCCCTCAGGGGCAGGGGGAGGTAAGGGAGTCAGTCCTTGAATTCATGTCAGAAATAATTCCTGTTCCCCTTACTAGGGTAACCCACTTGGATACTGAGCTACCATGGGCTACATCTGAGCAGGGGTTCTAGGTTATATCCATACATGGTCCTTGCTTGGAGAAATAATCTCATAGAGGACCCCCATGTCCTGATATATTTTGTCCTTGTGGAGCTCCTGTCCTCTCCTGGTCATATTATCTCCCCCTTTTATCATATGATTCCCTGCACTCTACCAAAGGTTTGGTTATGAGTCTCAGCATCTGCTTTGATATGCTGCTAGGTAGAGTCTTTCAGAGGCCCTCTGTGGTAGGTTCCTGTCCTGTTTGTTGTTTTCTCATACTCCCCATGTCCATCCCATTTGTCTTTCTAAGTGAGGATTGATCATCTTACCCCGGGTTCTCGTTCTTGTTTATCTTCTTTAGTTGCTCATATTTTAGTATATTTATTCTATTTTATAGGACTTTATAAGTGAGTATATACTATGTGTGTCTTTCTGCTCCTGGGATACCCCACTCAGGATGATCTTTTCTAGATCCCACCATTTGCCTGCAAATTTCATGATTTCCTTATTTTTAATTGCTGAGTAGTATTCCATTGTGTAAAATGAGCTGGAGAGATGGCTCAGAGGTTAAGAGCACTGGCTGCTGCTTTTCCAAAGATCCTGAGTTCAATTCCGAGCAACCACATGATGGCTCACAACCATCTATAATGAGCTCTGGTACCTTCTTCTAGCATGCAAGCAGAACAATGTATATATAATAAATAAATCTTTTTTAAAAAAAGAAAAAGAAATTGCCTGAGTTCTTTGGTTAAAACTATATTTGTACACAACCCATGGGCATCTTTCAGTGTCTTCCCATGGGAGACTAACAAAGATAAATACAACAAGGACAATATTTAAACATAATAATATATAGTTAAATAAAAATGTGTATATATATATTTGGTACAGATTACATTTTAAAATACGGTATTTTCTATTTCCAATCAGTCAAATAAGTGAATGTAGGACCAAAAATTCATAAAACTACGTACACTCAGAAGCCATGCGAGGTTTGGCAAGTTTTTATATAGGAGTGAAGCTCATGATCAGCTATAAAACAGTAAGCGATGAATCTACTTCATTGTCACAAGTAGATGCACTCCTGAATGCCAGATATCTTTTTTTTTATCTACCCATAATTACTTGGGTTAATATAAAATAAACTAGCAAAATGTAGAGACACAGAACCACAGTTTGTTAGTACGTCCACTGCACACATGGAGTATTCATTTACTGCTGTGTGACTTGGAGATACAGTTACAATGTAGGCATGTGTCGCACCTTGAGAGAGAATTATCTGTTTGAAATAATGATACAAAGTTAGGACCTGAGTGTCTAGGGAAGGCTGTGGGAAGGCTGTGGTGAATAAGTGGGGGACACTAGCAGAAAATCAGGTCAATTTATTAAAGTCTCCCAGGCAGGTTTACCTGGGCTGCAAAGGGTATGTCGTCTCTCCAGGCGTTAACTCTACTCCTTTAGAGGAAAGAGTGTGGGGGGTCTCCACAAATGCATGTTCTGGTTTAGACAAATGGGGAATGCAGAGAACTTTTCTTATTCTATTGCTTTACACTGCCATGAGCATCAAGTAATCAATATGCCCCAGTGGCATGATTCTGCAAGGCACATTCTCCTTTGTTACAGTGGGTAAGAGAATGCAGTGGAGCTTCCTGACTGAGGTGGTAGCTTTTTTTTTTCTTTTTTTCAAGACAGGGTTTCTTTGTGTTGCCCTGGCTGTTCTGGAACTAGCTCTGTAGAGTAGGCTGGCCTTGAACGAAATCATCGAGATCCCCCAGCCTCTGCCTCCTGTGTGTGTGATTAAAGGCATGTGTCACCACAGCCAGTGAGGTGATGGCTTCTAGGTGCCCAGCTGTGAGTCCTCCTTCTCCCATTCAGTGGTGGCAGGGCCTTCAGCACATTGTGGATGCACTTTGTGTCTCTGCTTCTGCACCTGTGAAAGGAAGTGCTAAAAACAAAGCATTGGGTGTGGTGTGCACATTCTTAAGGAGGCTGAAGTTCACATTAACTGTAGACTATGTAGAAACTTCAAGGCTAGCCTCAGCCACATAAAGCAGGGTCTCAAAATAAATAAAACAATAAGTAAGTAAATAAATCCTCATGTTCATAGAACTTTGGTAATTAGGATTCAGAACACTCCTAACCAATATGATCATATATTAGCTGTTAAATATGAACTATACAATCTTTATTATTACTATTATTATTATTATCTCATACATTACATTCTGGAAGAGTAGTTTCCCCTTCCTACACTCTTCCTACCCCTCTTCTTCTCAGATATACTCCTCCTCCATTTCCCTTCAAAATAACAAAGCAGGGCACTCAGGAACATCAACCAATCATGGCCTAACAAGTTACAATAAGACTAGGCATAAGCCCTCATGTCAAGGCTGGACAAGAACAACTCAGTAGGAGAAAAAGAGCCCCAAGTGCAGGCAAAAGAGTCAGAGAGACATCCCCACTCCTCCTATTGGTAGTCCCACAAGAACATCAAGCTATACAATCATAATGTATATACGAAGGACCTAGATCAGACCCATACAGGGTCTGTATGTTGCTTTAGTCTCTGGGGGCCCCTATGAGCACTGCTTAGTTGAATCTGTGGACTATGTTCTCATGATGTCCTAAAACCCTCTGGCTTTTATAATCCTTCTCCCCATCTTCTGTGGCTTCTCCTGGTGCAGTCCAATGTTTGGCCATGGGTCTCTGCACCTGTTCCCATCAGTTCCTAGATGATGCCTCTCAAAAGACAATTGGGCTAGGCAACAATCTGTGAATATTGCAAAATATCGTTAGTAATCATTTCACTGCATTTTGTTCTAGTCAGTTTGAATCTATCCTGAGTTCTAGCTCCTGGTTCCATCCAGGCAATGTCAGGCTTGAGCTCCTCCTTGTGTTGTAGGGATCATTGCTTGGCCACTCCCAAAAGTTCTGAACTGACATTATATCAGCACATTTTGCATGTAGGACAGATTGTAGGTCAAAGGTTTTGTGGCTGAGTTGGTGTCTCAAGGCTGCCACTTCTGGGAGCCTTGCCTGGTTAGGGAAGATCCAGTTCATGTTCCATATCCCCTATTACTAGGAGTCTTTTCTAGGGTCATTCTTGGTAGATTCCAAAGATTTTCCACTGCACTAAGTTTTCACATTGACCCCAAATGCCCCCATTCCAGTCATCTCTCCCAGAACTCTCTTCTTCCACATCGCCCACTGCCTGATTCCTCCTGTTCCCATCCCCCACCCTCCTCCAGACCACTCACAAAATCTATTCTATTTCTCCTTCCCAGGGAGATCCATGCATCCTCCCTTGATCCCTGTTTGTTACTTAGCCTTTCTAGATCTGTGGATTGTATCATGATTATCATGATTGTATCATGATTATCCTTTATTTAACATGCAGTGTCCACTTAAAAGTTAATACATACCATGCTTGTCTCTCTGGGTCTGGGTTACCTCACTGAACTATACAATCTTAATAATTAATAACAAATGCTTTTTGATGTGATTTAAGAGATAATTTTAGGGGATTGTACTATATTGTTTTCTCCCCAAGCAGGCATTAGAAAGAAAAACAACATAAGAAAACCTCCTCAGCATCTTTGTGTTTATGCTTGTCACACAGATGGCAATTAAAGTAAGTTTAGCTTATAAAACATTCTAACATATTAGGTCATTGGAAATAATGATAGTAACAATGTCTGCTTCCATTTTGCTGCTGGTTGAAGAGAAGGAAGAATCCACTGGCCAGTGACATACCGCTTTCTCTGAGAACTCAGGGGCATTCATTGTCTACACATTACATCTACTCAATTCCAGCACATCTAAGAAGTGTACCTGAGAGCAGAAAGAAAAAAAAAATGATTCTGAACCTGAGTTTTGGGAGGTGCCTGGTGACAAAGAGTTTACTATTTCAATTCTTTAGAACTTTTGGTATTTAATTGTGAGTTTGGTAAGAGTGATTAAGCATGAGTGAAAGACAGAATATTTTTTCTTTGGCACTAATGGGAATGGCCCAAATTAAGAGATTTAGAGAAGCCAGGTGGGAACTTCTGTAATGTATTCTGACTAGGCTTGACTTACACAGATGTAGCACACATTACAACATTCTGTATTTTCCCAGCTGTATGTGGAGGTCTGCAATGCTTATGAGTCAGCTTGTTCCTTCCACAGTATGTGGAAGGGTCTCAGGGGCCTAACTCAGGACATCAGGCTTGGTGTCAAGCCAACTTGATGACCCTAAATATTTTTTTATTTAAGTCATAAGTTTTTAGTAACAGTAAATATAGATATCTGGCAATAGGGAGCAAGGGCATTTCAGAACTTCCTATAGACATCAAAAAAGTCATGTACCTAATATGAAATGATAGAGTAGCTCATATAGCTCATGCATTTTCTCACATATGCTTTCAATGACCTTTACACTATAACTTTACTATACCTTATAATATCTCCATGCTACACAAATGCTAATGGCATGTAGAGGAGGTTATTATACATAGTGCTTATGTATGGTATGGCACATAAAATAAAAGTTTATTACTGACAACTTCATGAAGAGTTTCCATTCCAGGGCTATCAGACCTGTGGATGCAGAACCTACCAACTATATTAGAGAAATGCTAAGAAGAAAAGCTAATCTCATTAAAAGTTGGTAGTAGAGTTTAAAGTAGTGCTATTATACATAGTCAGACTCCATGCTCAGTGATATCAGAAGCCCTGTTCTCATAAGTTGAAAATCATAAAAGTCATGTTATAAGACAGCATGTTATAATTTCTGGAGTTTTGTTATGTTTTTTGTTTCATATCTGGAAATAGACTCTGAACTGCATAATTTTGGAAAGTTCCAAAACTTTCCAAAACTTGGCCTGGGAAGCCATTGCTCTTTTTCAAATGAGCCAAGATTGCAATCTGAAGAATCATTATATGCATGCTGTAGACAAACATATTGCATGCTCCCAGACTTAGAGGCTCAAAATACCTTAAGTCTCACCCACCCTTAAAAAGCATTCATTATTTCCCATTCCTTAATCTACACTGGTTTTAGAAAACCTGTTCTGCCTTCAAATATCTAGCAAAAGCATCACCAAGTCCTTAGTTTGTATACCTAGTGGTGTTGCAGCAGCAAGGCTGAGAAATTTAAATAATACCTGCTCAAAGTCTAAAAAAAAATCATACACAAAACACTATTTGTCTGGCATAGTGGTAGTCATTTTTCTCATTGCTATAATAAATTACCAAAGAAAAGGATCAATTTGAGAATCAGTATTCATTTGTCTCATGGTTTTTGGTGATCATCCTTTCACAATTGAAAAGGTATTGTGGTAGGACCAACTCACAATGAAACCTTGCTCACATCAGTATGGGTAATCAAAGGTTCCTCTGAGTGATCTACTTCCTACAACAAAGCCCCTCCCTCCTGGAGGTTCCACAGCCTCTAAGTGTCCAAACACATGGGCTTTGGGGAGCATTTCACATTCAATAATTTTACATAGTACAGCATTTTCTTCTTAACAAATAGCAACTGTTTGCTGCACTTACAGTGTCTAACCCTTTCTATTTCTATTTCTGAGCCAAAACCTTTAAAGCTGACTTCATTATATCTGGGCACATACAATCAGACAATTAGAGTGCTCTGGTTAGGGCAAAGAAACAAGACTCCAAAAGACAAACACAGTGGTTCTTACTCTCAACATACCACTTATTGTTATAGTCTTTTCTGAGAACCTCTTCTTAACTCTATGACTGACATCAGAAATTCCATGAGAAGCCATAAACACCGAAGAAACAGAAGCACCCTAATCCTTGTATACCTTTACTCTTTTTCAAGAATAATCATGCGTATTTCCTTCTATCTTTAAGCTGTTTTCTCATCTTAATAATCTGTCATCTTTAACTAGTGCACTTTAGTTTTTAATGTTACAAACCTGATCACTTTTAAGTAAATGAAAAGGTTTAGTGATGCAAGCTCTGAAAATAAATGTCACTGTAACATTTTATCTAGTATGAAATCAGAATACAGTTTATTGAATATCTAATAATATAGGTTAAAAATTAATAGTAAACATCAATGGTTTTCTGGGTACACAACAATGTTGTATGTTGTGCAGTGGGTGATGCCAACGTTCCTCTTTACCTACCTCAACAATGATGGTGAAAAGGTCCGAGTAAGGCAATATTGAAAGATGACTGCACATTTTTCTATCCAAATACTACTTCCATGTGATGGTCATGTCTAAAGAACACATTGGAATGATGCATATGAACAGCAATTTTATTACATCAATATATGAGTATTATCTCACTTTTTGACAGTTCGATGTACATTACCCACTACTAAAATATTTGGGGTCAATCTTTTCATGGTTAAGAAAACATGACTATACTTAAGGCTAGCTCCTGACATGCCACACATTTTCTTGTAGGTTGAGAAGTTTTTCATTCTAGTGCTAGGTCACGATGCAATGAAAACACACACAAAAAAATCATTATATGATCATTTATACCACAGAGGGGATTTGACAAATAAAACAGAAGAAAGAGAAAGGGAGAGAGAATTAATTCATAAGGCTGCTAGATGTACTTCATAATGAAGTACATTATTAACTAAATTGTAGTTTGCAGTCGCTCTTTACTATGGCTTTTGATTCATTTACTTCTGGTTCATTTGCTTGTCATAAATTCTAGAGCCCCAGAGGTACTACAAATGCATTGCTGAATTGCTTTTTTGCCACAGTAACCTTTTATTTTTCACTGCTTAAGGCATTTATTTTATGATGCTGGTTTATCTGGGGTAATACCAAGTAATTCCAATATAAAGCAGGCTCAGTAGCTCTCAGTGAACATTTTGAACAACTTTCTACTGCCTTCAACCCAGCTTCGTCCCTAAATTCACCCATTTATGTCATGATTTCTATTTTTCTTTGTCACCTTTTCTTCATCTGACACCCAAACTCTTTTAGAGACAGTCACACTTAAAATGCACAACCAAAGGATTCCTTCTTTCTCTTTCCATCCCTTTCTTCCTTCCACATCCATAAAGTATTATCGAAAAGCAGCAATGTGACAGATACTCAGATATTGTGCTGCACTGTAACTCTGACATGTTCTCCTCCATCAAAGACCTCATAGTTTGATGGAGATAACACACCTTCCAAAATGCCATTATATAAAGCTGAGCAAAGGTGACTGCACAGACAAGGGCCATCAGCTCTGTGTGAGGACAGGTTGGAGTTCATCCCTAAGTGTCAACCACGTGAACCACCAGAAGAGATGAGGCTGAAGAGGTATCCTGGACAAGACCATGAGGAAATCATGCCTCAAGGAATTTGTCCTAGGAAGTAGAGGTCAAAAAACTAGGGTCCTAGACCAAATCTCTGCCTGTACACCTACTTTTGGCTCTAAGTCAGCTGACAAAGCCATGCCATTTGTTTGGTATATTCTTGCCTTTAGGTTACAATGGCAGGGACTCTGAGGCCCACAATGTTTAAATATTTACCCTCTAATCCTCTACAGAAAAAAAAAATATTGTGAGCCTTACAAAAGAACAATCCTTTCCATATTTTCCCCTCTGTGTTAGCATGTAAAGAAAGTGATGGCATTTGAACAGCAAAGTGAGTTAAACAGGTGCTGCTGGTGAGAGAAAATGGGATCAGGAGCCAGAGCTATCTATAGCATGTCTTATCTGTACACTCTTCAAGAGATGAGAGTTGTGTTCATTTCAGAATACTAACCCTCTTCTCAGCACTTTGTTTGAGAATTAATCATCCTATTTAATGAGAAATCACTGAGAATATGTTAACCATCAATTTACATATGCAATGTTTAATCGGGAGTGGGGGCAGCACTGGAAAATACTAAAGTAGTTTCCTTAGGTCAATCAGAGGTTCCAACGGTTACATTTTCTAACCAGCAAGTTTTTTTTTTTTTTTTAAAGGCAGATAGGTAAAAATAAAAATTAACACCCTCTACTTGAAAACGTCTGGCATGAATGATATAACCCAATGTCTTGGAGCAGAGTCAACATGGTAGAGCAGATTTTCTTGGGAAGAAAGACAGCATAGTGTGACATCAGAGAAGGACCAGGCTACAACTGAGCCATCGTAGCTAGCCTTTCTTTCCTCAGGAAAGGAAGCATCCCTTCCTGTCAGTTTATTCTGGGAGAAGAGATGTCTACAATGGTAATCTTTTGTGACTTGTTGCTCCTGGTTTTGATAGATCCAGAACTCAAGAAATGAAGAGGCTTTGTCTTCCTCCTGTAAACAATTTGCATAGAAGATTTTTGACTGTACTTAGTTAGAGCAAACTTTGTGGAGCTTAAACACACCAGATATTCTACCACTGGAGAGTCTAGTTTTATAAATTTCTTATTTAACTGTAGACATCCCACTTCAGAAACACTAAGCCACTTTTATCTGTCATCCTATTGAAGTTTCATTCACTCATGAAAGATTTATCATGAGCACATTCCCTGTTCCAAGTGCCATGCTAAGCCCTGGGGACTCAAATACACACTTAGTGGTCCCAGCTGGGTTGGAAATGGCTAAACCAGGCTCTGTGGGAATAAGACAGAAGAAAGGAATAGGGTGTGTGTGTGTGTGTGTGTGTGTGTGTGTGTGTGTGTGTGTTTGTGTGTGCGCGCACGCTGAACAGGCTGGGACAGTGACAGAAACTTTGCAAGAGAAATGGAAGCAGGTGCAGAAAGCAATTTCTAATGACAACTTACAGCCACTTCACACACTTTCCTCAAGCTGTGCTGTTTAACTTCTTTTTACACCAAGTCACACACACACACACACAAATCAGTGCTATTTATACTTCATGTGCCTCTATGAAGTATTTATACATTTATTTTAATTTTATTCTCAGATGTCCAATTGCTAGTTCCCCACTTACAAGAATCCAACAGCAACAGAAACATGTTGGTCCAGAGCCTGGGGTGTACTTCTTCCCTTCGGAGCATCCGGGCACTAGACCCAAAGGAACAAAGCTGACAGGGGGAAGGAGGCGTGTTCGAGGATCCCAGTGTGGCAGAAGGAAGAAAGTCTTCTCCAAACAGCCCTTTAGTGTTACAATCCTTTTAACTCAAAGCTCACTTGGTGATCAATGCAGCAATGGCAGCTCTCACATGATATTCAGCCAAACCGCCTGTGCATCTTATTTGGTGTGAACAAGGGCTACATGAACTTTGGGGAGTGGGAAGGGGTTTTAAGGATGGGTGTATACCATTAGCTGAGGCTGAGATGCTGTGGATGCTTTATTTGCATGGAGAGGAATTCCAGGTGCTAGGCTATGAGAATTGAGAATTCAGAGGGTGGGGGTCACAGGGCTATAGGCACAGAACAGCAAAGATAAGGTCCTTACTTCTGCAGGTCTCAATGATGAAAAGATCCTTACTTCTGCCAGTCTCAAGATTGATATTTTTGGGGTTTGGACATGTCCCAACCTCACTCTAGCTCCAAGCTGATTTCCCTGGTGGCATAGCCCACATGCTCCACAGAAACAAGAGAAGCAGTCTTAGGAGAAGGAGAAGACACACCAAGCTAAACTAGTACAATACCTGCTGCCATGCTCCTCTCTGGCCCTGAAGCCTTGGAGGTACAATCCTGCATGCTCCTGAAGCCTTTATCACCACCTTGGGCTTTGTATTAGAGTGATGAACTGATCTGGCTCCCAAAAGAGTGATTTATGAGGATATGATATTTTGGTAACTTTTCTCATTGACTTTAAGTATAATATGGCAAATAGCCCAAGATACACTTTATTGAGGCCTTTTCAACTTTGTCCATTTGCATTCTAGCTTCACTGTCATGAGACACATAGATTGCATTCTGAGTCCCAGCCAATTTCTTCTAATGTCATATTTCTAGCAGGTGCAGTCCATTAAAACTAGATTGTTTTCAAGATTATTTACCTGATAAATCACTTCCATCACACCCTAACAATATAGCCAATTCTTTAACTGCCTGGTTATAAAGACAGCAGTTTAACATCTTTGTCAGCACAGTAGATGAACTAGTTCAATGACCAAATTTATTCTATTAATAAGGCATAAACTGGTGCTTGTAAATGCCACATGGTCTTAATCCTTAGTAGATATGATCAATTCTGATAAATTTGATGTAGTACATTGCCCTCTATTCAAAAAATGACAAAAAATTGTATGGTATTTACCTTTTCCTTGTAAACTGCTCTTGAGATATTGCTACTGCCCAGAGCCAACTTAATCAACACTTACTTCCCTGAACTTGCTTATGTAACATTTAAGTCAGTTCAGCCAGTACGAGTCTGATATGTGCTAGGTACTGGTCCAGGTGCTTAGACTGTCAGGATGCACAAAAAGAAAGAATGAAAGTCTAGTGGAATTGGTACTCAGGGGTAGCTCGGTATTCTCTGATTTTATCTCTTTTCATGGGTAGCTAGGTGTTTTCTGATTTTATCCCTTCTCGTTTCTTCTCTCCACCATTCCCAGTCTGTTGTGAATCAAAGATGGGCCTATGTGGATCCTGCATTGGTAGATTTTACATATCAACATAGGTTTGTTGTAGCCAATTGTGTCAAATTTCAGTCTAAACATCATGATCAATAAAGGTGTAGATTTCTAAACAGATGGTTGACATTTAAATGAGTAGACTTTTTAAATTTTTATTTTTTATATTAATTACAGTTTATTCACTTTGTATCCCAGATGTAGACCCCTCTCTTATTCCCTCCCAATCCCACTCACACTCCCTCATCTTCTCTCATGCCCCTCTCTAAGTCCACTGATGAGGAGGTCCTCCTCCCCTTCCATCTGACCCTAGCTTATCAGGTCTCATCAAGCTGCATTGTCCTCCTTTGTGGCCTGACAAGGTTGCTCCCCTCTCAGGGGGAGGTGATCAAAGAGCCAACCACTGAGTTCATGTCAGAGGCAGTACCTGTTCCCATTACTAGGGTACCCACTTGGAGACTGAGCTACCATGGGCTACATCTGAGCAGGGGGTTCTAGGTTATATCCATGAATGGTCCTTGGTTGGAGTATCAGTCTCAGAAATGACCCCTGTGCCCAGATTTTTTGGTTCTGTTGCTCTCCTTGTGGAGCTCCTGTCCTCTCCAGGTCTTACTATCTCCCCCTTCTTTCATAAGATTCCTTGCATTCTGCCCAAAGTTTGGTTATGAGTCTCAGCATCTGCTTTGATACACTGCTGGATAGAGTCTTTCAGAGGCCCTCAGTGGGAGGCTCTGGTCCTGTTTCCTGTTTTCTCCTTCTTTCAATGAATAGACTTTCAAACAACATAGATTGCCTTCCATAGCATGAGTTAGTTTCATCCAATCAGATAAATACTTCAGAGCAAAAGCTGAGGTTCTTGCATTGCTATGTAGATATTTCTTTTTTATTTTTATTTTATTTTTTTTAATTAAAACATTCCATTAGGACTCAGGAAGTAGCAGTAACTTACAAGTTCTAGGAAGGTCTTGAAACTGAGAAGATGCAAATGTCCTCACCACAATGACAGTTGCTGGAAAGAAGAGGCTTTCTGATTGGCCCAGCTGCATGCAAGCTGTGATTCAGGGATGGATCCAGGCAAAGAGCCTTTAGGGGTCTCACAATGCTGTGGGCTTTATGGCAATGTGGCCACCTTTGAGTCATATATGCTCCTATATTAATCCCTCACCCACATTTCTGTAAGTAACCCTGATAAACTCACAGCTTCTCAATGTGAGTCATGACTGGACTTGTGTCTTTGGCACACTATCAGTGTCCTATGTGGGATAAACAGACTCCTCAGGTAAAATCTCAAAACCCTGAGAGGAAAAGAATCCTGCTATGACAGTGCCTTCAGCCTCAAGATAGCAGCATGCCTGTGCCCTGGGTCTGTAGCTTGATGAACTGGAGATTCCAGGGTTGCCAGCCATTCTTATCACATAAACCAACTCCCTAAAGCACATCTCTTGATACAT
Organism: Psammomys obesus; assembly: GCF_907164565.1. Lineage (NCBI taxonomy): Eukaryota > Metazoa > Chordata > Mammalia > Rodentia > Muridae > Psammomys > Psammomys obesus. Next base: position 3,732,553 of record NW_026596089.1, on the reverse strand, counting down.
GTATAGATACAGAGAGAGCTACATAGATGATAGAGATGTCTGTGTGTGTGTGAGAGAGAGAGAGAGAGAGAGAGAGATTGAGAGAGAGAAGAGAGAGTGTATATATATTCAATTAGCTGTAAAATTTTCTGAAAATTCTCTGAAAAACATTCTGGCTAATATAGTCTGTATCCATATCTACAGGATTCTTAAAACCAAGCTTCAGAATTGGTTAACCCAATGAGAGGAGCAGACAAACAGTAAAGGTAAGAAAAGACAGGAAGATGTTTCCATGCTCCCTTCCTTTGCGGTCCTGGTCTAGTAGTGATTGTGATTTTATGTACACAGCACCTACCCAGGGACCTTTTGCTATGCTAACATCACCTGATTCTCTGTACTCTGGTAACCACTTTGTTTTCTTTATTTCCAATCCCAAAGAAGTAGTGGTTCCTAATTCTGTTTATTTGGGAAGCTCATTTACCTCATAAGCATCTTTAATCCCATCCACGTGTACTGCAACAATGCTTCCCCTGACCCCTGTAAATGTTTCACGTGTGTGTGCAAGCAGTTTCCTATTGAGACCCTGACATTGATTTAGAAGCATTTATCAAAACATTCTCCCTTCTCCTACTCTAATCAAAACTGCTGTGGTAGCACATGGTATACTGGAATTCAATAAGTAGAACACTTTTTAAGATTACCCATGAATTTTAAGATGAAATTCTTTTCAGTATGAATTGAGCTTGTTTACAAATATATTTGTTTGTTTTCTGAGATGAAAAAGTTAATCACTCAATCCAACTTTAATCCAATTCAATTTTCAAATGGAAAAAAACTAAATGCAGAGAGGAAAATGAACAGATAGCTACAGAATTAATTCTAGAATATTGGAAAAGCAAAATTCTTAGGCAAAATTTTATGACTGCACTTGAGATTTTTAAATAAAGGACAGATAGAAAGTTCCTTACATAAAAAACACTTCCTTTTCAAGCCTGGTTATCTGAGCTTGACCCCTGGAACCTACACTGAAAAAGTCAGATGCAGTGGTAAACATCTCTGAATATCTGTAATCCAGGGACTTTTATGACAAAATAGGAGATAGATGCAGTAGAAGTGCCTGGAATCTGTGGGTCAAATGCTCTGGAATATACATTCAAAGTATGAGAAGCAGCAAGAAAGACCCTTCCTCAACAAGGTAGAGGGGGAGAAGCAGCTCACAAAAAGTCCTCTGAGTTCCACATACATCATGGCACACACACACACACACACACACAATCAATCAATCAACCAATCAATATTTTTGAAACCCAAATATGGTTGTGTTGTTGTGTTTGCCTGTAATTACCAGCACCGAGGAGGCTGAGAAATAGAAACTCTCTGGCCAGGGAAAATAATCTAGACAGATGTATGAATTCCAGATTCTGGGAAAAACACTCTAAAAATTATAGAATCTGATATTGACCTCTAGACTGCACACACATGAACATATGTATGCACCTACACAAACACATAAACATATAAGCACCAAACACACCGAAGAAAGATCAAAGGGCAATTAATGGAACTAATAAGCCTATTAATGGAACACAGTTGTGGTTCACTTTCATCTCATGCATCACTGAACAGCTGCTATATCTTCCTGTGATATCCTTGCTGCTTGCCTGGATCTAAACCATCGAGATTGAAGCTGCAGAACCCTGCTGCAAATCCCCCGAGCTTTGTATCCCTCCCTTACCACAAATGAGGAGTCTTTTTTGGCATCCCACAGGCTCCAGGGGAGAAGAGTTCATCTGGGTTTAGATAAGGATGAGAATCCACCTGAGCTCCATAGCCACAGGCTACTCTCCCACTCTCTGCACTCGGCATCTCAGAGCTAGCTGGTAAGGGCAGAGACACCGGCTGAGCTGGACACAACAGCTCTTCTCTTCCGGGTGCCTCCAGGGCCCAGCTATCCCTGCCGCATCCTTACTCAATGTAGCGTCAAAGCTCATCATTCTGGTTTTAGTAAATCATGTTTTATCAGCTCCAGTGTGTTTGTTTCCCAGACACTAGAGCAAAGGTATGGTCCTGATTTACCCTCAGTCACTGTCACAGACAGCAGCACCCAGAGTCCCTGGAGATGACCCTCTTCAACACAGAACATTCCCTACGTTTTTACCTTTAAGCTGCACAGGAAACGTACCAACAAAGAGGCACAGTGCCCAAAGTGGGAAAAGCCCAATATGGTTTTCAAAAGGGCCAGAGCCTATGCAATTTCAAACACCAAGAATAAAAAGGAATGGAAGCAGAGACTAAAGGAGAGAAGGCAGGAGAGGTAGGAAAGGAAACAGAATAAAAAGAGAGGCAAAGAAGGAAGAGAGGGGGAGAAATAGGTCTTGATTTCATACAATAATTTTACCAAATTTTCTTTAAAAAAATAAGTTGCCTACTCTGCATAGGAAGGAGCTAGCACAGGAAAAAGGCTTTTACTATGTGCTGCTGCCTTCCCATGATCACTAATGAAAATATTACATGGCATTTGCTAAGCTCTTGTGTCAGGCATCTCAGAAAGAATTTTATGCTCATAGCCATTTAGATGCTATTTTTTTTCTTCATTTAAAGGGAGGAAAACTGAGACAAGGCTAGAAATGAAATGTGGACACAATCATGACAAGACTTATTATCTTCAATGTTGTAAACTCTCCCCACACTGAAGCTGTTTAGACCTGTTTTAAAAATAGGAAATTGGGGGGGGTCACACTGTTTAAAAAACTGGCTTTCTCTGTCCCCATAGATATCAAATTCCAATAACTTATCAGATAACGATAGGATTTTGTGCATACTCTTCACCCCCCCTTACTGGAGTTTTGTCTGTCTTGAGTGTTACACTGGTCTTGTGCATGCTGTCATAAATTGCTGTGAGTTCTTATGTTCAGCTGCCGGGATTCACTGAAATTTTCTGCCACCTCTGGCTCTTAGAATCCTTTCATTCCTTTTTTTCCATGAAGATCCCTAAGCTAGAGGAGACAGGTACAATTTGGATGTCCCGTTCAGGGCTGTGTACCCCCTAGCTAGATGTAGTTACATTGTACAGGTTTTCTTCCAGTGAGAGAAAGCTTGTCTATAGGCTGTCCCAAGCCCTTCCATCTACAGTACCATCCAATATGTCAGACTGTGATTGAAACAAGGTGTATAACAATCTCAACAGGTGCTGGGAGATACTACAGTTGACAAAGTGCTTGCTGTGCAAGTGTGAGCATCTGAGTTTAACCCCCAGAACACATGTAAAAGCAGGATGAGATGTGCACATCAGTAATGCACTGCTGGGGAAGCAGAAACAGGAGGGCCTGTGGGTGTTACAGTCTTGCACGGTCAATGAGCTACACGTGCAGGGTCTTAGAAAACAAGAAATACATCAACTGAAGAAGATACTGGACACTAACTTCTCTCCTCTGACCACACTTGCACACACATTAGAGCAGACATACATACACAGTCTCAACAGTAGTAGTGGGGACTGTGATTATTCTCTGGCTGGCCTCCTCCCACCTCACTCTCCCTGCTTTTATCATGAACCAGAGCTCTGAAAGATCTTAAATGTCATATTCATCACCACGACCTCCATGTTCCGACCATTCCCAATATCCACACTCAATAACTTTTCATGATTTACCAGCAGCTAAGAAAAAAACCTTCTAGAAGTTCAACACTAGTTATTACAGCAAAATCCTAGGTATGTAACAGTCATTGCTATCTTTTTATGTCAGTCCGCAAACATTTACTGATATTCTGTTATGAAAAATGAGAAGTCTCAGTGATACAGCGATATAGGCATTTCAGTGAGAACAATGTGCAGGGCAAAATGGACATGTCAACCCAACATTTATGACTAAATGGCCCAGGGACATTGAGTTAAATTGAGATGTTATAAATAGACCGAAAGAAAATAGCTAAGTTTTCTTATGGAATCCCATAGGTTCATGTGGTACTCTGAGCCTTGAGGGGAAAAACAAGAATTTTTCAGGATCTAAAAGTCAAACAAACAAACAAAAAAATCATAGCAGGTAGAAGTTCTACCTGGTATGTCCTCAGATAAGGAGGCAAAGAAGAGAACAGATTCTAAAGCTACCCATGGCTCCTCAATTGGGACAGAAGTGTGGAAAAAGAGAAAGGGTTTGTTATTTTCCAAGTTTGGGGTTATATTGGATTGACCCGAACTGGTTGCTGTTGGAATGCTTGAATCCACTGTTAGCTATTCTTGTGTGCTCTATCAGACAGACTCCATCTCCTTTAGGTGTATGCCAAAGGAGTGGGACTAATTTGCTCACACTTATGTGGTGGCTTGAATGAGAATGGCTTCCATAGGCTCCTAGATTTGACTACTTGATGACCAGGGAATGGCAATGTTTGAAAGAAATAGGAGATGTGGCCTTGTTGGAGGAAGTGTGTCTCCTGTGGTGAGCTTTGAAGTTTCAAAAGTCCATTCCAAGATACAGAACTCTCAACAACTTTTCCAGCACCATGCCTGTCTGTGTGCCACTATGATAATGACAATGAACTAAACTTCTCAAACTGTGAGAAAACCCCAAATAAATGCTTTCTTTTATAGCAGTTGTCATGATCATAGTATTTCTTCACAGCAGTAGAACACTGACTAAGATAGTCACTCATCTCTTCAGCATGGCTAGAACATTCCAGGACAAACCATTCACTGGCCAATAAACTGAGGGTCTCCACTCTTCCCTTTTCCTCCTCATAGCAATTTTTGAGTCCACTAGTGGGAAAAAAGCAAATAAAAAGAAAGAAAAAAAAAACCCATAGCATTCTGCTTTAGTGAATAATTGCCATAATAATGGCATTTGTAAGCATCTCCCTCTCCCCACAACTTCTGTATAGGGAGCCTCAGGGGACTAATAAACTTAGCAAATGTTATACAAAATGAAAACCAAATCAGATATTCTGAAGCTGGCAAATGAGGTCACTCTGGAAAGGGAACACTACACTACTCTGCACTAAACTACACTACTCTATACTAAACTACACTACACACACACACACACACACACACACACACACACAAAGCCAAACAAACCAAAAGCAGATATCAAAATGACAAAAGGCAGAGCATTTCCACAATTGTGTTTGTGATGTACAAAGACTAAAGAAAACCCAGAATTGGGGATGCTATGGTTTTTTTTTTAATTAAATTCATTTCAATGGTTTTGATTATCCTGCCAGTTACAATTGCAAATAATCCTTTACACCAGAGAGGTAGCAAAGATCCTAAATGTTCTAACGTTTATTTTTTTCTTTTTTTTTACAAACACCATTGAGTTGAGATTACCAACTTTTTTTATTATTAATTACAGTTTATTCATCTTGTATTCCCCCATAAGCCCCACCCTCCTCCCTTCCCGATCCCACCCTCCCTCCCCCTTTCTCATGCATGCCCCTCCCCAATTCCACTGATACTGGCAGTCCTCCTCTCCTTCCTTCTGATCTTAGTCTATCAGATCCACCTCAGGAGTGGCTGCATTGTCATCTTCTGTGGCCTGGTAGGGCTGCTCCCCCCTTAGGGGGAGGTGATCAAAGAGAAGGCCAATCAGATTATGTCAGAGGCAGTCCCTCTTCCCTTTACTATGTAATCCAGTTGGACACTGAACAATCATGTGCTACATCTGTGCAGGGGTTCTAGGTTATCTCCATGAATAGTCCTTGGTTGGAGTATGAGTCTCTGGGAAGTTCTCTGTGTTCAAGTTTTCTGGTCTGTTGCTCTCCTTGTGGGGTTCCTGTCCTCTCCAGCTCTTACTATTTCCCACTTTTTCCATAAGATTCCATGCACTCTGCCCAACAGTTGGCCATAAGTCTCACAGTCTGCTTTGATTGTCTGCACGGCAGAGGCTTTCAGAGGCCCTCTGTGGCAGGTTCCTAGGTTGTTTCCTGTTTTCTTCATCTTCTGATGTCCAGCCTCTTTGCCTTTCAGGATGGGGATTGAGCATTTTAGTCAGAGTCCTCTCTCTTGCTTAGTTTCTTTAGATGTACAGTTTTTAGTAGGTGTATACTATGTTATGTTTATATGAGTGAGTATATACTGTGTGTGTCTTTCTGCTTCTGGGACAACTCACTCAAGATGTTCCTTTCTAGGTCCTACCATTTACCTACAAATTTCATGATTTCCTTATTTTTCATTGCTGAGTAATACTCCATTGTGTAGACGTACCACAGTTTCTGCATCCATTCTTCAGTTGAAGGGCATCTGGGCTGTTTCCAGCTTCTGGCTATTACAAATAAAGCTGCTACAAACATGGTTGAGCAAATGTCCTTATTGTGTACTTGAGCCTCTTTTGGGTATATGCCTAGGAGTGGTATGGCTGGGTCTTGAGGAAGCGTTATTCCTAGTTGTCTGAGAAAGCACCAGATCGTTTTCCAGAGTGGTTGTACAAGTTTACATTCCCACCAGCAGTGGAGGAGGACTCTCCTTTCTCCATAACCTCTCCAGCATGTGTTGTCACTTGAGTTTTTCATCTTGGCCATTCTGATGGGTGTAAGGTGAAATCTCAGGGTCGTTTTGATTTGCATTTCCCTAATAGCTAATGACGTTGAGCATTTCTTTAAGTGTTTCTTTGCCATTCGATATTCCTCTACAGAGAATTCTCTGTTTAGCTCTGTTCCCCATTTTTTAATTGGATTACTTGGTGAGATTACCAACTTTTGATTGAAGAATGGAGGCTTAGAAAAACTACTTGAATAATTGCCCAAGATTACATAATCCATTCATGATAAAGGTCAGAGAAAACACAGGCCTGCTATTTATATGACCAACTTTCAAATGGGAGATGTTGGTATAATGTTTTTTTTGTTTTTTTTTTTATGTATACACCTTATCCTTGTTCATTCAAATACTGATTGCTCCCCCACTCCACCCCCAACTCTCTGGTTTCAATCCGGATATTGCATTGTGATACTCATTCTAAGCATCCTGTCTCACTCAACTCTTGTGTAAACAGGACAAAATTAAGCAACTAGACACAATGTTGAGCAGGGAGGAGACAGAGGACAGGAAAGAGGGGAGGAGCCAGAAGGCAGGAGATGATTGGGAGGAGAAGGGGTGAGAGGAGAGAGAGCTGGAGGAGAGATCTTGGAGGACATGGAGCATGAACCAGACCTAAGATTTCACAGAAAGCAAGTATAAATTGGGAAATATAAATGTTAGGAAACTGAGGGCTTGGAGGTTTAGGAGGGAGTAAATATTGCCCAGCATTGTGTTCAAGTTAAATAAAAACCCAGTCTCTGTGTGGTGATTTGGTTATACAGCTGTTTAAGATTAGCAGCAAGCTTTACCAGAAGATAAATCAATAGTCAATATTAAAAACCCCTACAACAGGGAGACCTGAAGAACTTTTTTCTGGATGAAGTTCACAGTGATTGGCACTGTGTACCAGTCACTGTCCTAAATGTCTTTGTAGAATGATCCATGGAGCCTTAAAGATGCAATAGACTCAAGTGCTCTAGTTGTCCTGTCTGAGGATGACCAATAAGTGATTTTGAATCAATATATTCTTAATTTAAGAAGTTTCAGTGGCTATACAAAGTGCATAAACTGTAATCTATAAAGTATAAATAAATTTTTAAAAAGTGAAAAAAAGGAAGTAAGTTTCTTAACGTCATATTGGGATAACTTTTTGAGGCATTGTTGCTTCCAGTGTATAGCTTTAAAATTTAAATAATATAAGCTTAGAGCTGAGATCACAGTTCCTTCCATACCCATCATTGCTTTATCAATCTTATTCTTAGGAAGCTACCACTTTTATGTCTTTGAATTGTTTTTTTTTTTGTTTTCTTTTTATATTTATAATTATGTTTTAAAACTAATTTGCATATAAATCTATTTATTTACTTGTATCTGATTTTTCAGTAATTCCTTGGCTCACCCATTGCTTTGTAACTCCTACCCCTAAGCATAGAAACTTAAAGCAATAATCAATCAAATTTGCTCTTCTTGGTTCTGTGGTTTTGCTAGGCTCAGCTGGGCACACGGAGCAGTCTCAGTGAGTCCTTGTGTACCTCTGTACAGACTGAGGCCACATTTGGATCCCCGGAAGGCTTTTGTGATTATGAATCAAATGTGTCAGCTCTCCTTCTTTTGCAACATGTCCCACCTGAGAGTGGATTTCTTTCTTCTCTTGCGAAACATCTTTCAGATTTCTTTCCTCTATAAGTTAGCTTTTATTTCTCCTTTGCTAAGCCATTTGTTTTAAGGATGTATGGTGCTTGGTGTTATCCCTGAAGAATGGGCTGTACTTTGAGTTTCCAATGAGTAAGATTATTAAGCATGTAGCACAAAAAAGTGAAAGAACAAACAGTGTTTAGCAGATAGACAGGGAAAAGCCATCATCAAAGTAGGTGCTTAAAACATCCAGCAGAGACAACTTGAGTAACCTGGTAGTGAGGGCAAACAACAAAAATACCGTGAAATGGTGGCTTACAACATTTAGAGAAATGAGCTGGAAAAGAAGCAGTCATGCCAAAGTTCCTGATGGAAATTTCCAGGCAGGGCAGAGCAGCCTCATTGTGGTTGAGCTTCTAGCTTCCCACTGCAAAGCATTTTTATATTGTGACACAAATAATTGAAACCTGTGTTGAAAATGGCTCACCTTCCAGCTATTCCCAAAGACACCATGTTTTTAATAACTGTACCTGTTGGCTGTTTCTCTGTCTCTGTGTAACAGAGCTAGGAGGCCAGCAAGGCTCCTGAACAAGGGACCTTGGAGGACACTGAAAGAAAGATATCTGAGTCTGAAATGGGGTAAGGAGTTAGTCCACTTGCAGAGTCACTTTATAAGTGAGCTTGAGTTGCACAAGAAAACATATCAATGCATTTTACATATGGCTTCCTTTTAGTTGATTTATTCTTGTCATTCTCTTCATTTGATGAGAAAGAATATGAAAGCAGTAGAATTTTTGAGCTATTGCCTACCTGAAGATGAATTCCTTACACATTTCCATTAACTTTTCTAGATATTAATTTTCCAAGTGAGAAAAAAATTCACCTCAGCATTTTTTGAAGCCATTGTTCTATTATCTTCTAGTTTCCAAAGCGCAGTTGCAAAGTCCACTGTCAAAGTGCTGTGCAATCCTTCTATTAGATTGACTTTCCCTTGTGATAATCAAAGTCATTTCATATTCATTGCAGTAAAGATACCATGTGTCCTTGAATGTCTTTGGTAATCACATCCAACTACTACCATTTATTACATTTTTAATTCTTAGTCATATGTTGTACCTGCTTGTCTGCCTCTAGTTCAATTTTCTCTGTCTTACCATTTTATCTCTTTGAACTACTTTAGGGAAGATATGATCCACTTAAACTCAATTCTTCCACTGATCTCTGAATTCTCTATTATTGTATGCATTTCCTCCTAAGAGCTCTTTCTTTTTCTGAAAGTCTTTTTACGATACTATTTCTTTAATTGTTGGAAACAATGTTTTCTCTGGTTTATACATAACTATAATTTTCTGTTTGGTTTAAAAAAACATTCTATCATTTTCTTTGCATTTTATTTTGTTGTTTTCTTTTTAGTTTCTTTTTTGTTGAAATATTTTTCTCAAGTCTAGTACACTGAAAATTTAACAATCGCTTCTCTGCAACTTAAAATGAATCTAGTTGTTTGGGGAGAGATGGAAGTCTACTGGAATAAGAATAGCTTCTGACTTTTCTGCTTGTTGCCTGAAGACAAGCAAAAAGCCATAAACTTGATAACCCATATTTGGGAATAGAGTGCATAGTATGACATGTGGGACTGAAGGCCTATTTTGTAGGTTTTATTAATCTCCTGGGGTTTAGCACTTTCTTTCAACCCCTTAGTGTTCTTGCTGTTCCAAATTTGCAAGTCCTCTGGTTGGAAAAATATTTTTTTCTTTCACACAAAAAACTACCCACCTCCTACCAAGATGGAAGAGGAATATCTGACTTGCTATATGGCTTCTTTAAATAGACTGAAAAGATCTTACTGTTGCTTATAGAACTCTAAATGTTCTCTTCTTGTTGCCTCCACCATTCACCTCCATCTTGCATGAACTGATAGTACCAGGTCTGATGTGATGTCTACTTGTCCATTTAGGTGTTACCTAACTCTGCTTTGGTAAATCAAAAAGCACTCATTTGTCTGGTTCTCTTTCTCCGTATATTTTCTAGCAACTTTTGGGCTCCCACTTTCTTCTTTTGAATCCAGGCTTTTATCATTCAGCGCATACTCAATGGTTTAGAGGTGTATGTGTTGAATCTGCTTAACAATTTACCTAGAAACCTTGCTTTTCCCTTCTTTTAATTGGTAGAGAAGTTAAAGCCCACAGAAGCCATGCTGTCCGGCCAGCCTCGGGAGGAAAGCGGTGAAACAGGCTGTGTGACAGATGTTCTGACCTCCTCGGGACTGAAAGCACATCTTTGGTCACTGGGAACCGCATTACCCAGACTTCAGATTTCGCGTCCCTGAGAAGCGTCTGAGTGTTTCATTCATGGCTGCAGAATTGGGCCCTGGGTTAGTGTATTATAAGACCCTTTCTTGACTTCAACAGAAAGTGCTTTGTATCTTCTAACATGATTCCAAAGTTTCTGCTTTATGACTTATTCTGTGTGCTCCTCCAGCAGGATATGAAAATCCCTTAGCATCATTGCCCACAGTTCACCATAAAGAAAGCACCGCAGGCCAGGCCAGTGATGGTGGGTCTGTGTGAGAAAATTCCTATTTAAGTTGACAGGCCTTGGCACTACATATATTATGTTTACTTTACAAAATGGCTTTGCTTTCCTATTTTTGCTTGATAGTCCATTGGTTTTGTTTTTGCTTTGATTTACATGTCAGATAAAACATATCATTCATTTCTAATGCAACTGAAATTATTTTAAATGGCACTGGCTCAATGCACAGCATTTCTTTGTAGAAGTAAGCACCTGGTTGCACGGACAAAGCACTGACACGGCACCTGAGTGACATGTGCATAGACGCACTCATAGGTGATAGTTAGTCAACCGAATGAAAAAGCATCCCTGCAAGAAAGGTTTTTATTCTTTCTGACTGTAATTAATGCCTTGTAGAAAGAGGTGGGTAATACAGCATGAATACTTCTAAGCAATGTGAGTTTTAAGAGATAGAAAATACAATGGCAACAAGAGATTTTTGCTTTTGAGCCCTTGAGTCTCCTCAGTAATATCTATTGCATAATACAATTACTTTTAAACTAAACTGCAAGTTAAGAAATTGAGAAAATGTTGACTTTATGACTTTATGAATGTTGGTTTTATTAGGAGCATCCAGATACTGTTTCATTGTGGTATAACATATACTGCATACATATACAGTATATGTATAACATACACAGTTATACATCTCAGGGCAACCTTATGCAGTCAATACAAAACATTCCTAAAGCCCAGGTCATCACATGTTCCATTTCCCTTACAGAAAATTATTTTTCTAATTTCAAAATCTACAGTTTAGTTAACATATTCTTGAACTTCATGAACATATATCCATATAGCTTTTTTTGTTGCTTCCATCTTCTTTTGCTGGCCAGTCTAAGAAATTCAAATTTTGTTTTGTACATATATATATATATATATATATATATATATATATATATATATATATACAAAACAAATATATACACACATATATAGAGAGAATTCCATGTTGTCATATATAGCTGTAGCTCTTATTATTTTTCTGAATTAATATTCCATTACATGAATACTCCATACCGTATTTATCCATCTGTAATGATGGAGAGCTGAGAGGGGTTTCCAGCTGGTGTATGATAGTATCATTAGCATAAACCTGGTTCCACATGAGCCATTGTGGCTGTATATTCACTTCTCATGGTCACATAAGAATAGCCAGATATATGGGTAATAGTGTGCGTATACATTCAATTTTAGTAAATACTGTTGAATAATTTTACAGATGTAATTGCTATGCTCTTTACATCTGTGTGCTCACATATTCCATTTTTTGGCACTGCTTTATCAATTTTAAACTATGACTAGTGACAAAACTCCCTGACTTAGTGACTGAGACTGAAAGCCTTGGCTAGGAGAGACCATCTATTCTCTGACAGCTAAAGTTACATGCAGAGCACCCTGTGTGTTCTTTGGACTTTTTCTTGGTGCTCTTTTTTTCAATGCTTTAGAAAGCCATTTTTCAATTTTTCCATTAATCTTGTGAAGTATACTTGAATACTATCAATTTTCATTGAATGACCTTTGTGACTCACACCAAGTCTAAATCACTATTTCTCAACAAGCAGCTTCTATTTACTTGGTCACCAAGGCAAATTTTTAGGTTGGTTAAATTACTAAAGATTTTGGAAGAATTGTAACATATTGACCAAATGAAAGTCTATAATTCAGCTCTGTAGAGCAAAGAGCCCTGTATTATTTAATAGTACTTTTAAAGTGTTTTTAAAAACATCTCTGCAGGAAGAGTTCTGCAGAAGGAAAGCCTATCCTGTTATCCTGGAGTGATTACCTATTCCATTTCAGTTGCCATTTCCATCGTCTATAAACCAGAATTTGACTCCAAAAAAAGCCCAGCTCCTTTATTTTTCATTTAACTCAAATGGGCTCTTGAAGAGAGAACAATCATTTGAAGCAATTGAAAACTTTGAAACAATTGAAACTTTAAAACATTAGGTAGAAAAAAAATTTGTAGAAATGAGTCCCTTTATCTCTTTTGTAAAAGCATTTTTTTAATATTCTCAGCGTGTCATAGAAAGGTCACTAGGTAATTCCTCTTGAAGATGTGTTAATAACTGTCAATGTTCAAAGAAAAATTACATGGCAATATCAAAGTGTCACCAAGAAATGGGCCTAGCTGTGACTTTACAAAGGGTCAACTAAATAAATAATGCAAAAGGACTGAATTTTAAAATTCTCTTTCATGTTTATCAGCGTGGTTTAATCTTTGCATACTGAATACATCAGTCTCCTAGAATATCAACGTATAGTAGCAAACTCATAAAAGACTTGCATCCAAATCAGAATTCCAGGTTATGAATTAAAAGTAAATGTGACATGGCACAGCAGTTAACAGCCACTCAAGTTGGGTTCCCAGCCCCCATCACTAGATACTCACAGCTCCATTAAACTTCATCTGCAAGGGTTCTGATGCTCCCTGCCATCCTCCAGTGGCATTTTACTCACATGTGCACATGCATAAAATGCACACATACTTACATGTGCGCACACATACACAAATAAATTAGTGAATGAATGAATGAATGAGATCTGTGGCTAAAGCCATGGTTCAGTAGTAAAGAGAGTTAAGAGCACGTTTGCTCTTGTAGAGGAACTGGGTTTGGTTCCTGAAACCAATATGGCTGCTCTAAACTGTCACTTTAGTCCCAGGGAATCTAATGCAATCTCTCACTTCTGTAGGTACCAGCATGCACACAGTGCATATATACAAATGCAAGCAAAACATTTACACACATAAAAATAAAATCTAGCTATAGCTGTTTTGATATAGATGCCAAGCAAGCACTCTTTCATGGAGCTAAATCCTTAATCAACAATAAATTTTTAAATATTTATTGTCTATATTCATTGTACAAAATATTATGTTACACAAGGAAATTCTTACCAAAACATGTATTAAATGTCCAGCATATCTCTCCCATAATCTCCTACTGTCCCCTTTCTTCCCATGTCCTCTCCTTTAGGCCCCTCTGCTCTTCTAAAGGTTTTGCTTCTACTTTCAAGGTACATTATACATACATGATTTTATGTATTTATACAAAATCTAAGATTTATACAATAAACATATTTGTCTTTCTGCAACTGACTTGATTTGCTTACTACTTAATACAGTTGCCTCCAGGCACATCCATTTTCCAGAGAGTAACACATTCTGTTGCGAACATTATCTACTCTATTTTCTTACCCCATCCCTGTTATTGGGCACCTGTGTTAGTTTGATTCTGTAATAGAGCTATTATGAACAGTACTGAAATAAAGTAAATACAGATGTGCAAAAGTATGTGTGTGTCAACCAAAATTTACTTTAAACGTATTAATTTTTACATTAAGTGATCACATTTATGATATATAATTTGGAAAACATATGTATCTGTCCTGTCATAGGATGAATCCAGAAGTACTTGCTCAGTGCCTGCTTAAATTATTCTTTGTTGTTGTTTTTTTCTTAATCCTTTGGCAAAATCTAAGGTAAATTATATGAAATTTCTGATCATTCTCAAATAATATCAAAGGACTCCCTAAGTTCATTCACACACCTCCAAAACCAGGTGATATTTTAAAATATCTCAATAATAATAAGAGAGCTGTCTACTATGAAAGCTGCTCTAATGCACACACTTCCACCAGAACCCATGTAGGCTTTTTCTCCCTATTGGGGAGGGGCAGTCTTACCAGGCCACAGAGGAAGACAATGCAGACAGTCCTGATGAGACATGGGTATAACTATTGCTTCAAGAACTCAGTTAAAATAATATCTTCTAACTTTGTGGCATTTTATATTTGCTAGCTTTAGAATTTGTAATTTGATAATATTATCTCATATTGCATATTGACATCTGTTCATTCAGAACTAGGGAGCCTTTAGATTCTCTCTGTTAGCACAAAGCCTCATCTGTAAGAACTACAGAGGTCTAGACTGGGGAGGAAGAGATTCAATGTGAAGTCACCACCTGCCAGTGAAAGTCCACCTCACCAACATAATAAACTGGCACTCTCCTGCTCCCTGCCAGAAAATCCCTAACAGTGAAGTTCCTCTTTGACAAGACTGTAGGCACACTGATTCCCAACAGATGCAGCTCGTGCTCTTCTAAGGGAACCTGAACGTCAATATCTTGTTGCAGAAATCTCTACCTGGCTCATGTGTCTGATTCAGGCTCCTTGGTGATCTTTACACACCCTCCACAATTATTCTGACTATGATATAAACATTCTATATACCTAACAAATAACTTAATAACTTCATTCATTTGGAACAATTTTATCATGATGTGTATTCTCTTGGAAATTTTTATGCCCCATTGCATTGGGACAAAGCGAACTGAGTCCATGCTTGGTATTCTATCATCTGTTATAAATCTCTCCCAAGACCTCTGGCAGGCCCCCAAAGCTGCAGATATTACCAAACCTTTTATATAAGTATTGTGAGACAGAACAAAAGTCAACCTACTTACTCATGTGTCTACCAAATGATTGACAGGTAGATGGCATACACAGTTGGAAAATGCTGAATAAAGGGATGGTTCACATCCTCTGACAGATGGGACAATGTGATGTGAAATTCTATCATGCTCTCCAGAACAGAAAAATAATTTAAAACTGTTGAATTATTCTCTCCTGAAACTTTTCATTTAAGATTTTCATAACATGGCTGATGGTTGGTAACTGAAACTGTGGAAAACAAAATTGTATAAAATGCTTTCTTATTCCACAAAATATATACCATTAAAGCAGAATCTTAATATACACATTTCATAAAACACATGTGTCTTTCAATGCAATAAAGCAATGTCCCTTCGTGTTAATAATGATAAAGGAAATCGCATTTAGGTCAGCGGCTCAGGCTTTGCATTCTGGCCCAATTGCATATCTCTGTGTTTATTAATTACCATCTACTACAAAACGAAACATATTTGATGCTAGTTGAGAAATGCATTAGGAGTTAGCCTAATATCATATATATGTAGCAGAATAATAGTAATAGGTTCTCCCATAGGGCCTGTAATCTACCTAGACACAGGTTCTTGGTCCTAGTAACAGTCACTGATTAGATTTTATCTTGTTAGAGAAATTACTAAAAACTACAGTGAGTAGAAGATGACACTGAACCAGTGTTTTCTGAACACAGCAGGGAAGTTGCACATATGAACTGAGAGCAGTTGTGTCAGCACTTACAGGACCTGCACAACTTCAAGACAGGCAATATCCCAGCATGGAGGGAAGATACAGCCACAAAGCTCCATCCACTGCTACCGAGCTGTTGGTAATTGATAACTGCTGAAGAGAGAGCAAATCTTTAAGAATGCTACCCCTGGAAGATCAACCACACTCCAGCTAATGGTCCCACACCCAAGAATATTTGGGAAACACAAATTGAACCTGATTTTTTAAAGCTGGCATGAAATTGAGTAGAGAGGGATATGAGGAAAGACCTGGGAGGAGTTGGGGAAGAAGAAGTGATTATGATCAAAATACATTATATGAAATTCTCAAAGAATTAATAAAAGTATTATTAAAAAACAATACCGACTTTATCCAAACTCAGTACAACACTATTTACCACATCATATATATATGATTTACCACATCATATATAGATACAGATATATAGATATGATCATGTGACACATGAAGGAGGAGTAAGTATCTCAACTATTGCTGGTGCCAAAAGTGGAGCCTAAGATACAGACATGGTAAAGTTATTCATGGAGATGAAAGGACAGACAAAAGGGGACATAGAGGAGATATGACAATCTTGCTTCAAAACATCTTAGAACGGTGAGTAAAGTGTTTGCTGTGTGAATGTGAGGACCTGCTTCTAATCCCCCACAGTGCATGTAAGGAAGAAACTGGGTGCATCGGCTAGGGAAGCAGAGACAGGAGAATCTGAAAGGCTCTCTATATAGTCAACCAAGCCAACCTGGCAAGCTCCAGGTTCAGTAAGAGATGCTATCTCAAAAAATACAATGGAAAAAATGAGAAAGACACCTGACATTGACCTTTGGCCTCTCCACATTCACCCATACCCATGTGCACATGTGCATGTGTCCATGTGCACAAACACACACCATACACACACTCACACACACCATACACACATACACACACACACAAACTTTCTTTTAAAAAATACTTGAAGTTTGTTGTATTTAACCTGTCTTCATCATCAATGTCTGACCATCTTCCCTGAAGATTGAACACCTTTTGTTCTAAGGCTTTCATGGTAGCCTTAAAAATATGACAGTTCTCCAATTGTTTCTTTGGTTTGAATGTTTGCCTGAAATTGTTCATCTTATTAGCATCATGATTTTGATATACCTGACCAAATTTTATATGTCAAAAGTTTAACAGCACTAAGGGGTACGGCTTAGGGAAGGTGTTTTATTTGAGTATGAAATTACTCCATGGTTCCTTTGGGTTCCTAGATGGCTGTGCTATTTCACAAGATAAGAATTTTACAAAGAGGGCCTTAGTTTGGGAAAATAGGTCACTTGGGGTTGTAACTCTGAAGAGTATGTGTCTCAACCCAGGCCATATCATAGTTTTGTCCACACTGGAATGAGCCACCTTCCTTTGACATGTTCCTCCCATCATGATGTTCTTTCTAACAGAATATCAAATGGGCTCAGAAACAAAGAGCCAAGAGACCATGGACTGATCTCTCTGAAACCATGAGCCAAAGTAAATCACTCCTCTTTTAAGTTGTTTGTGTCAGGTATTTTGTTACAGTGATATATTGCTGATGGTTTTTCCTCCCAATCACAAGCAGCCAGAATAAAGATTCATGAGACTCAAAATATACTTACAAATACCTTGGCCTTATAGCTAAGCTCTTCTCTTCTAGACTCATAACTTAAAATAACTCATTTATTCTAATCTACATTCGGCCACATGGCTGGTTATCTGTGCTCAAGTACCATGTCTTTCTTCCTCACATCTTGCCAGTGAATCTCGTGCCCTGGCTCTATCCCAGAAACCTTTCTCCCTATCAGATGTCCCACCTCTTATTTTCTACCTAAGCTGTAAGCCATCAGATTTATTATTGACAGGTACTACATCCATACAATACACAAAATACTCTCTCTGCAGTGAGAGCTTTACTAACCACAGGGAGGGATTTGTTCAAGAGAGGTCACTTTTATGAAGGATCTTGAGGAGCTCATTTGCCTATGATCCCACATGAAAACCAAGTGGGGAGTCACAATACATGAACCAGAGGATAGGCACTCACCAGACATCAGAGCCACTGTCTCCAGAACCCATGGAATGGAGTAGGAGCAGCACTCACCTTGACAGGTGACAACTTTATCCTTCCAGTTCTCTCCTCCACTTTTGTCATGCTGCACATAAAAAGATGTTTATTTCAAGGTATTAATTTTTATTTTAATAACTAATTTCTGTCCCTAGCAACTCTATTCCTGTTCCCATTTCTATATTTTATTACAAACATAATATTTACGAATGCTATAAACACTGACCATATTACTGCACAGAGTGATTACCATCAACCTTCTTCAGGGTGTAGTGATCAGAAAGTGATGTCTGCTCTCCTGATTCACATAATGCCTTTTTAACTTACATAGTTCACTGTGGTTCAGATTCACTTTAGGACATGGGCTAGGTGCTGAAGAGATGGCTTAGCAATTTAGAGTACTTGCTTCTCTTTTTGAGGACTGGGTTGAATTCCCGGTCCCCACAAAGTGGCTCACAACCATTTGTAATTATAGTTTCACTGGATCTGGTGCTCTCTTTTGACCTCTGCAAGCACCAAGTATTTATGTGGTGCACGTATATACATACTGGCAAAATAGCCATAATCATGAAATAAAAATTTTAAATGTATCAAAAAAAAAAAAAAAGGAATGAGTTCATTGTTTTGGGTTTAACATTCACTGTAATGCTTCCCTTTTAAATAATGGGCAATAGGTTCCGAGCTGTATTTTCACGAAAAAGACTTAATTTTCAGAAACAGATTCCTGTGTCTTTCATTCCATTGTACTAAACTGGGTGAGACCATCTATTTAGCATTCACAAAGTGCCCACTGCAGTCAGTGAATAAGAGTGAGGTGCTGTAGATAAGCCAAATAATCATTATGTGATTTCCCACCCTCAAATGGCCCAATAGTAGGCAAGGGAAATATCTATCCACTAAGCTATACAGGTCTAATTGTACTATGCAATAAAAAGGGACAGAGACAAAGCTCTTTGTGAGCAGAGACAGAATTATTCTGATTGGAGCAAGTGAAGGTGAATTCACAGTGAATTCTAAACCATAAAACAAAATCTAAGTTCATGAGCATTTAAGCGTGTGCTGATTAACATCAATGATGCAGCAACGTCAGCAAATACATCAAGCACTCCCTGTCCTCAGTAGTAGAAATGAGGTGCTATTCTTAAGGTTGGTGAAAGGGGGATTTTATTACGGTAACAGGTAAAGTAAGCAAGAATATGAGGAAAGAATGTACTTCCTAACAAAGTGCTTAGATTCTTTGGAAATTATTTAATGTTAAACAAGAACCCATCCCATGTTGGTGTTGTTATATCTGCAAGGGTACAACTTCAACTGAAAATTTTTGGAAATTTCATAAGTTTGAGAATGCCTTAATTATATCATTTACATCCCAGTCTGTAAAATTCCCTGCTATGTATACAGTGCCACAAGCATTAGAAAAAGACAAACTAAGATGCACAGCTTCTGACTCAAGGAACTTAGGATCTTCTTGGAGAGGTCCATTAATATCAAGCAGTAGGTGCATAACTGCCAAGAAGAGGGGCCAAATAATGAGCACCATGAATATAGAGATCACAAAAGAGCCAACACACACACACACACACACACACACACACAGACACACACGTACACACACACATGCACAAGGAAAGCTTCATGAAGAAGTAAAGTCTTAAAATATTGCTCACATAAAGTGGAGATTTGATAAGGAATCAATGGCAGCTGACCTGTGTCCTCTTCAAAGCTGTCTTCTACCCCTGACCAACAGCAGTCATGTAGAGTACACTGTTGGAAGCATAGAAACCCTTGTGTCCGTAGATTCCCAGGGATCCTAAGAATATTAAGCACCCAAGATTGTTCTTTCAACAAAAAAGATACATAGCCTGTATTCCTAGAAAGCTGAGTTTTGGAAGTGATTGATAACTAGGTGATCTGCTTTATTTGTTGGGTCAGGCCATATCAAGCTCCTACAACCAGGCCCAGAGATACCTAATAGTCTAAATGACCCTTATATTATCTGTATAGCCAGAAGCTTCCTTAAGCCCCCATATCCATGGCCAGAGGTGGCCTAAAGTCCAAATGACCTCTACACTATCTATGTGACCAAGACTGGCCTTTAAGCTAGTATAGGTAACATATCTCTAGAACTCATCTAGAGAAATGGTACGCATGCTAAGACAAGTTTCACTGGAATCACACCTCCTTGTGCACTAGGAATTGCATTGCTTCAGGAAACTTTTTCAAAATTATGCTGTATTTAAATTTGTTGTGAATAAACCACCTAAGAACAGAACCCCTGGAGTCTTGATTCAGGTTAACAAAGTCAATCTGTACCGAGTTTTCACTCTTACCTCTTTGTTCTTTGCCTCCCCTGCCTGAACACCTATAGAGCCCTTCTCAGTACATGAGCCCTCTAAGATTTCTAAATCACTGGAAAACACAGTCATCCCTCAACACACTCAGGACACCTTAGACCAACTCCCTCATCACTTGTCTCACTTGGTAACCAAATCTGCAGATGTTTCAATCCCTTATATTACATGGCACAATATTTGCATTTAACTAACACATAGCCTTCCATATACTTCAGGTCATCTATGCATTACTTATACTGTAATGTAAACACTTATAAAACACACTTTGTTGTTCAGACAATTGTGTGTTACATTTAGACACATTTGTGTCTTCTGAGTACTTTAGATCTACAAATGGTTGAAAATACGGACACAGAACACACAGAGAGCTACAGACAGCATTACATCAATGCATCAGCTATCCGTTGTAAAGATCTAAGCCACACAGTAGAGCAATTAGTAAAGGCTGCTTCTCAAGGCTTTCGTAATAAATTAATTCACAAACATTTCATTACTTCTGTTGGCCCTCCAAGGTTTTTTTTGAGGTCATCAATTGCAACTCTGAAAGTAAGCCCACAATGTATGCCATAGTGTGATAATGAAAAACACATTACCTTATTCCCAGTGCTTATTATTAGGGAAAATACTCTGCTAAGTGATTCATCCCTTTTGTCCCAGAGTGCTCATAGTGACAATTATCTCATTGTTGCAGGCATTGTTGATGGGCATAGTATTCTATGGAGTGCAATGGTCTTCTGGTTATTATGTTGTGGCATGTACAAAAAGCTCTCTATAGTTCATGCAATGTTATTTTTGCTATGAACATTTTTTTCTTAGGAAACAGGAATAAAATTTTAATATCAGAAATGCTTTTGGCTGAACACAGTGACTTATTCACAACACAGTAACCATATATAGCCATCATGTGGAGCTAGTTGGGAAAACGTGAAATAACCTACATTATTTTATTAAAGTCAATTTAAAAGCATCAGCTGAAAAGAGTAGATTTTCATGAAGGTTTTGCAAGCTTTATCCACAGTTATAAAGATAGCCTGGGGAATGCATGCCCAGTGTTACACTCTTTTTCCCTCACCTCCTGTATGGACTGGCTCGGTCATACTCAGGTATGTCCTGTGGCCTTATTCCTTTGTATTTGTCTGCATTCTCTCATAACTTCCTATATTACCATCATTACCAGCATCTCTCAAGACCTGTAAAATAGGGTATTTTTTTGTAATCATTCTCTAAGGGCCCTGAAACACTTGCCTTTTCACACAGTGTACCATGTGTTGTACATCTTTAGGGCACTTGTATCTTGAGGACAGCTCTGATGAACCATTGGATCTGACTAATGACCATGGCAGCTTCCTTTGGTGTCCTTGAACTTAATTCATGACTTGGTCTTGACTTTACTTTCCCAACCATAAGTCACAGTTAAAAAAAAAAAAAAAAAAAAAAAAAAAGACCGAGATCTCAAAGCAATCAATGGAAATGGTCCTACTTTAACCCCTCCTGACTGGAATATTGAAAACAAACAAACAAAACAAAAACAAAAACCCTCACTGTATTAAAAACTTGACAGCAATCTTGGCCATCTTGTCTAAAGAATCAGTGTCTCATAACTTCTAATTTGACAGAAAGCATCAAAACACAGTTCTACATTAAAGGGCTAACACTTGAAGATTACAGCAAAATGTGGGAACAAGATGCCATTTAACTGAATTGTACAAGTGTTGTGATTTAATCTGTGCTGTGCTTGGAGGTGGAAAGACTGCCTGACTGAAAATTAATCATTTGCTTTTGCAAATGATTAATGCTTTTGCATAGTTTATATTTCAATGGAAATGTAACCAAGAGTTGCTTCCTGCCAGAACACAGCAGTACAGGTTTGTAAACCCAGAATACCTGGGCAGAGGATAACAAGCTCAAGGCCAATCTGAGCTATAGCGTGAAACTTGTCTCAAAAGAAAGTGAAGCAAAAGCCAGAATTTTTCTTTAAGAACAGACATTAAACAACAGTTAAACTTTTAAGTGAAACTTGACAGATATAGAATCCTGTGGTTGCCATATTATTTGTGTGAGAAACTTTAGGACAGACAAACAAAGAGACTTCTGTAGAGATTAAACAGAAGTTGAAGAGTATGGGACTGAGCAGTGACAATGAGGAGCCAAGGTGAGTCCACAGAGAAGTCACTGGATTAAAGAGGAAAGGCTCAGAAGATGCTAAAAAAAGAAGCACATACCTGAGTCCTGATATTAAGGAATACTCACCAAGGAAGCGCGTGTGCTATGCCACAACTTAATTAGCAATGCTCAGCCTCTGTTCTGATTCAGAAAATCTGTAAAGAAATTGGGGGCTGGCAGGGGTTTCTTAACCTTTGTCTAGACAGTAGTGAGCATTTACATGAGGAAAATGGAAAACCAAGGTCACTGATAATTCCAAGGTCATCTGAATGTTACCAGTCAATTCCAACTAGTATTCTCACTCAGCCTGGATTCTCCACACCCTTCTCTGTGTCCCTTCACTTCTGCTCCTAGTACCACCTTTGGTCCTCAGACTATGTTAGACAAGATATGTTAGCCATTGATTTGCTGGTGTTTAAGCACATCTCTTTTTTTTCAGTTTTTTTTTATTTTTATTAATTACACTTTATCCACCCTGCATCCCCCCATAAGCCTCTCCCTCCTCCTCTCCCAGTCTCACCCTCCCTCCCCATCCTCACTCATGCCCCTCCCCAAGTCCACCAATAGGGAAGGCCCTCCTCCCTTTCCCTTCGATCTCAGTCCACATCAGGAGTGGCCACATTGCCATCTTCCATGGCCCAGTAAGGCTGCCCTCCCCTCAGGGGGAGGTGATCAAAGAGCAGGCCAACCAGACTATGCCAGAGGCAGACCCTTCTCCCATCACCATGTAACCCACTTAGATACTAAACTGCCATGGACCACATCTGTGCAGGGTCCCTAGGCCATCTCCATGCCTGGCACTTGGTTGGGGTATGAGTCTCTGGGAAGAACCCTGTGTTCAAATTTTCTGGTTCTGTTGCTCTCCTTGTGGGGTTCCTGTCCTCTCCAGATCCTACTATTTCCCACTTCTTACATAAGATTCCATGCTCTTAAAACAATAATTTCTTTTTTTTTTCTTTCTTACAGTTTATTCACTTTGTATCTCAGTTGTAGCCCCCTCCCTCATCCCTTCCCAATCTCACCATCTATCCCTCTTCTCCTCCCATACCCTTTTCCCAGTCCACTGATAGAGGAGGTCTTCCTCCCCTTCCATCTAACCCTAGCTTATCAGGTCTCATCATGACTGTCTGCATTGTCTTCCTCTGTGGCCTGGTAAGGCTGTCCCCAACAATAATTTCTTAAAGTGTTTTAGAATAAATTGATACAACTGCAGGGGTCTGAACTGGATAATGTCATTGAATAAATACCATGTAACTTTATGGATAAATTCAAGAACTATCTTCATTTTATGTAAGTAAAAGGAATTTGAAGGAAGAGAAGAAATTTAAAAAGGGAAGAGGGAGAAAGAAAGGCAGCATCAGAATTCATCAGCCTTAAATGGCCTGGTGTTCCAAAGCCTGTAAACATAATGTTGTTTAGCTTCCCTTGGCAAGATGATACATTGACTCATATTTAATGCACCAAGGTGGAAAAACCCAGAGCAGAGAATGAGAATGAGGAGAGGAAGATCAAGATCAAGATCGAGAGGGGGTGGGGTGTTTCATAGAGTCCATTTTCCTATCAAATGCAGAACAAATTAATACCCAGACATAATTTTTACTGGTTCTCTTTAGAGAGATATGAGATTGGAATTATTTCATTTTCCAAATTACCTTGAACCCACCTAGGAGATGTTGCAATGAATTTTTTGGCCCCAGAGACACCAAGTGTTGGCAGTTCCATTCCAAAAGTCTTTCCTAATTCTAAGAAACACTCTGAATTATATTGGTTGATCTAGAAGAGTGATGAGTTTTTCTGTCTTGCTGTTTGTCTGTCTGTCTCTCTAACTCTATATATCACCCTTGGCTGAGATTCTGGACAATACCGAGCCAAACTGAAAAAGAAAATACCACATCCAGACTTTCATCTTTTTATAAACTAGAAATATTAAAATCTTGGAGTTGCTCACACTACAGCACCGCAAACTTATACACTTGAAAATATTTGCATCCCCAAGTAAACAGCCCTGTCCTACGGATGGCTGTGTCGTTCTCAATGGAGTTCTTGGTGTCAGAAGCTGAGCCCAGGTTTCCGTAGTACAGCCCTCCTAGGTTGCCTTTGTTTAATGTTATGATCCTGGAGATAGGCAGGGTTCTTTAGATGAAAAGAACCAGTGAAATGCATACATATTTTAAACTAGGTTTACTACCCAATGATAGGTGCGTGCATCCTGGAGGGGAGAAAAACATGATGCTCAGCCCAAGAATCTGGAAGCCTAGAGGGCCCAGTCTGAAACTGAGCGTCTGGGAGTTCTTCAAACAGTGGCTGATTTGGAGTCCACAGTGAATTGCCAAAGAGGCTGGGGCCTGATGTCAGCAGATAATCCTGCAGCAATTGTTACACTCAACTTGAAGCAAGGCAGGTAGTTATATGGGTCCTGACAGTGTTTGGGCATCTTTATAGCCAGGCCCATAGGAAGATGCTACATCCTTTGAGTGCAGGTCATGGCCCCTCTCTGGGGAACCCCTCACAGATACACCTGAAAAGAAATTCCTTGATGATTCTAAATCATGTCAGGTTGACACAAAGACCAGTAATCACAGAGTCTCGACATTGTTTTAAATTTTGCAAAATGGTTATCACTCTAACTAGAAAACAATGAATATTGTAGAAGGGGCATATTTCAGGAAGTTTTTTTTTCTTTTTCTTTTTTTAAATTCTTTATTAATTACACTTTATTCACTTTGTATCCACCCTGTGGTTCCCTCCCTCCTCCCATCCCAAACCTTCCCTTCCTCTACCTCTGCATGCATGTCCCTCCCCAAGTCCACTGATAGGGGAGGACTTCTTTTCCTTCCTTCTGATCCTAGTCAATTAGGTCTCATCAGGAGTAGCTGCATTGTCTTCTTCTGTGGCCTAGTAATGCTGCTTCCCCCTCAGGGGGGAGGTAATTAAAGAGCAGGCCAATCAGTTCATGTCAGAGACAGTCCCTGTTCCTATTACAATGAAACCCACTTGGATACTGAACTGCCATGGGCTACATCTGTGCAGGGGTCTTAGGTTGTCTCCATGCATAGTTTTTGGTTGGAATATGAGTCTCAGGAAAGACCCCTGTGCTCAGATTTTTTGGTTCTGTTGCTCTCCTTGTGGAGTTCCTGTCCTCTCCAGATCTTACTGTTTCCTACTTCTTTCCTAAGATTCCTTGCACTCTGCCCAAAGGTTGCCCATAAGTCTCAGCATCTGCATTGCTAGTCTGCAGGGCAGAGCCTTTCAGAGGTCCTCTGTGTCAGGCTCCTGACTTGTTCCCTCTTTTTTCCTTCTTCTGATGTCCATCCTCTTTGCCTTTCTGGATAGGAACTGAGCATTTTAGCAGGAGTCCTTGCTCTTGATTAGTTTCTTTAGGTGTACAGATTTTAGTAGGTTTAAGTTTTTGAGTGCTCTGAAATACACACTGATTCTTGCTGATCCACATTTGGTTGTTACTTCCTATATAACTTCTATTTAATTCTGAGGTTTAATTCTATAATTAAACCTAAAAAATGAGCAGTTATATCAGGCCTATTCCTTTACTTTGTTGGAAAACTTTGTCTTTGAGATGTGGGAATACTAGAAAATATATATAGAAACAGTCCAGAATAACAGAACCTAGATGTTAAATGCTGCATCTAAAGTTGCAGTGATTGAGTAATGCAGGACTGCGGAAGGCAGCTTGTGTGTGTCAAATATTTGAGAATGTTTCCATAAAGCCTACTGTTAGTTCACAGGCAGACTTTCAGTGTACTTACCAGAATTGAAATTTTCAAGAATTATAAATATTTGCCATGTTTTTATGCACTGAAAATCTGTAATTCAGAGGTTTTCTGAGGCCCTTGAAGCCTATGCATTGATTCCCTCGTGGTCCATGGGTATTATGATGGTTAATTTTAATCTCAATTTCACACAATCTATAATCATCTGGAAAGACGTCTTAAGGATTGTCTAGATCAGGTTGGCCTGGGAACATGTTATATGAGAATTGTATTGATTGCATTAGTTGATGTGGGAAGACCTGCCTGTTGTGGGCAGAGCCATTCCCTGGGACCTGAGCATTAGCATTTCATGCATTGATTCATCCTTCTCTCTTTCTTGACTACAGTTATGATATACCCAGTAACGGAAAGTTCCTGCCTCTTCAGATTCCCCACATTGATAGTCTGTAATCTGGAATTGTGAGCCAAAAATTCTTTTTTGGCTTCTTCCTTACTTCCTTAAGTCGATTTCACTGGGGTATATTATCAATAAAATGGGAAGAAATCAAGATAGGCAGGCAGTTAGAAAAGCCAAAGCGTTCTGAAAATATTACCAAATTCCTTTGTGAATATTATGAATGATTCAGTGGCTTAAGGCTTCTTTTGTTTAATCTGAATAGAAATTATAAGTAGTCAAACAGTTCTTGTTTCACTTGGTGTTTGGCAGCAGGAGGAAGCAGTAATAGGGCAGACAGAAGTGTGGCAACCGACATTCGCTAATTCTACAGCCCCATGAAGCCCTTGGGTATTGGGGTCTTCGGCTTTTGGCAGCAGTGGTACCACAGCTTTAAGCCTGAGGTCCAAGATCCTTAGCCCTAAAGGCTTGGCAAGTATCTAGGGAAAAACCTGACCACTAAAGCTCACAAGTCCTCTTCTCTGGCACTTTGAAATCTTTTATCATTTAATCTTGCTTACATTTTTTTTCTTGTTCTTTTTCTTTGTCTCCTCTTCCTCTTCTTCCTGGCCCCTAGTTTCACTGCCAGCACTATTTGGAGTTCTTACCTCTGTTGAGAGTGCACACAGGAACTACAGTTCGAGTGTGGTTGCCCACGCCCTCTCAGGAGCTGGGGTATAATGGGCTGATGAGGAACCAGCTGCTACAAGTGGTGGGAACACTCATGCCAAGGCCCTCACTACCACTTCCCTGTCTGGCAAGCAGCTCACCTCCATGTCTGCACACAGAAGCTGGGACTTTGGGCTTGGGACGCATGTGAGACTATTTGACAAACAGATGTTGGTGACTGGAAGTCAGGCACAAGGTTTATGCACCATTGCCCTCTCACGCTTCTAGCTGTCAGCTGCTGCCAGCACTGCAACCTGTGCCACTCTTTGTCTGATGCCTTTTCCAAGTTCCAGCTCAGTCTGCTTTAGTGGTAGTAGGAAATAAAAGACCAATCAATAGAAGCCTTCATTGTCTTGGGGATGAGGGGTTCCTGTCACAATACACAATACAGGGAGGACAACAGTTGATGTCGTGCCTCACCTTCTTCTTGTTTGAAATGAATTCTCTTTTGGTGTCCACTATTGCATATAAAAAGCTTGCTGCAGACTTCCAGCAATTCTCCTGTCTCCTACTCTTGCTAGAGCAACAATGGGATTACAGACACATACACTCTGGTCCAGCTTTCACATGGGCTATCAGAGTCTGTCTTCTGGTTATCAGGCTTGAAGACCAAGCTCTTCATGCACTGAACCATCTCCCCATTCAGTCACCACCTTGCCCCTTAGCAAGACTCAACAGCAGATCCACTGCTGGACCATTATGGAAATTTCTCCTCTTCCAGCCAAGACAGAAATGGCTGCAGGGTCAGCTAGTCATTATGTCTCAAGGCCTCAGAAAGTCTCCTGCAACTGTTTGCAACAGCCTTGAGTGTCCAGTAGTTGTCTCAAGATGTCGATGTCAGAGGAGTTTTCAAAATGTTTGGCACTGGAACAAAGGAAGTCCAGCTAGCTATCAGACTTGCAGTTCTCTTGCTCAAGCATGCAGGGCAACAAGGGAGACTTCAGCAGCTGCTAATTATGGAATCAAATTGTCTCATCTGCAACATCTCTGCTTATATACAGGAAAATGAATTTCAGAGAGTGCTTTCAATATAATTCACAGTAAGAACAATTGTGATAAACTTTAGCAATGCTGAAACAATCCTAAACACAAGACCAGTGCCCAGAGAAAGTGTCACCCCTTATCTATCTCATGGGGGATAGTATATCATGCAACCAGTGTACATAGGTCTGAATAGAAAATGTTTAATAAGCACAATCTTGTGAGAAAATAAATGCAGTCTAAGTCTAGCAACAAATTTTTAGCAATAATTTTTTTGTATGAGTTTATATAGTGAAGTCAGTAACACAGTTTCTTTTTAAATATTAATTATAGTTTATTCATTCTGTATCCCAGCTGTAGCCCCCTCCCTCATTCCTTCCCAATTCTACCCTCCCTCTTTTATCTCCTCCCATGCCCCTCTCCAAGTCCATTGATAGGGGAGGTCCTTCTCTACTTCTATCTGACTCTAGCTTATCAGACCTCATCAGGATTGGCTGCATTGATTTCCTGTGTGGCCTGGCAAGGCTGCTCCCCCCTCAGAAGGGAAGTGATTAAAGAGCCAGCCACTGAGTTCATGTCAGAGACAGTCTCTGTTCCCCTTACTAGGGAACCCACTTGGGCTACCATGGGCCACATCTGAGCAGGGGTTCTAGGTTATATCCATGAATAGTTCTTGGTTGAAGTGAAACACCTTTTTGAAAAAAAAACTTCAACTCTCTGAAGAAAGAAACTGAAGAAGATATCAGAAGATGGAAAGATCTCCCATGTTCATGAATTGGTAGGATTCACCTAAGGAAAATGGCCATCCTGCCAAAAGCAATCTACAGATTCAATGCAATTCCATCAAAATACCAACACAATTATTTATAGACCTTGAAAGACAAATTCTCAACTCAATATGGAAAAACAAAAAACCAAGAATTGCCAAAACAATCCTGTACAACAACAGATCATCTGGAGGTATCTCCATCCCTGATCTCAAGCTGTACTATAGAGCAATAGTAATAAAAACTGCATGGTACTGGCATAGAAAATGAATGGTTAATCAACAGAATCAGATAGAAAACCCAGAAATAAACCCACACAACTATGGATACTTGATTTTTGACAAAGAAGCCAAAAGCATACAATGGAAAAAAGACCACATCTTCAACAAATGGTGCTTGCCTAACTGGATGTCTACATGTAGAAAAATGTAAATAGATCCATATTTATCAGCCTGCACAAAATAAAGTCCAAGTGGATCAAAGACCTCAACATAAAACCAGACACACTAAATTGGTTAGAAGAAAAAGTGGAGAAGAGCACAGGAGACAAATTCCTGCACAGAACACCAACAGCACAGGCTCTAAGATAAACAAATAGGACCTCATGAAACTGAAAAGCTTCTGTAAGGCAAAGGACACTGTCAACAAAACGACAGCCTACAGACTGGGAAAGGATCTTCACCAACCCTCTATCTGACAGAGGGCTAATATCCAGAATATATAAAGAAGTTAAACAGCAACAAATCAAGTAATCCCATTAAAAAATAATCTAAAGAGCTAAAGAGACAATTCTCTGTAGAATAATGTAGAATGGCAGAGAAACACTTAAAGAAATGGTCACTGTCCTTAGTCATCAGGGAAATTCAAATCAAAACCCAGAGATTTCACCTTATATCCATCAGAATGGCTAAAGTGGGAAATAGTAGGTTATGGAGAGGACAGGAACCCCACAAAGAGAGCAACAGAACCAGAAGATTTGAACACAAGGGTCTTCCCAGAAACCCATACTCCAACCAAGTACCAGGCATGGAGATAACCTAGAACCCCTGCGCAGATATAATCCATGGCAGTTTAGTGTCTAAGTGGGTTACATAGTAATGGGAAGAGGGACTGCCTCCGACACAATCTGATAGGCCTGCTCTTTGATCACCTCCCCCTGAGAGGAGAGCAGTCTTACCAGGCAACAGAGATGAAAAAGCATCCACTCGGGATGTGATCTGATAGACTAAGATCAGAAGGAAGGAGAGGAGGACCTCCCCTATCACCGGACTTGGGGAGGGGCATGCATGAAGAAGGGGGAGTGAGGGTGGGACCCAGAGGGGAGGAGAGGGGCTTATGGGGGGATACAAAGTGAATAAAGTGTAATTAATGAAATAAAATTAAATAAAAAAAAACAAAACTCAATTGACAATGCATCCTGGAGAGGATACGTAGAAAGGGGAACCCTCCTCCACTGCTGGTGGGAATGTAAACTTGTACAACCACTCTGGAAAGCAATCTGGCACTTCCTCAGACAACTAGGAATAGCGCTTCCTCAAGACCCAGCCATACCACTCCTAGGTATATATCCAAAATATGTTCATGTACACAAGGACATTTGCTCAACCATGTTCATAGCAGCTTTATTAGTAATAGTAAGAAGCTAGAAACAACCCAGATGTCCCTCAATGGAGGAATGGATACAGAAATTGTGGTACATTTACACAATGGAATACTACTCATCAATTAAAAACAAGGAAATCATCATGAATTTTTCAGGTAAAGGGTGGGATCTAGAAAAGATCATCCTGAGTGAGGTATCCCAGAAGCAGAAAGACACATATGGTATATACTCACTTATAAGTGGATATTAGACATATAATCTAGGATAAACATACTACAATCTGTACACCTAAAGAAGCTAAGCAAGAAGGAGGACCCAGCCAGGGTAAGAGGATCAATCCTTACTTAAAAAGACAAATGGGATGGACATTAGAAAAAGGAGAAAACAGGGAACAGGACAGGAGCCTACCACCAAAGACCTCTGAAAGACTCTACACAGCAGTGTATCAAAGCCGATGCTGAGACTTCTTTTTTTTTAATTTTTTTTCTTTTTTTATTTATTAATTACATTTTATTCATTTTGTATCCCCCCATAAGCCCCTCCCTCCTCCCCTCCCAATGCCACCCTCCCTCCCTCCCCTTTCTGCATGCATGCCACTCCCCAAGTCCACTGATAGGGGAGGTTCTCCTCTTCTTTCTGATCTTAGTCTATCAGTTCTCATCAAAAGTAGCTGCATTGTCCTCTTCTGTGGCCTGGTAGGGCTGCTCCCCCCTCAGTGGGAGGTGATCAAAGAGCAGGCCAATCATATTATGTCAGAGGCAGTCCCTCTTCCCATTACTATGGAACCCACTTGGACACTGAACTGCCATGGGCTACACCTGTGCAGGGGTTCCAGGTTATCTCCACAAATAGTCCTTGGTTGGAGTATGGGTCTCTGGGAAGTTCCCTGTGTTCAAATTATCTTGTTCTGTTGCTCTCCTTGTGGAGTTCCCGTCCCCTCCAGCTCTTACTATTTCCCATTTCTTACATAGAATTCCAATCACTCTGCCCATCAGTTGGCCATCAGGCTCAGTATCTGCTTTGACGGTCTATACTGCAGAAGCTTTCAGAGGCCCTCTGTGGCAGGTTTCAAGGTTGTTTCCTGTTTTCTTCTGGCTTTCAGAGGCCCTCTGTAGCAGGTTCCGAGGTTGTTTCCTATTTTCTTTTTCTTCTGATGTCCATCCTCTTTGCCTTTCAGGATGGGGATTGAACATTTTAGTTAGGGTCCTCTCTTTTGCTTAGTTTGTTTAGATGTACAGATTTTGGTGGGTTTATTCTATATTGTATGTTTATATGAGTGAGTATATACCATGCGTGTCTTTTTGCTTCTGGGACAACTCACTCAGGATGATCCTTTCCAGGTCCCACCATTTACCTGCAAATTTCATGATTTCCTTATTTTTCATTGCTGAGTAATACTCCATTGTATAGATGTACCACAGTTTCTGCATCCATTCTTCCGTTGAGGGGCATCTGGGTTGTTTCCAGCTTCTGGCTATTACAAATAAAGCTGCTACAAACATGGTTGAGCAAATGTCCTTTTTGTGTACTTGTGCCTTTTTTGGGTATATGCCTAGGAGTGGTATGGATCTTGAGATCTCCCATGCTCATGGCTTGGCAGGATTAACATAGTAAAAATGGCCATCTTACCAAAAGCAATCTACAGATTTAATGCAATTCCCATCAAATTGCCAACACAATTCTTTACAGACCTGGAAAGAAAAATTCTCAACTTCGTATGGAATAACAAGAAACCGAGAATTGCTAAAACAATCCTCTACAATAAAAGATCTTCTGGAGGTATCTCCATTCCTGATCTCAAGTTGTACTATAGAGCAACAGTTATAAAAACTGCATGGTACTGGCATAGAAACAGAATGGTGGATCAATGGAATCGAACAGAAGACCCAGAAATAAACCCACACACTTACGGACACCTGATTTTTGACAAAGATGCCAAAACCATACAATGGAAAAAAGATAGCATCTGCAACAAATGGTGCTGGTCCAACTGGACGTCTACATATAGAAAAATGAAAATAGATTCATACTTATCACCCTGCACAAAACTGAAGTCCAAGTGGATCAAAGACCTCAACATAAAACCAGACACATTAAATCGGCTAGAAAAAAAAGTGGGGAATACCCTAGAACTCATTGGTACAGGAGAAAACTTCCTGAACAGAACACCAACAGCACAGGCTCTCAGAGCAACAATCAATAAACGGGACCTCATGAAATTGAAAAGCTTCTGTAAAGCAAAGGACACCATCATCAAAACAAAGCGACTGCCTACAGATTGGGAAAGAATCATCACCAACCCTTTATCTGACAGAGGACTCATATCCAATATATATAAAGAACTAAACAAGCTGAAAAGCAATAAACCAAGTAATCCACTTAAAAAATGGGGAACAGAGCTAAAGAGAGAATTCTCTGTAGAGGAATATCGAATGGCAGAGAAGCACTCAAAGAAATGCTCAACCTCATTAGCCATTAGGGAAATGCAAATCAAAACAACCCTGAGATTTCACCTTACACCCATCAGAATGGCCAAGATGAAAAACTCAAGTGACAACACATGCTGGAGAGGTTGTGGAGAAAGGGGAACCCTTCTCCACTGCTGGTGGGAATGTAAACTGGTACAACCACTCTGGAAATCAATCTGGCGCTTTCTCAGACAACTAGGAATGATGCTGAGACTCCTAACCAAAGTTTGGGCAGAGTGCAGGGAATCATATGAAAGAAGAGGCAGATAGTAAGACCTGGAGAGGACAGGAGCTCCACAAGCAGAGCAACAGTACCCAAATAACTGGGCACAGGGGTCTTTTCTGAGACTAACAGGTTATCTTAAAGCATCAAAAAGCAGGTGCGCAAATACAACAGGAAAGGCCACAAAAAGACAAAGAGCAGGTCATAAAGAATAATATTAAACAGATTCATAGAAATTTCTTAAAATACAAAGTTTAATATTAGAAAACAAAGAATCTATGAAATGCTTAAGAATCACAATAGTTGAATACACAAAAAAACAAAATTAATAACATCACAAAACACCAATGGATTTTATGGGGCCTTCCTTAAATTTGTAATTTAAGGTGAAGTTTAGAATTAAAGAAAATCTGGTGGCCTGATTTCTGTCAGTACATTACTAGCAAATTTCATATATTTCTAATGAAGACTGTCTGCTTGCTTCATCTACATAAGAAGTCTTCAGAGACATAGCAGAATTGACTGTTAAATTTTTCCACGTTCCTCTTTCTCTCAGAACAACATGCCTTCCAAGCATGCTCAGAGTATCACATCCCCTGGAATACTTCTAAAATGGATAGCTGCTGAGATTCTTAGAGAAATATTTTGAAATTCCAGCTATGATAAAATCTTTGAGTACAGATTTGAGTAGAGTGCATTAATGCCAAAAATATTTATTTACTCAAGTGACTACAAAGAGGAGCTAAAATTTCTTAATGTTTTCTGTGATGTTCTAATATGCATGGGCTAGTATGAGGCTATTTTGAATTTGACCATGTATCTACTTATCTTTTCCAGCAATGTTTATACCTTCCTAGTTCCATTTGTGTATGTGTGTGTGTGTTTGTGTCTATTTGTGAGTGCCTGTGTGTGCAGATGCATATGCCAGAGTGTGCATGTGTGTGTGCGGAGCCTAGAATTCAACTTATTTTGGGAGCCATTACTCCAAAACCATGCCCCTTTGTTGTTTGAGACATGGACTCTTTCTGGGCCAGAACTCATTTGTTAGGCTAAGCTGACAGTCAAGTGAGTGTCAGAAATCCCCCTACCTCCAGCTCCTAAGCACTGGGATTACCAGGGCATACTACCATGTAGACTTTTCATGTGAATTCTGGAGATTTAATTCAGATCTTCAAGCTTGCACAGCAGGTGGTTTGCCAGCTGAACTTGCTGCAGCCTTTTGTTTCATATTAAAGAACTTCCTACAAGACACAGCCAGTAGTAAACCCCCCCCCCATTTTTTGCTTGTCAAGGAAAATCTTCCTGTCTCTTTTATTTATGAAGGAGATCTTTATTAGGTAAATAGTTCTGGTTGGAAGTTATAGGCTTGTTGCCTTGGACTTGTTTTTGATTTAGTACTCTAATACCAATTATTCCATTCCCTGCTTATAAGTGTTCTGTGGAGAAATCAGCTCTAATTTTACAATGGCTTCTTCATATGTGCTATGCTAACGTGCATGTAAAAAGCAAACATTCCTGTCCTTGTAGGATTAGTAGTTCAGATGTCAGGCATCATACAGCAAATATGAAATTTAGAGAAGTGGATGAGCAGTATCAAGAAAATGGCACAATTACACAGAAAAATCCAGAGATGGCACAAGGTTGAGGTATTGAAAGAACTTTCAAGAACAGCATGAAAGCTGGAAGCTCTTCACATAAACAGTTGAACTAGTTGAACCTAAATGAAATGAACTGATTATAGTTACCATAATAACAAGAGAGTTTGAACTTTACTTTTAATTATTTTATGGGTATTAATACTTTGCCTGTGTGCATACCTCTGTACCGCATGTGCACTTGGAGGCCAAGAGGATGGAACAGGGCATCAGATACCCTGGAATTTGAGTTGAAGATGGTTGTGAGTTGTCCTGTGGGTGATGGAAATTGAACTAGGGTCCTTTGGGAGAGCAGTCAGCGCTCCTAACCTCCAGCCTCTAACCTTTGCTTTTTTTTTAGTCATGTTTCTTTGTCAAATCAACTTGTATTATTGGTGCCAGCTCTGTGTCCATATAAATCAAAGTTTAGGTGATAAGAAACCTAATCCAGAATAAAAGCATTCTTACACTTTTCCAGTAGCTTAATATAAAGAACACAATATAGGAAAAATTGAACTTCTTCATAGTACACATTTGATCACAGTCTCCCAAGTAATGCAAACTGGCTTTGGAAATAAAATAATGAGTTAAGAACTTTCACATTTCAATTATCTTGATGACTCATTAACATGCACTCTTACTAGGACTTTAGCGCTTGATGGAGATAAGTTATTTTTTTATTGTAATGTTTCTATGATAACAGCTGCAAGTGGTTAAATGCCCCCCCTCTCTCTCTCACGAATGCATACCCCCAACAAATCAGTAATCACTAGAAATTGATCTGAATACAGGAATTTAAAAACAACCTTAAAATAGTCGTCATGGCTTAAAGAACATGGAAGAAGTAGATGCATTTTCTCTGCCTATTCAAATTTGGGATTTAAGTTCATGTTGGTCATTTTATTTTTGACTCAGATTGGCTGTGGTAGCTGGGATCATCAGAAGATTATGGATTTTTTAATTGAAGTCAAGAAGTTTCCATGTGGATGCCTCATGCCAGATGTATTCCTTAGCTGATTTCAAAGAGCAGCATGTAATACAAGTAATAAATACACTATGTAATTATTTAATTAAAACTTTTGTATCATGGCTAAGAAGATGAACCAGTTTGTACAGTGCTTTTTGCACAAGTTCTGAGACCTGACTGCAGAGTCCTAGCACCCAGGTAAAAAGGCAAGCATTGTGACACATGGGCAGAATTCTAGCACTGAGGAAGCAGAGACAAGAGGATGCAAGGAATATTCTGTCCAGCCAGTCTCGTGGAATCAGTGAGCTCTCATGTCAGTGAAAGACCGTGCAAAAATAAGGTGGAAAGAAACCTAACATAGACCTCTGGCCTCCATATGCACATGTAAATGCAGATGTGCAGATACACACGAATATACATGAACACACACAATGCATATATGTATTCTAACAAGTCATTTTGCCATATTTATCACAAAATGTTTACTACATATCAAGAGGATATAAGAAAACCTAAGAGCAAGTCTGTAGAGCAAGGTTCTAGATTGCATTTCCCTTTCTATATCTCATTTTCTCCTCTTCTGTCTTCCCATATTTGACTCTTGGAAAGCTAACAGCAGCAGCAAGAGCGGGTTTCATACATCACAACCTAGCTAAATAGGAGGAAATGAGGCTCCAACATCCTAGACTTTCAGTACCCAACACAACCAGATTCCCAATTTCAAGGCAGTATTTTTCTTCCAGGGCTCCTACAATCTGGGGAAAGAAAACCACATCATTTTGGCAACTGACACCAGCATTGGTAGGAATTACAAGATGCTGGTTTTTAGTAGTTTAATGTTTCATTCATGTGGGCTAGAGTACTGATGGGACAAGGGGACAGTTACAACAATATCCAGATGCTACTGCTGGTACACTCACTTTGTTATTATTGTCAACCTTTCTTGAGTGGCAGCTTTTAGGAATATAAAAGCCATGAGGAGTGTCACTGCTCCCTTTCTGCTGGGAAAGATTCTTGCACTATGGTGGTAGTAGACTTAACAATAAATCATCATATTTATTCTCTAATGATGCCATGTCCTCTCTCATGTACCACTGATGGCATTGCTTTTGAAACAAGAAGGGACACATACATGAGAATTTTAATTATGCCTTTTTAATAAAATGACATTAGTATGAATTTACTGTGCCCTCACTGCCCCAATGTCTCAATCCTTCCCCTTTGTAGAATGAAGTAACCTTCTACTCCCACAGACTTCTTGCTGTAAAGACACTTGCATGAAAGGAAAAACAACGTGAATAGGAATTCTGTCCTAGTTTCATTTCATCTGTGAAGCCAAAACTCATATTCTGCTCAATACTGGAATTTTCTGTATGGAGTGCTGTCTAACTAATACAAATTTCAATTTTCATTCATTTTATATATAAGTAAAGCTTTAGCTTAGACTTTTAGGAATACAAAAGGCACAGGCAAATTCAGCTTTACAACCTAAAGTTATTATAATATCCTGCTAGGTTAAACGTCTCAATTAAACAATTCAAGCTATCTTTAAAATGATGGCTTGCATAATTTATATGCCTGGGTTTCAGTAAAAGGAGTTGTTTGATTAAAAAAACCATGAGAGAAATACAGTTGAGCTATAACTAACAGTTATAGCTCTAAAATGGAAAAGAGAATGAGCAAGAACTTCCAATCTCTTCCCTCTTTCTCATGGCTTTTTCCCCCACAAATGATACCTTTTCCATCCATTTTCCTTTCTTTAATTCTATCCATTCCAGTTAAACACATTTTTAATGTCACATTCCATTCTGGGTCCAGGCAGCATCTCAGCTTCTCAAGTTCCAAACTTTACATTTATAGCAGAAAGGGGTGGGGAGTACCAACTGTCTCAGTTTCCCCTCCAGTGGAGATGTTCTTTCCACAGTGATGAGGTGATCATGAAACAAGCAAACAAACAAAACCATGCCAACTCAGTCTCTCATGTAAATGGGGAAGGAAGACCAGAGGAAACAGGATTGTGCAGCAAGAGAAGCAGAATCCAGTCAGGCCACGGTTACCATCCAGAGCTGTACTCAGCTGAAGTTCAG
Source organism: Psammomys obesus (assembly GCF_907164565.1). Taxonomy (NCBI): domain Eukaryota; kingdom Metazoa; phylum Chordata; class Mammalia; order Rodentia; family Muridae; genus Psammomys; species Psammomys obesus. Next base: position 3,694,516 of record NW_026596089.1, on the reverse strand, counting down.
GAGGTCCAATGCACCAAGTTATTGCCAGTCTTTGGTTTCCCACTTATCATCACTGTAAAGAAAAGAAGTACCAAGAAAGTACACAAGCGAATCCCTCCGGTGAAAAAGAAAATGTGTCCCTGCATAGATTTTCTATGGAAAATCAGTTATCTCTCCAACACAAGAATTCTGCTTCTAAGACTACTTGTCTTTGGCATGAATGACCCAAAGTAACCAAGGGGCAGCCTTAATTTATAGCAGTGGTTCTCAACCTTCCTAATGCTGCAACCCTTTAATGCAGTTCCCTGTGTTGTGGTGACCCCAACCATAAAATTATTTTCATTTCTACTTCATAACTGTAATTTTGCTACTGTTATGAATCATAATGTAAATATATTTTTGGAGATAGAGGTTTGCCAAAGGGGTCACTACCCATTGGATGAAGACCACTGGTTGAAAGTTCCATTTTTGTCTGTGTGTTCTCATGGAAATGGTTCTTTGAGAGCAAAAGTCTGGAAACTCACAGTGGCAATAAGCACACATTTTTCCTATGGTCAGTGGAAGTGATGGCTGACCTTGTCTTCTTTTTTTAAATTTTTTTATTATTATAATTTATTATAATTTATTCAATTTGTATCCCAGCTGTGGCCCCCTCCCTTGTCTCCTCCCAATCCCACCTTTCCTCCCTCTTTCCTCCCTATGCCCCTACCCTAGTCCACTGATAGGTGAGGTCTTCCTCCCCTTCTATTCGACCCTAGCTTCTCAGCTCTCATTAGGACTGGCTGCACTGTCTTCCTCTGTGGCCTGGTAAGGCTGCACACATACACACACCCAGGGGGAGGTGATTAGAGAGCCTGCCACTGAGTTCATGCCAGAGAAAGCTCCTGCTCCCTTTATGAGGGACCCCACTTGAGTCTACAGGCTACATCTGAGCTAGGATTTGAGGTCCTCTCCATGCACTGTCTTAGTTGGAGTATCAGTCTCTGCAGGGCCACCAGGGCTTTTTATCTCTGTTGTTCTCCTTTTGGAACTCCTGTCCCCTCCAGGTCTTTCTATCTCTACCTTCTTTCATAAGATTACCTTCACTCTGCCCAAAGTTTGCTATGAGTCTCAGCTTCTGCTTCGATACCTCAAACAGCAGTTTTTCAGAGACAGTCTGTGGTAGGCTCCTGTCTCTTCAAACTATGACCTTGTCTTCTTAATTCTTGGTTCTTAATACCATGTTTTCTATCTACTGGAGGCACAGCAGCATCAAAAAAATTTTTTTAAGATGCTTTGAATTTCCAAGGATAAATCCCTTTCTTGGAAAAATATTATTATTGAGCTGACACTTCATCTGTGCTTTTAGTAGAGGGTTTTGCATTCTGTCAGTCTGGCAGGATGTTCTAGCATTCTATAAGAATAGTTAGTGACTGCTGTAGTCATGGACCCCTTCCTATACGTGGTTTGCTATGAAGCATATCCATGTGTCTGATGCAATGAGATCCTTGCCTGGATGCCAAATATTCTGCAATTCCCAGAAAAGTGATGCAAGTCTCAGAGAAGGCCAGAAGGGCAGGAAGGCCAAATACCCACATTTGGAGTATGTATCTGTTTCAAATGAATCACTGTTCCCTTCAAATATATAACTTCTGGAAAGTTGGTGCCAGATGGATGGCTCAGCACTGCTCTTTGTTTCTGGCAATTTGAACAGGCATTGTCACTTAATCATCCTTCTTAATATGGGCTGTTCTGTCTATGTCTATCCCTTCAATGATGGCCACTTACTTCACGCAACAGTGCTATGGTAAATGGAGAGAGAGAGATGCTGTCAGATTTCAACTCTGATTGATCAGAGTCTCCTTCTGGCCTTTTTGTTTTTTTTTTGTTGTTGTTTTTGGTTTTTTTTTGTTTTTTTTTTTTGTCTATTAAAACTTCCTCCTCCAGACTCTATCATCATTCTATATTATCCAAGCTATTCACCTTTGAGCATGTACTTGTATGTGTTTTACCCTTGCACTACACTTTAAACACCAGATACACATGTGTTCTGCTTTGCAGCACAAATCTCCCTGTAAAATGTTCTGAGCCTTCTTTCTTTTCATCCTGCTCAAAGGTTCACTATGCTAGCTGAAAGAGAGATATGGAGACATTAGTGGGGGAGAAATTACATGCTTGCCTATGTTTCTTTCTGTTTAAATGTGCTTTGGTTCAAACTATGACATATCTCATGTGAACATCCTCTATCTTATGAAAAGTTGTCTCAAAAAACAGATTGGAATTTCTCAAGTAAGAAATGGGAGTTAGTTACTTGAACTTACCACTCTTGTCTATTTCATATTTGACATAGGATCTTGTATGACCTTTAGGCTCCTTGATAAAATATAATCTTATGATGAAAAATTTGGAAGTACATATTATACCCTCTCTAACAAGTTCATTTTCTGGACCTTTCATTCCTTCTTTACTTCTTTAAAATGTCAGTTCTGGCATTCTAACCTCATCTTCCCATAGTCAGTAAAGCAATCTTAACATTTCCCAGGTGTTCATAATGGTGCTAAGTTTTACATCTCAGAGAAGCAGTCTCATGATAAAAATTAATTTTATTTAAATTATATTCTGTCACTTTTTGTTCCATCGTACTCAGAGTATAATCACATTTACTCTGCTATCTCAGGACAATATGTGTTGTCTGTGTCTCACATTCAGTCATGTAATAGTCTGTTCCCTCTTCTAGAAGGTTCTGAAAATCCTTGGTCTAGTGGCCGCAAAGGTGAGATTCAATGCATGTTGTTTCTTTGCATAGGAAGAGGACTAGCCTTTCAGAGAGGACTTCTTTTGTTCCACTTAGGACTTCTGAGTTGGCATAGCAGTCCAGTCTTCCTTTACAGTTTAACCTTTGAAGTTCAGCCCTTCCACGAGCCCACGGATGGAGTTCTGCTTTCTCTGGCCATCCACTACAGGAAATAAAGGTCTCATTGCATAATACCAGTGAAGTCCTCTGGCCTTCCCATTTGGCTTCATTGTCAATTATCTTACATTTTCTTTTTTCCTAAAGTACAATCTTACTAATTCTTGTTCATTTCCATTGTACAGTTCTACTGATACATATCATTGATGGTACTATTCAAATCCATCAATATACACTAGCACACTGCCAGTGAGCAGTTAAATAACTGCATTTATTTGTGCCGAAACTATTTTGTCCCACAAGTCAACAATTACAACTAATCATCAGTTGTATGCATCACCATCTGCTTTCTTGAACCTTGTACAGTTCTGAAGTCTGAAATCTTTGCAAAGAAGACTTTGAAATGGAGATGAGTCTATAGGTCATGAATTTGGAAAGTGTCTTGGGATTGATCTTATGCAAAGGAATAGAGGGAAATAGATTAGTTAGGGGTATTTCTACTCTGGACCAGTGCAAAAGAAGGATTGGCCTGACTCTGGTGATCTCTGGAGGAGAGGCTCCAGCTGAGTCACCAATATGGACAGTCCCTGGGAAATTGACCTTGGGAAAGGTAGAATTTCACAAAGACTTTTTGACATTGAGAATAAAATTTAATCCTAAGGAAGAAATCTTAGAAGTATCACAAAGCGTATGCAGTATATAAAATAACAAATACTGTAAGGATTATTATCATTGTTATTAAAAGAGCAAGGCTAAATGATACTACACTTTGAAAAGTTTTGGTTATTTTGTGTTATAACCCTTTGAAGACTCCCAACTGGTTAAATTTTAAAGAATAAGTGACAGTGGAGCGATCAGCCATAAAGAGGACATAGATATCAACACCTTTGTAGCTCAGAAAACATGGAAGAAAGGGAAAAACAAAAATAAGGGATTAAGAATGGAGATGAATGTGGCAAATCAGGGCCTTTTGCACATGACTTATACCCAAGAACTCACTAAAGCTGTGATTACATTCATGAGATCTGTATAAGACTGACTTCATCAACATTTCATCATGAGTGACCAGCCCCAAAAGAGAAACGAACAGTGCTAATGGCTGTTGAGGAAGAGGATGTCATTGTCGCATTGGTGTAGCCATTGATAAGTTACCCACATTTCAGTAAATATCTCCTTACTTATATGCACGCAAGCAACTATAATAGCTATGATTAAAATCACTGGACACATGCATACCTCATACACACAGACACAAACACCCTCACACACACAGACACTCATAAACACACATACATACTCACACACACTCACATGCACCGACAAACAGGCAGACACACACACACACAAAGGCGGGGAGAGAAACAGAAAGAGATAGGATGTGAAAGCAGAAGGTAGCTTATTAGGGAGAAGGGTTTTGATGGAAAAGGAGTGGGGCTACTAAGAGGTAGAACAGGAAAAATTATCCAAACTTCATTATTTACATGCATGAAATTGTCAAAAAATTTAAATAAAAACTTTCAATATTGTATTATTATTACTGCTCATTTACAAATTTAAAACCCTGAGCCCCAAGGATTTTAATTCTTCCTATTAATATCATCCACATCATGTTTGATATTTACATATTTGATTTTTGTATAACTAACATGGTAAAAGCTGTTATGTGATTTCAAGAGTGTTTTTCACTGAACCCTTGAGGGATGTTATGTGCCAAGTACCTCAAAAGCTTTGATAATGAAACCTAATGTCAAGCTTCTTCTCTGCACTATACAAGTGAAAAATTCCAGTTCTTAGCTTTTTCACCAAGGAACAATTATGAGGTTTGACACTCAAGAAATGGGTCAATCACTGAATAAGAAAAAAAGATTATTTTTTAAGTAGGAGTTTTTGACAGTTCTTATGAGCTAGAGCAAGACGTCTCTTCAAACTCTGAAATAAATTTCTTTTCTGAAAGTTAGACCTAAAAATCAATGCATAAAAATTAGAAAAGCATTGAACAAATTCATCTTAGAAAGACTTCTTCATAGGCCCAGAATTTTTTTTAACTATACAGAAAGTTTAAAAATGAGTTCAGTCTTAGTTAAAGATCCACACACTTATGGACACCTGAGTTTTGACAAAGATGCCAAAACCATTCAATAGAAAAGAGACAGCATCTTCAACAAATGGTGCTGGCCTAACTGGATGTCTACATGTAGAAAACTGCAAATAGATCCATACATATCACCCTGCACAAAACTGAAGTCCAAGTGGATCAAAGACCTCAACATAAAACCAGACACACTAAACCTGTTAGAAGAAAAAGTGGGGAAGAACCTTGAACTCATTGGCACAGGAGACAACTTCCTGAACAGAAGAACACCAACAGCACAGGCTCTAAGAGCAACAATCAATAAATGAAACCTTATGAAACTGAAAAGCTTCTGTAAAGCAAAGGACACTGTCGTCAGAACAAAACGACAGGCTACAGATTGGGAAAGGATCTTCACCAATCCTATATCTGACAAAGGACTAATATCCAGTATATATAAAGAACTAAAGAAATTAAACAGCAAAAACTCAAGTAATCCAATTTAAAAAACGGAGTACAGAGCTAAACAGAGAATTCTCAATAGAGAAATATCGAATGGCAGAGAAACACTTAAAGAAATGCTCAACCTCATTAGCCATCATGGAAATGCAAATCAAAACGACCCTAAGATTTCATTTTACACCCATCAGAATGGCTAAGATAAAAAATCTCAAGAGACAACACATGCTGGAGAGGTTGTGGAGAAAGGGGAACCCTCTTCCACTGGTGGTGGGAATGTAAACTTGTACAACCACTCTGGAAAGCAATCTGGCACTTTCTCAGACAACTAGGAATAGCGGTTCCTCAAGATCCAGCTATACCACTCCTAGGCATATATCCACAAGAAGCTCAAGTACACAATAAGGACATTTGCTCAACCATGTTTGTAGCAGCCTTATTTGTAATAGCCAGAAGCTGGAAACAGCCCAGATGCCCCTCAGTGGAGGAATGGATGCACAAATTGTGGTATATCTACACAATGGAATATTACTCAGCAATAAAAAACAAGGAAATCATGAAATTTACAGGTAAATGGTGGGATCTGGAAAAGATCATCCTGAGTGAGCTACCCCAGAAGCAGAAATATGCACACGGTATATACTCACTCATATATACATATAATATAGGATAAATCTACTAAAATCTGTACACCTAAAGAAACTAATTAAGAGGGAGGACTCTTGCTAAAATGCTCAATTCCTATCCAGAAAGGCAAAGAGGCTGGGCATCAGAAGAAGGAAAAAAAAGGGAACAAGTCAGGAGCCTGATACAGAGGACCTCTGAAAAGCTCTGCCCTGCAAAATATCAATGTAGATGCTGAGACTTATGGACAACCTTTGGACAGCGTGCAGGGAATCTTAGGAAAGAAGTGGGAAACAGTAAGATCTGGAGAGGACAGGAACTCCACAAGGAGAGGAACAGAACCAAAAAATGTGAGCACAGGGGTCATTCCTGAGACTGATACTCTAACCAAGGACTATGCATGGCGATAACCTAAGACCCCTGCACAGATGCAGTCCATGGCAGTTCAGTATCCAAGTGGGTTCCATTGTAATAGGAACAGGGACTGTCTCTGACATGAACTGATTGGCCTGCTCTTTAATTACCCCCCCCCAGGGGGAAGCAGCATTACCAGGCCACAGAGGAAGACAATGCAGCTACTCCAGATGAGACCTAATTGACTAGGATCAGAAGGAAGGAAAAGAAGTCCTCCCCTATCAGTGGATTTGGGGAGAGGCATGCATGCAGAGTGTGGAGGAAGGGAGGGGTTGGGACAGGAGTAGGGAGGGAACCACAGGGGGGATACAAAGTGAATAAAATGAAATTAATAAAGAAAAAATTAATAAAAACAAAAAAATTTCTTTTCCCTTTCCATGAGAACTAATTACTGTCCTGGACAAACACCTCACATTATGTGGACAGGCATTGCAGAGTCCATTTAAATGACCTGAGTAGTAATAAGTTTTAAAAATATGTGTGTATATATTCACTTAGTCCATTAAGCAAGTTTTCTTTCTTGACTATTTAATAGTTGACTATTCTTCTTTAATAGAAATTTCTCAGGTAAAAGAAAAATTAAGAAATTATTATTCGGATCTATGGTGAAAGGATGGCTTTTTGAGGGAGAAGCTACCATGGTTTGGATAGTGCAATGGTGAGCTCTCTTCATCCGTGTAGTGGAGTTTACACGTTAACTCCAGGTTAAGCGTTGTTAATGAAATCCAGATTCCTCAGGAGAGGGTGACACAGACTTTGGCTTGTTATTTCTCCCAGAATCAGGATGTGCACTACAAAAGGTCTCCTCCCACTCTATGGGCCTCATGATAGTAATTACTCCTTCTGTGGAGGTGCCATGCACAATGAGTGTAAAAATTGAAACTACAAAAATTTCAGCTGTCAGGGTGTTTCTAATAATTGTTTGATATGCTATACCTAGAAGGCATGTTGATATGGTAAAGATTTTGAAGAATAGAATGGGAAAGAGACACAAGAAACTCTTTTGGTAGAATTTTAACAGCATGATCTCTGTCTAGAGTTTATTTTTTACTTTATGTGTTATGTTTAAATTTTATTTTATTTTGTGTATGTTTTGCTTGCATGCATGTAGGTACACGGTGTGTGTGTGTGGTTTCCCTGGAAGCCAGAAGAGGGCATTGAATCCCTTGGAAATGATGTTATGGATGATTGTGAGTTACCGTGTGGGTGCCAGAAATTGTACATGGATCCTCTGGAAGGGCAAAAAGAGCTCTTAACCACTGAGGCAGCTCTCCAGCTCCTGGAATTTATTTCTTTAAAAAAGTTTGGTGACTTTCACCCAGGATAATTTAAGTAACCACTTTCACTTTTTAGGTATTTTTCCTGCTAGGCATGATCAAGTATTCCTGGGCTAGGAACACTTTTTGGGGACCAAGTAGGCCAACGATTGCCACTGTTCCTTCAGAGGTTGCTGATTCCCTCTTTCTATGAAAGCCTTTTTCATAAACCACATTGTAGATCTTTTTGTTTGTTTAACTACACTTTATTCACTTTGTATTCCCCCTGTGGTTCCCTCCCTACTCCCATCCCAACCCCTCCCTTCCTCCACACTCTGCATGCATGCCTCTCCCCAAATCCACTGATAGGGGAGGACTTCTTTTCCTTCCTTCTGATCCTAGTCAATTAGGTCTCATCTGGAGTAGCTGCATTGTCTTCCTCTGTGGCCTGGTAATGCTGCTTCCCCCTGGGGGGGGGGTAATTAAAGAGCAGGCCAATCAGTTCATGTCAGAGACAGTCCCTGTTCCTATTACAATGGAACCCACTTGGATACTGAACTGCCATGGACTGCATCTGTGCAGGGGTCTTAGGTTATCGCCATGCATAGTCCTTGGTTAGAGTATCAGTCTCAGGAATGACCCCTGTGCTCACATTTTTTGGTTCTGTTCCTCTCCTTGTGGAGTTCCTGTCCTCTCCAGATCTTACTGTTTCCCACTTCTTTCCTAAGATTCCCTGCACGCTGTCCAAAGGTTGTCCATAAGTCTCAGCATCTACATTGATATTTTGCAGGGCAGAGCTTTTCAGAGGTCCTCTGTATCAGGCTCCTGACTTGTTCCCTTTTTTTTCCTTCTTCTGATGCCCAGCCTCTTTGCCTTTCTGGATAGGAATTGAGCATTTTAGCAAGAGTCCTCCCTCTTAATTAGTTTCTTTAGGTGTACAGATTTTAGTAGATTTATCCTATATTATATGTATATATGAGTGAGTATATACCGTGTGCATATTTCTGCTTCTGGGATAGCTCACTCAGGATGATCTTTTCCAGATCCCACCATTTACCTGTAAATTTCATGATTTCCTTGTTTTTTATTGCTGAGTAATATTCCATTGTGTAGATATACCACAATTTGTGCATCCATTCCTCCACTGAGGGGCATCTGGGCTGTTTCCAGCTTCTGGCTATTACAAATAAGGCTGCTACAAACATGGTTGAGCAAATGTCCTTATTGTGTACTTGAGCTTCTTGTGGATATATGCCTAGGAGTGGTATAGCTGGATCTTGAGGAACCGCTATTCCTAGTTGTCTGAGAAAGTGCCAGATTGCTTTCCAGAGTGGTTGTACAAGTTTACATTCCCACCACCAGTGGAAGAGGGTTCCCCTTTCTCCACAACCTCTCCAGCATGTGTTGTCTCTTGAGATTTTTTATCTTAGCCATTCTGATGGGTGTAAAATGAAATCTTAGGGTCGTTTTGATTTGCATTTCCATGATGGCTAATGAGGTTGAGCATTTCTTTAAGTGTTTCTCTGCCATTTGTTATTTAAAATAAAAAAAAAGGAAATTGAGAAGACAAAGATCATGAAGAAAATGGAGGAGAAGAGGGATAAAAAATAAACAAGGAGGGTGGGACAGTAAAGAAAGGGAGGGCATAAAGTCAATTTTTTTTTGTTAGTAGGAAAAGTTACACAAAAGATCCTCAATGAGTCAGGAAATGCAAGGAGAAGTCAATCAGCAAAAATGCAAACAACTGGCCACTTCCTGGCTGGGAGAAATATAGACAATTTAGTGTCATGTGACCACAGACATTCTAGTGGCTAAGCATCCTTACTTGCTCTGCAGATGCAAGTTGAGTACACTAGAGGCTGTAGTACACTAGATGCCAAGGTAGCATCCCCATCTAAAGAAGGCAGAAGACACCAACAGCTCTTCCTCATCCATGACTTCCTGGCTTTTCTAAAGAACTCACCAGAACCCTACTTTCTGCTTCAAAATTCTTCTCAAAGTCAACATAAGCCAATCAATAAAAAAGAAATAACTGCATCTTGGGTTAGCTCCTTATATATGATCGAATTGTTTTCCTTATCATAGTGTGTGATGATTCTATGATAACAGCCTCTTTTTTAATTGCAGGACTTCGGCTCTTGCCCTCTGAGTTTGTGTGCAACCAAGCCCAACATAAACAGTAAAATGAAACCATAGAATTTATCCACGAGAAACTTCCAAGTAATTTATAATTAGTGACTTTCCACTATAATTAATCAAATATGTTCTGTCATACTTCTACTGCAGTCCATGGCTGTTTTTTTCTAATTACTTACTCCCAATTTTTAAACAGTTTTGTAATCTAGTGTCTCCTGATTCAGAAACTGTTAAATGTTCAAACACACCCTTTAAATTTTTAATATGTCTGAGTTTGTCTTCTGAACATTTCTTGAACTTCAGTGGAAATAAACAAAGCCAACTTAAAGAAGAAAAGACCATGGATGTTTACTCAGAGCTTCCTGTAGCAAGGCAGGTGGCCACCATCACAATATTTGGCAGAGATTCCAAGACAAGGGAGGGAGTGTGGAAACCAGCTGTGGAAAGCTTCAGGTACCTGCTGATTGGACATTCTTGGCATGGGAAGCATTGAAGTGGACTGAAAAGATACTGGTTTTACATGATATGTGATTGGTTTGGGGAATTTATTTGTCTTTCTGGTTGGTCTTAGTTTGAAAGTAGATGCAAAAAAAAAATAAAAATAAAAGGAAACTACCAGTCAGTGTTGATGTTCTGACCACTCTAGGCTAACCATTCAGGGGCACTGCCTTGTTTTCTGTCACTGCCGGTCAGTTCAAGGACTTCAAGTTAGAAGTCTATTCTCACTTAGTGTCTGGTCATTTACTTTCTACATATTCACTATCAAGGAGCAAATTCTATCTTATACTCATTCTCACTGAACTCTGGCCTCAGACCCTGCAAAGAAAAGAAAGTACATTTAGGAAAGAATGGAAGGGAAGCATGACTACAACAGTGATGAAACATTATTGGGTATGATGAGGCAGCAAAGAAAGGATCCAAGGAATTTGTACAATGTTGATGTCCAGTGGGCCCTTTGAAAAAGTTGGGAATTGTGAAAGAAATCTAAGTCTTCCTCAGGAAAGTGTAATAGAGATTCTGACTTGTCATTTCTGCCAGAAATGAAAGCTTTCTGGAATGAGCCCATCCATTAATATCTGTAAAGGAAAAGACCTCCTCCCTCCATATGGTAAAGGAAGGGTCCAAAGACCTTCCAAGACATCCTCAGATATATTTTTCATGATGCCAGAACTCTCCTGAGGCCCAGAAATAGATAGTGGGCAAAGAGCTTCCTGGCATGCCATGCAGCAGTCCAAAGAGAGCTCATAACGTCAGAGCAACACTATCTGGCAACCACATGCATATCTTTTCCAATGTAACATCCCTAAGATACCAACTGCTCTCATATCTTGTGAATCATAATTACTCCTGGAAAAAAAAAGATATACCTCCACCCTCAGAAATTAGTGAAATTCAATGATGAGCAGAGAAAAGCAACTGCTTCTGGGAGACAAGTACACCCTGTTCCATGAATACTTGAGACAGACACTGGTATCTTTGTCTCCAGGTTCTTGGCTCTTGACCTATCCTGGAATGCATGCACATCACAGATAACAAGGAGAGGATTCCAATATGTCCCCAGATGATCTAAAGGAAAGAGCTCTACTTGCCCAAGCACTTGTGAAAGGCCATATTAAAGAGATGGAAATGAACCAGAGGAGTTTAGTAAAGAAATAAATTATATGTTAATTTCAAATTAGCATTTACACCGATTCCAGACTTCAAAGGGCACAGATGTGAAGATGAAGTAAAGGTCTGTGATGGGAAATTATTCATCCTAATTGGAAAAGGGCAGTCTAAAGGGATTAACATTAGGGAGGCAGACACTTGGGATAGTCATAATTTTCTTCCTGTTTTTAGGTGAGCCCTGTTTTAGGAAGCAAAAAGCTATTTCTTTTGGTATAAAACTGAGAAGTTGTGTAGGATCACTTGATAGTTGTAGTCACAGGCATCAAGAGGCTTTATGGTATAACTCAGAACCTGAAGGAATCCAAGAAAGTTTTAATACCTGGTGTCAAGAGCTGCATTAAAGTATAGAGAGAAGACCAGAAAGCTTCTTTAGAGATTGTACTGAATTACATCATGTCCTTCAAGATCCACTTCACTCAGGACTCTGTGAATATGATATTGGGGAAATGTCTGTGCAAATAAAGCTGACATGAAATACTAACTTTGACTCTAGTCAAATGAGCAGAATATAAGAAAGAGTTCTGGACACATCTGTGAAGAAAAGAACCATGTAAAAGGAAAAGCAGTGATCAGACCGATGTATCCATAAGCAAAGAGTATCAAGAATACGAGAAACTTCCAGAATCCAGGAAGCAGCAGGAGGATGCTCCCTGAGCTTCCCACCACAATGTGGCTTTACCAAACACTTCCTTTCAGAGTCCACATCTTTAGAAAGAGAAAAAATACATTATGTTGTTTTAAGTCAGCCCATTTATATAAAGAAGTCTTCTTGTCCAAAAACACTAGGAAAAATAATGGTTTTGTTAAGCAAAGCTTGGAGGTCATTGCCAGGGCCATTCAACTGCAGGAAGAACAGCTTAGAAAGTTACTTCATGTGGACACATGCTCCCAATGCACTCACCACCATGTGCTCAGTCTTATGGCTGCAAAAACTCCCATTGACTTTAAAACCATAACACGATGGTACAGTGATAATCAATTGGCTCCCTGAACCACTCTGTATGTAAGAGTGGACTATCTCATCTGCTTTTCTCCACACACATGCCCATTCCTTTCTCTTCAATAATTAAGAAAGCCAGTGTGGCCAGCAGGAAGCAGCAGGAAGAACAGGGGGAGGGGGAGAGGAGAGTTTAACCACTAATGGAGTCCTTGGTGCTGACACTTGCTGCAAATAAACCTCTGGCATTCTGAATTACAAGGAACTTGACATCAGAGGAAGCCTGTGAGTCTGCTGAACATCAGAAAACCATCATCATCACAGTGATGCAAATCACTTAAACATTTCGTGAACGGTAAAGGAATGACTCCCTTTGCGCAAGTTCTTCTCAAATTATCAGTTTATCCCCTACGGATGGAAAGTGACTTTTTTCCCCACAAAATAATTAAATTAGAGCAATCCCATCTGTTCTTAATCAGTGAAATCAGAACTTTAATTTATAAACCCTGTTGTTGCCTGTTGATGAAGTTAGTGCCGCACATGGCCTCTGCATGCTCCTAAGGATACGGCAAGGAAAACTTGCATGGGACAGAGAGTTTCTCCCAAGCCTATAGCAGCAAGTTAATATTGTTGCAGAATGGGGTTTCAATGTCAGAAATACAGGGGTATCTGTTGCTTTTAGAGTGATACATGAGAGAAGATTAGTAAACAAGCACTTAGTTATACTGAGAATGTGGGATTTACGCTAGGATTCCTCTCACTAGGACTCTTCTTGCTCTACATTGAAGGCCAAGAATGAGAGAAAAGGCCCCAGGGAGCCTGAGCTAAGTGAAAATAAAGAACATGTCCTTGTGGAAGGACACAGTAAGGGTCTGAGAAACAATTCAATTTACCCCTGCATTTGCATTTGTTTGTTTATTTGCCTAGTGTTTAAAATATTATAAGAATGAGTTACAAATTTTCTATGCTGTTTCATTTTATTTTTTAAGATTCTTTTTTTAATCAATTTATTCTCTTTACATCCTGATCTTAGCCCCCTCCCTTCTCTCCTCCCAGTCCCACCTTCCCCCTCTTTCCCCTAACCCCCCTCCCAGTCTCCTCTGAAAAGGGGAACACCCCCTCCCACCAACCCACCCCAGCATATCAAGTCTCATCAGGACTGAGCACATCCTCTTGCCCTGTGGCCTGGTGAGGCAGCCTTGCCAGGAGGGAGTGATCAAAAGGCAGGCAACAGAATCCGTGTCAAAGACAGCCCCCGTTCCCCTAACTAGGAATTCCACATGAAGCCAGAGCTGCCCATCAGCTAAGTCTGTGTATCTCATGCTATTTTAAAATAATTGATATCCACAGATTTTATATTTATTTCTCCAAATAACTGAGAAATTGTATAAATTAAAATTAAATAATAAGACAGTAAGTTCATGGCCAGGATGCTGTTTTTGACTGAGACAGAGAAAAAAAAGAAGGCAAAAGTAGGCATGAATCCAGAATACCCTCACTGGCCCCCATACACAGGGTTAATCCATTCCCCCTCAAACCGGTGCTCTGAGTCACTCAAGGGCAAGTGCATAAGAAACAGCTGAAGTCAAATCTGTCTAACTCCAAAGATAAGGGGTTTTCCATTTCTCCAGAACTTCCCAAGTATCAAGCCTTGGACATTGGCCAGTTCAAAATTAAGTTATAAGCTGTCAGAGGCAAAATGAAAAATGTAAGGACAATGCAGTGAGCTTCTATAGAAGCAAATGAATTCAATTTGAAGCATTGTTCTTATGAAACACTTCTGGAGTTAAAAAGGTTCTTTCTTTGTGGTCTGACAATGATGATATTAGTAATTGTTTGTTTTGCTCTTGTTGCTTGCAGTGCACCCCTGCTTGGTAGAATTTAAAGCTTGATGAGCTTGTACAGGAACATGATTGTGCTGGACATTCACAGGTATCAAGACTCCAAAAAGGAAAACTCCTGTGAAATAGAAAGAACCAAGGGCAAGAAAAGGGAAATGCACACCTCTTCTTTACCTGTATTTTAGGAATGGTTTCGTTTTGTTTTGTTTTAGAGGGGAGCTGTTGTAAGTGGTATAAGTATGGTGAATACATCTGGAGGCCCGAGGGGGACATCAGAAGTCACTCTCACGGCATTGCCTGAAGACAGGATCTCTCGCTGAACCGGACACTGGCCACTTAGGCTGGGCTGACTTTTGAGCTCTTGAAATACACGTTTCTGCCTCCCAGTTCTGGGTTTTTAGATTTGCACAGCCATGTCTGCCCTTTTTACACGGCTGCTATAGAATTCATACTTAGATCTTCATGCTTGCAGAGAAAGTGCTGGTACCCAATAACCATCTCTGAGGCCTCCAAATTTCTTGCTTTTTAAAGACATAGAGGGACAGGAGCCCCACATGGAGACCAATAAAGCTGGGGGTCCTGCAGAGACTGATGCACCAGTGAAGGACAATGCATGGAGAAGACCTAGACCCCCTGCTCACATGTGGCCTATTGGCAGCTCATTCTCTATGTGGATCTCTGAGTGAGGGGAGCAGGAGCTGCCTCTGTCATGAACTCAGTTGGCTGCTCTTTGATCACTTGCCTCTGATGATGTGGCCTTGCCAGGCCATGGAGGAAGAGGAGCCATTCAGTCCTGATGAGACTTAACATGCTTTGGGCAGATGGCAATAGTGGAGAATTCCCCCTTTCAGTGGGCTAGGATAAGGGGACTAGGAGAAGAGGGAGGGAGAGTGGGACTGTGTGAAGTTGAGGGAGGGGGCTTCAATCAGGATATATAATGACTCAATTGTGAAGAAAAAAATAAAATTTAAATTTAAAGACTGAATAATATTTTTTTTTACACATACATGCAACATATCACATTTTCTTTATCCCACTCTTCTGTTAGTGGACACTTTGTTTATTTCTGCACCTTGACGATTATAAAGAATGCTACAATGAACACACGAATTCAGAAATGTCTTTAAGGAATTGCTTTCCCTCCCTTTGGGCATATACACAGAAGTGTAATAGATCAATTACTAATACTAAGTAACCTTTTAAGAACCTCCATATTGTTTCTTCAGTGGCTGAAACACTGTACATTCCCACCAGCAGTACACAATGATTTTCTTTCTCCACATCTTTAACACTTTACTTTTATTTTTTTATTGATTGATTGTTGTTGTTATTAATAATGGTCATCCTAAAATATGTGCTATCTCATAGTGGGCTCAATTTGCCCTTTACTCATGGTAGTATTAAAGACAATTTTGTATTTTCATTTTCTTTAAAGAAATGCCATGTTTTCTAATCTTTTCATGGAGGGTGGAGAGTGCTATTAAGTTCTAGGGGCTCCTCAGGCATTTTTAATATTAATCAATAGCAACATTGTAAGGATGACTCTATAAACAAGCATTAATCATTTGCTGTCCACATGGACTAGTAAAAGCACACTGTTCCTAATGAGTCTTTCTTTGCTGAAAAAGTAACAGAGTGGAAATAAGAACAGATAGAAGGCCAGGAAAGCCTTCAGAGGAGACACTTAAACAAATGATTTGGAAGTAAATAAGATTCACTTCATTTAAGGAATCTGAGGACATAATGTTCTATCACAAATAAATCCTCCTAATAATGCTGTGATTTCCCTCACACTCCTGCCATAATCAACCCGCAGATTCCCTTAGCATCAGAGTGGGAGGGTGGTGTGCCTTCAGCATTCTGAATGGGGTTAACTTTCCCTGGCTTGCCTTAATTTAACCCTCAGTACATTTACCACCCAGCTGAAATTGTCCTTTCTATATCCCTTGTGAAAAGCAATTTGGAAAAACATTTTGGGAGACTCAGAATGTTCACAGCCTTTGACCCAATTATTCCACTGCTGGGAATTTATTTTAAGGAATAATTCAGGAGAAAGAAAAAGCTATTAACTAAAGAATATTTATGCTGGAAAAAAATACCCTTTATATCCAAAAGTAAGAGAATAACTAAATGTGTTATGGTACAGAAACTGGAAAAGCTATTACAGAGTCATTAAAATAGAGACCACAGCAAAATAAAAAAAAATGACATGATGTTAATGGAGAAATTGGCATGTAAAATTAATCTGCTTTATGATTTCAATATGATAAACAACTTGACAGAAAAACCAGAACTCCAGAAAACACATACACACAAAAAGATTTGATGAGTCAAAACAAAGAATGGTTTAGAGTGGCCTGATGGAGGTTCTATGTCTCTGTTTAATGAGTGTTTATTTTCATTTTGTTGTTTATAAGCTTAAAATGCTATTGATGTTATTTTCCTCTTCCTTTACTACCTAAAATAGCCAGAGAACTAAATCAGTCATGGTCCAGTTGCAAAAGAGACACATTTGAGCTCAATGCCCCAGAATAGCCTTTGGTGCAGGAAGAAGTCAGTGGTTGAAGGAGCAGAACTTGGTACAGTTTTCTTAATGGCTCCCAAGATCATGCTATGGAACCAAAAGACCTAGATCTCCCATGGCCATCAGGAAGCAGCTGACAAAACTGGAAAGTTCTGCTTTCACCAATTAGTTCCAAGAGAACACTGTAGGATCCACATTGATAAACTGGAGCTTTCTGCCCTCTTTCTTCTGAAATATATGCCAATTTAACTCTTGAACAAGTATATTCAACCAACACTACTTAAGTTATACACAAAATGATGAACAGATTTCCATGTGATAGAAGTACCCCAAAAAGAGGATGTGTTAGAGTGTGAGCAAGCCAGGGCTCTTCTGTCTCCCAAATAGCATTGCCACATAAAATACAGTTAAACAAAAACCAACTCTTAGTATAAGGATTTCTCATAATTACATTAAAGAAATACCCATTGTTGACTTGAACTTGATTTATAACTGTGCATCCTAATTTTTATTTGCTAAATATGTCAAATATATTGCTATGGAATCCAACAGACATTAAAGTAATTCCAATTCATACAATGTATTTAAAATATTCATTCTCAGCTTTTGATTCTCAGAATAGGGAAGCCTTATATATTTAATGGAAGTGGGTTTTAGTTCTTTGAGAATTTTATACAATATGTTTTAATCATATTCACCTCTTTTTCCCCAACTCATCCCAGATATACACCCTTCCCTCCTCACTCAATTAGATGTTCTCATTTTTAAGTTCAATTTGTGTTTCCCATAAATTATTGGGCATGAGGCTTTCCACTGAAGTGTGATCAAATAATCAAGGGCTACACTCTTTTAAAAACTGACTCTCTTTGTCTAACCATCCAACAATTGCCAATAGCTCCTTGACTAAGAATGGGACTTTGTTCTACCTCTCATCTCCATTTCTCATCTGGCATTAGATTTATCTTGAGCTTGAGCAGGTCTTGCTTATGCTGTCACAACCACCACGAGTTCTTCTGTGCCACTGTCATGTGTATCCAGAAGGCATTGTTTGCATATAGTTAGCCACCTTCTCTGACTCTTAAGCTCTGCTGCCTTCTCCTGCAGTAATACCTAAACCTGAAAAGAGGAGGTGTGACACAGATGTTCTATTTTGGGTTGAGCATTCTCAACTCTTTTTCTCTGTAACAGTGTGTGTGTGTGTGTGTGTGTGTGTGTGTGTGTGTGTGTGTGTGTG
>NW_026596089.1:3615567-3676473 GCF_907164565.1 Psammomys obesus | reverse complement strand
GTGTGTGTGTGTGTGTGTGTGTGTGTGTGTGTGTGTGTGTGTGTGTGCATGTTTCTATATTAATCACCATCTCCTGGAAATAGAAGCTTCTCTGATAATAATTGAGAAATTAATTAACTATGGATATAATAAGTAATTAAATTCATCTACTACTGTTTTGGCAAAATAATAGTAGAAGCTTCTCTCCTAGGCCTAATGACCTGTCTAGTCACAGGCCCTTGGATAAACAATGGCTCCAGGTATAGGTTTCATCTTGCAGAGCAGGGCTTCAGTCCAATTAAAAAGTGGTTACTCTTATTATCTCTGTGCAATTATTACACAAATGGTCATGTCTTTCCAATCCATTTATTGCAGCAGTCAGAGTTCATAGCTTGGTAAAAATGTTGATTACTTTTCTTCCCGGCTAGCATATATAGCACCTACCAGAACTATGAAAGCTATGAACTATGAAAGCCAGGAGAGATGAAGATTCCAGGCCACTGCCAGCTTGATTTATCTATGTTTTTAACTCAATTATGTGCTATATTCAGCAACTGGGGTCTTGTCAGCAAGTAGGAGGGTAACCAAGAGCATTTGTCAATAATCTGTAAAGTTTAGGAGTCTATGTGACCTCATATGATTCCGTATGATTTTTGAAAGGTCTTTAGTGTTCTTAACACCTCCCTCTATTCTGCCCTCAACCCTGTCCTTCATTTCATACCCCTATTTAACCCTTTCTGCTCCATCATTTCCCTTTAAGCCTTAATACCACTGTGTTCTATATCCCTTCCTTTGAATGCTCTCCCATCACTCCTTACTAAGTTCCTGACCTGTATGAGTTTTCCAAATGGAACATTCATTTCTGAAGATTCAAAGCTAATATACATAGAGGAGACAAAACATGATATTTATCTTTCTGAGTCTGAGTTACTTCACTGAGAATTGATTGCCATTCCACCCATTTACTTGTGAATTTTTTTTCTTAATGGACAAATAATATTCCATTGAATGAAAATACCATATTTTGTTATCCATTCATTGGTTGATGAACATCTAAGCTGTTCCCATTTCTTGTCTATTGTCAGTAGAGCAGCAGTAAACATTAATGAGCAGGCATCTTTATAGTAGGGATAAAGAATACTTCTCTATGTCCAAGTGGTATAGCTAGATAGAACTATTTTTCTCAAAATAGAAAGCAGACTCTAATAACCTATCAGAGGATATCCATACTGGATGTGAGACAATTCCATACTTTTTCTTTCCCTTTTCATTTAATGGGAAAAAGTTGAGTTTAAACAGACTCAGGTTTGGATCCCAGATCCCCAGATTCAACCCTCTTCTCTTAGTTGTCTCTAGAAAGATGAAAAGTCCTTCTTAACTTGTGACTGGTACAACAGCAATGTGGGGTCTCTTTTAGCCCCTCTTGATCATTGAGTGTCATCATTCAAGAGTTATACTAGGGAAACTTCTGGACCAGTGGTGGCCTAGGTTGTAGTTACGGAGGTGACTAATCCAGTCCACAGTTTAGCCATGTGAAAATTCTTCTGACTCATGGTTCTCCTGTTCCTAAGTACTTTTCCTGTTTTTCTTACAAGCTTTGCCATAAAAATCAAGTAAGTTCACATCTAGAAACCTCTCTAAAATGCAAGGTGTTATATAAGAAACCATGCAGCCTCATAATTTAACATCTCTAAAGCTTAAAATATTCAGTATTCCAACCAAGATTTCTCTCCAAAGTGTTTGAATTCTTATTTAATTTATGAAGAGTTTTTTTTATGTAGCAACAACAAAAAAAAAAAACCTCAAAATAGAAATGTTTTAATCAAGAAAAAAATGTATATAATGCACAAGTAAATAAACTTTAAAAGTGTGCAATGCAAGAGACTCAAGGGTCTTTGGAGACCCTGGGCTCTGTGTTTTGTTTTGTTGTTGCTGATGTTATCCTTCACACAGTCTGAAGGTTACTTGAGATGTTTGATCTAATGCCAGCCATCTCTCTGTATTCCAAGAATCAGGAGGGGGAAATTTTGAAGAAGATATACAACGTTTTTTGAGTTGTATGTTAATGGAAAATTAGAATTATTTCAAGCTACATTTCTTTGCCATAATTTCATCAAAGGATCATACTTCATTAGAGAAATTCGGTATCATCCTGGGTAGCTATGTGATTATCTGAAAATTAAAACATACATTACCAAGCCAACCTTTTGTAACTTCCAGGGTAAGTAACCTCAGGTATATTCCCATATGAAGTGGGAAATAATTAAGTCAAAAATAATATTTTATTTCAATAAAGACACACCTAGAAAAGGTAAATTATTCTTACTTTAATCATGTAAATAAATCATTGCTGGATCTTGAGGTAGCACTGTTTCTAATTTTCTAAGAAAGTGCCACTGTCATCAGAACAAAACAACAACCTACAGACTAGAAAAAATCTTCACCAACCCTCCATCTGACAGAGAGCTAATACATAGAATATATAAAGACCTGAAGAAGTTAAACTCCAACAAACCAAACAATCCAATTAAAAAATGTGGTACAGAGCTAAACAGAGACTTCTCAACAGAGGAATATAAAAATTCTTAAAGAAATGTTCAATGTCCTTAGTCATCCAGGAAATGCAAATCAAAATGACCCTGAAATTCTACCTCATGCCCATCAGAATAGTTAAGACTAAAAGCTCAAGGGATGATGCATCCTGGAGAGGTTGTGAGAAAAGGGGAACAGTCCCCATTTGCTGGTAGGAATGTAAACTTGTACAACCACTTTGGAACTCATGCTCATTCTTAATGTATGTTTCCAGCCATGTCTTCATGCTATTCATTGAATAATGAAAACCCTTTCAAACAACAAAGTAAAATATAAAGATGGCAGATATTCAGAGCTTAACGTGGTGATATTCATACTTTTAATCCTAGCCTTGGGAGGCAGAGGCAGGCGGATTTGGATGAATTCCAGGCACAGGCCAGTCAGAGCTACATATTGAGATCCTGTCTTAAAACTAAATTTTAAATAAATAAATAACCCAATATATTCTAGAGCTGGAGAGATGGTTTAGACATTGGGAGTACTTTCTGCTCTTGAGAAAAGAAAATTTACACTTCCAAGCACCTCTACTGAGCAGTTGATAGCTGCTCATAACTCCAGTTACACAGCATCCAAGGCTGCCTCTTGGCCTCTGTGGCTATCCACACACAAATGCTTGAGCAAGAACATACTTAACACATAAATAAATTAAAATAATAAAAATAAGCCATTTAACATTTTCTAAAATAAAGTAAGATAATTGGTAGGAGACCCGAGGTGTTTTTCAGCACACTGTGCTGTCTGTTACGTAAGTTGTGTCTGGAGCAGTGTGTGCTCTATGTTGTCTAAGTTGTCTCTGGTGGTGCTTAGCTAAATTAGATACTTGTCTAAAGCCTCTCTTCTGAAAGAAAAGAAATGAGCCCAATATAAAAATCTACTCTAGGAGAGAAGCTTGTAGGCCAGAAGTGACATTCTCAGTGAATGTGTATTGTTAGAAAAGGGTTAGAGCCACGGAACTGGCAAGGCCTTCTCTAAGACTGTGTGTGTATGTTGACCGACTCTGTGTCCAGCTGCATATGATGAATACGCTTGGCTTCTGGATGTTGTGGTTTCTCCACCAGAGAGCTGAGACCACCTGATCTGAACTTTGCTCTATGTCTGTCTGTGATTTCTTCAGGGTCTTATATCCATTCCCTCACTGGCCCAGTTAGGTCAGTCCTTGGACCCATGCAAATATAATACAGGAAAGAAGCTCATGAGAGGGAGCAGGTATCATTATGCCCAAGAAATATTTTTACCTAGTCAATAAATATTTGTATAAGTAAATTTTATGGTGCTTAATTTAATGTACTCTAATGCATTTAATCTTTTCTACAAGCAATTGACATCATTCAGGTTTAGATTCAGAGTATATTAGTATGCATCATAATTTTGTATCTTACTATATGACTTGAGGCACCCATCTGAGTTTTAATTATGTCTTTTGTAAAGAAGGGATATTATATTACACTCATATTTAGATATTCAACCATATGGTTCTCTTTTACATAATTAGAAAACACTGTAAAATCCCCCTTTACATCTGTGCATTTTATTATAGATACTTATCTGCATATATGATGAACTGGTGACATTCATACATCTCTTTACAAATATATGCACATAATCATGTTTATTATACTTTATGAGAAATTTAAACAAATGTTCCCAGGTGGTTTTGACTATGCATTGTAAACCAGATATGCTAATTATAGAAATAAATTGTCAAGTAATTTCTCATTTGGTTGCAATACCAACAACAGAGAAGGATTTTTATGAGCATTAAAAGAAAAAAAAAGTGAAAAATTATCCAGCACACAGGAGCTCATGGTTTATTTTGACCACTTTTGAAATTTTTGTCCCTCAGTCTAAAACAAGCATACTCCAGTGATATAAATAATAAAACAGTCTGGTGTATAGCAACAAAAATGAGAGCATCAATGATAATCTCCCAAGTGTAGTGAGACTCAACAGAAGTTGGCAGTCTCTTTTCTTTAAGGAATAAGGTGATCTAAATGAGTATGTGTGATGCAAAGACAGTGGAGAGCATATTAGCGGCATAATTCTTTCAGGTAAGGCCAACGAACTTCCTTTGCAGGGAGGCTCAGAAATAAAAAGTCTGACTTGCAGTCTGTATATTTTTAATTAATTTTTAATTAATTAGATTCTCCTCTCATACATTTTTTAATTAATTAGATTCTCCTCTCATACAATACATCCTGACCACAGTTTTTCTTCCCTCCACTCCTCCCAGTTTCTCCACCATATCTTCTCTTCCCCCAGATCTACTCTACTTCCATTTCCTCTTCAGAAAAGAGCAGACCTCCAAGAGAGCACAGCCAAACAATACAATAAAATATATAATAAGACAAGGCAAAGCTCTCATAATGAAGCTGGACACAGCAACTTAATAGGAGGAAAAGAGTCTCAAGGTCAGGCAAAAGAGTCAGACATATTCCTGCTCCCATGCAAGGAGTCTCACAAAAACATCAAGCTAATACCATAACATCTTTAGGGTACCTGGTACAGACCTATACAGACCTCCTGATTGTTGCTTCAGTCTTAGTGAACTCACAGGAACCCTGTTTAGTTGATTTCTCTATGGCCCATGTTCTCCATCCTCCACCCTTTCTGACTCCTACAATCTTTCTTCTTTCTCTTCTAGGAGATGCCCTGATTTAAGGGGATGGATCCAATGGAGACCCCCAATTTAGATTCTCTCTCTCTGCATAATGTCTGGCAGTTAGACTCTACACCTGCTCCCATCTGCTGCTGGATGAAGTTTCTTTGATGATGAGTAGACAAAAGGGACTGATCTATGAGTATAGCAGCACATCATTAGGAATCACTTTATTTTATTTATTTATTTATTTATTTATTTATTTATTTATTTATTTATTTATTTGCCAGTAAAGTTTGGTTCTACTCTAGTTCTAATATAGTAGTGTAGATTTCAAAACAAATAAACCAAGTAACTAAGTATTACAGAAGAGTAAGGCTGGAAAGATTGCTAAGCAGTTAAGAAGGAGTGCTTGCTGCTTTTGCAGAAATACTGAGTTCCGTTCCCAGCACTCATGGGAAGTATTGGGTTCTGTTCCCAGCATTCATGCCGAGCAGCTCAAAAACCACCACTCCAGGGTCAGGGAATCTAACCACCACTCTGGCCTCCATAGGTACCTGCATAAATATGCTCATACACACAAACATACACACACAAATAAATAAATAAAAATGAAATTAATCTAGTTTTAAAGAAGGGTAATAGAGAGCTCCCCATTCATAAGTTTTTCCCTTATTTTTCTGAGAATGCATCTTCCAACTTGTGTCAGCATACATGAATGTTAAAATCAAAGACCATTCTTTTACATGTTTTTTTTTTTTTTTTTGTCTGTGTGTTCAGGATTCGTATTATTTAAACAGAGAACAAAATTGGTGACACAAAAAACAATTGCCAAGTCATATCCCAGAAAGGTGTCTTAAACTTAGATTCATTTAAGTCCAGTGAAGCATATTACTGACCTCCTCCCAGGTCCCAAAGCACAGACCTTGAAAAATTGGAATCAACAGACAGGGCCATCCAGCTGTGCACCTTTAACATCCTGTGATATTGATTTCTGTGATTTTCAGATGTGCTACCATAAGCAATAGGTTGAGCACAACAAATTCAAAAATCCTAAATTGAAGTTTTATAATAGCTACCCTGCTCCCTTATTTCCTGTCGTTTTGATAAGCTGCTTTTCCCCAACCTATGCATATAGAACAGAAACAATTTGGTTTGCCCTTGAAGAATCACTCCCCCACCAACGGAAAAAGAACACTGACATTATTCACATTTCCCCAGTGTGGATTCATGTCATGCCAGTTTTCTCAGCTCAGATTTGAAAGCTTGGCTAGTTCACATTAATAAGCATAGCCATTTAATTTCCAAAATTAATGAGTGGAGCTCAAGGTACTGAATACATCCTACAGAATACCCTTTGAAATTCTTGTGTACCTCGGAGAGAAGATGGTGACCAAATGGTGCTAAACTAATGCTGTTTTCACATGAGGACAGAAAATGAAGAAAGCATGCAGACACTATATTGTTTCAATTTGTCGAGGACAAATGTATTTCATCTCAATTAGCAAATAGACTTTTCTATGATGCATTAGCCAGATTGCTAATAATTAAAAACTCAAACTACCTTCAGTTATGACAACATAGTAATGATGAGAAGCTGTGAAAATACTGGAATTCTGTTTGCTATAATTTTAAATAGAAAGAAAAAAGCTCGAAGTGATTGTCCCAGTGAATGGGGATGCTTATGCCAGATCACCTGGAGAAGTTAAGATAGAATCCCACCATATTTGCTGGCATGATGATCCTGCATAGAAGTGGCTCCCAAATGGCCTCAGGCCAGTTTTCCACCCCCCATCGGTAACTTCTAGCACTTGCCTCAAGTTTCTGTCTCCACTATATTTTGGGGAATACTCATCTTTTAAAACATAGGAACTAAAGCCTAAATCACCTATGTGTATTCTTTGCCTGTTACACTCCTTCTGGGTAAGTGGCTTACATCACCAGTTTCACTATTTGTTTTGACTTGAACAGCCTACTTATTTTAGCATCGTGGGGGGATTTAGCCACCCATTTCCTCCTCTCTCTTGTAAAGTCTACACTGTGGCATGGCTTCATGCATTTGATTTATCACCAGCACCCTCTTGTAAAACCCAAATCAGTTTAAGGTCCAAATAAGTTCCAATGTATATATTTTTTTATGTTTAAGTCAATTATGATGTCCTTCAGTGTTGATTAAGGACCTTTGTCACTTTAAGTTTTTAAAATGATGAGTACCAGCCCTGAAGCAATGTCTACTATTACAGTGCTGGCTGGGAGCTGTGGTCTTTCTCATCATCAAAGCAACAGAAAAAGAGGGATGAGTAATCATGATTCCCACAAAGCCATGTACTCCACGCTTACCAGGAAGTTAAAAGATTGGCTCCTTAGCCCCTCAGGGCTTTCTTTATAAGAATTAATTGGATCTTAAGTCAGCTTAAAATACGATCATTCCTGTCTGAAAAATACAGACTGAATTCTCTGGCAAAAACACGGCTTAAATTTACTTTTTATTTATGATTATCCAGAGTTCATCCTATTACTAAAAAGAAAAAAAATAATAAAGAGATCAACAAATATTAAAGGTATTTTTTATAAAATCACAATTGAATTTTTTCCATTATGCACACTGCTTTATCCATTTAATCCCTAGATTAGCCACTGAGTGATTCTAGTTTGCAAGTATGGTCAGACATATAGTTTTCTGTTTTTATACTACTAGTTAATGATATTAGGCAAAGAACTAATTCTGAGTATTAAATTTAAATTTATAATAATCATTAATTGTATTATTAATTATTACATTGATATGCTATTAATAACTATTAATTCATGTGATTTTTTTTATTTAAAGGATACAACATATATAACTATTTTCAAGTTAATTGTCTCTGGTCTCCTGGAATGCAATAAGAAAAAATGCAATTAACTTTGGTTTTATTTTTCTTTTGGCTAGGTAGTTTAGTTAACCTGACTTGCCATGGCCATTCATTCACTGCATGATATTCCATCAATATTTACTGAGCACTTATTTTATGTCAGGAACTATGACACATGCTAGGGAATAAATAAAAATAAATGAACAAAACAGAGCCCTGCTCCTGAACATTCAGAATTTTTTTATAGCCATCTTGAAATAGACTGTAGGAACTCAACCACTTAATATCTCACTCATTTCTTTTTCTTTTTTCTTTTTTAAAATTTATTTATTGTTTTATTAATTACAGTTTATTCACTTTTTATCCCAGCTGTAGCCCTCTCCCTTGTCCCCTCCAAACTCCACCCTCCTTCCCTCTTCTCCTCTCATGCCCCTCCCCCAGTCCACTGATAGGGAAGGTCCTCCTCCCCTTCCATCTGATCCTAGTCTACCAGTTCTCATCAGGATCAGCTGCACTGTCTTCCTCTGTGGCCTGGTAAGGCCGCACCTCCCTCAAGGGGAGGTGATCAAAGAGCAGGCCTCTGAGTTCATGTCAGAGAGAGTCCTTGTTCCCATTACTAGGGCACCCACTTGGACACTGAGCTGCCACGGGCTATGTCTGTTCAGGGGTTCTAGATTATCTCCATGCATGGTTCTTTGTTGGAGTATCAGTCTCACATAAGACTCCTGTGCTCAGATTTTTTTTCTCTCCTTGTGGAGCTCCTGTTCCCTCTAGATCTTTCTATCTCTCTCTTCTTGAATAAGATACCCTGCACTCTGCCCAAAGTTTGGTGATGAGTCTCAGCATCTGCTTTGATACACTGCTGGGTAGAGTCTTTCAGAGTCCCTCTGTGGTAGGCTCCTGGCCTTTCCTTGTTTTCTCCCTCTTCTGATGTCTATCCCATTTGCCTTTCTGAATGAGAATTGAGCACCTTACCCAGAGTCCTTCTTCTTACTTAGCTTCTTTAGGTGTACACATTTTAGTATGGTTATCCTATATTATATGTCTAATATCCACTTATAAGTAAGTATATACCATGTGTGTCTTTCTCCTTCTGGGATACCTCACTCAGGATGATCTTTTCTAAATCCCACCATTTGCCTGAAAATTTCATGATTTCCTTGTTTTTAAATTACTTAATATATTTTCTCATTGAACTACTTTTTAAATTTTTTTAATATTTATTCTTTCCTCATCTATTACATCCAGAACACAGTTACCCCTCTTTCCTTTCCTCTCGGTACCTCTCTCCTTGACCTTCCCTTTACCCCAGGCCTACTCTTCCTCCATTTCCCTTCAGTAAAGGGTAGGCCTCCCAGGGATATCAACAAAAGATGTCATATCAAGTTGCAATAAGGCAAGGCACCTCCCCTCATATCAAGACTAGACAAGGCAATCCAATAGGATAAAAAAGGTCCCCAAAAGCAGGCAGAGAGTCACTGACAGCTCCCACTCCTACTGTTAGGTATCCTACAAGAAGACCAAGCTACATAACTATAATATATATCCAAAGGACCTACCTAGGTAAGACCCCTACAGGCTCAGTCTCTGTGAGCCAATATGAGCCCAGCTTAGTTGATTCAGTGATTCATGTGAAGTCCTTGACCCATTTGACTCCTACAAACTTTCTCCACCTTTTCAGCAAAATTCTTAGAGCTCTGCCTAACTTTTGGCTGTGGGTCTTAGTGTTTGCACCCATAAGTTCTTTGCATTAAATTTAACCACTTGGTATTTCGTCATGTCTTAGTAGGTATTATTAGTTCATCAGAAAAACTGTGATAATATTAAGAAAGTATAGTTGTAATCTTGGTTAGAATTTGAATTATCTCTATAAATCATAAGCAAAATTGTAAACTATTTGAAGAAAGTTGCCTTGGCTCAACATCTTTGTATTTTTAAATGCATAGGTGTCTTTTAAAAAATATCTTCCACATGACATCAGGGAGTGGGTGGAATTTGGAATGAATGTAAACTCCATGACAACCAAACCTTGCTATTGTTTTCACTTTTGTTTTTCTGGCACCGAATACAATTGCTGGAATGTGATAAGCATTTAAAAGTGTTCCTTGACTTCCCTTAAGATGACAAACCAGAAGATGCCTTTGGGTGAGCCAGCAAAGGAAAGACGCAGAATAAAGAAAAACAGACTCTATCTCAAAGAAAGAAATAAAAAAAAAAATTTGGAAATCCATGAATGATGTAAAAGAATGCTGAAAGAAGAAGGGAAAAGAAAGAGCCAACACACAAGGGCCAGCTGCTAACAGCCTAGGCACACTTACTTCTCAGCAGATGGCACAGCCTAGGCACACACTTACTTCCATAGGAGCTGCCACAGCCTAGGTGCACATTTCCTCAGTAGTGTATACTCAAAAGCTGTTTCCTTAAAGTAAACCAAGGGAAGGCCACATGCTCTTGCCGTCAGACAAGCCCACAGTCCTCACAAGTCATCCAGGGGTAGGTTTTGTGTGTCGGTGCTTCCTCTGCCAGATGGGTCTGTGGCTGAAAGAAATCTCATTGTGTGACTCAGAAGGGAGCATCTGTGCATTACCTTGAGAAAGAACCTGTTTTTCAAAGGCATACTACAGGCAAGATGTCAAAAACATAAAGCAAAGGAACAATATTGAAAGCTGTAGGGAGGAAAATATCAATTAACTACGAAGGTAAACACCAGAAAACAGTAGAACTCTTATTAGAAAGCCAGGAAGGAAAAGAAGAATTTATTTATGATGGTAATTGTAACCAATATTGCTTTAGCCAATAACACTATCTTTTAAAACTAGAGGAAGATTAAGAACATTACAACAAAGGTGTAAATTAAGGAGGTTCTTTATAACTGAGCCTCCACTGCAGAAGATGCTTAAAGGAATTCTCTATATCAAAGATAAAGACAGTTTTATCACTAGAGTACACAAAAGAATAAATTTTATGAGGGGATGGACAAATAGTACACAACTGGGATGGAATCTATCATATCCAATACAGCAACCCAGAAAAGCTCTGATGTTAATAAGATATAAAATAAAGATCCAACAATACAACACACTAGAAAAACAATCAATAAAATTACAATGATCAGAGCAAATATCTCTCAATGATCATCTTACCTGCAAATGACCTTAACTCACCAATTAAGAGACACAGGCAATAGGATCCTGCATAGATCATATTACTAAGCTCTCCATGGTTTCTTAGCTCTCCACTGTATTTCACTCTCAGTCCTGGCACATACCAGTAGAAAGCCACCATTTTCATCTGGATTAAATATAAAGGAATGATGAGAGACAAACATTTCTTTTCCCCAGATTCTGGGACATCTATACTTCAGTAAGGGAGTATTATGTCTTCTAGAGACTTCCTTTTTTACAGCACTGCTACCTGTAGGGCAGGGCATGACTGAGATGTCATCACTGAATGCACAGCTATACTGCTGACCAATCTGTGTGAACGTTCCAGAATCTTTATTCCATCACTCTCTGCACATTGCCATCTGGTGTCCCCTTGACTTGTATTCCTCCTTGAGTCAAGGACTTTTAGTTCTCTAGATAAAAGATGGTGTCTCCTGTAACTGGATAGTGTAGCCACCCTCATTACCAGACCAGACGGTGTCACATACAAAGAAGGGAGCCTCCCTAGTCCTTCAGAAGCAGACAATATACTTTTGCTTTCAAGCATCTGCTTTTTCCAAACCAATTTCGAGTTTTAAAAAATATGTTTCTTGTGTTTAAATGGAAGCTATGTGCTTTACAGATAGGAGTATAAGTGAAAATGAAAAAAGTCCTTTTAAAACCTCTCCCTGAAAGGAAGTCTCCAGCAGCATTCAAAAGTTGTTCCATGATCATGACAAGCTAAAGTCAGTGGCATAACTATTTTTCACTGAGAGAAAAGGTGACTTGCAAAGAATATGACAAACGCTTAGAGAGCGCTGAATATTTATCTCATTCTTAAGCCTACTCTTTTCAACTCCCACTCCCATCGTATTTATGGACAACAGAAAGAGTGATGAGAGAATTTAAAAGGCCACATGATGTGTGGGCTGATTAAAAGTGAAAGCCAGATCCACTGACAATTGACAAAAGATCACATCATCATTTATTTAATTGGACTCTGTATGGCAGAAAGAAAGGGAGATGACTATCAAAGCAGTGGTTCTTTTGTTACAGCCTCGCTGTTTGAGTCATTTCAAATGAACAGGGTACTTTTTCAGTTTCTCTGGGACATCAACTTGAAAAGGATTTTCAGTATTAACCCAAGTAATCAGGGGTAAAAAACGTTATTCACCTCCCTGACAGAAAGAAAACCTTACTGGCCATTGGTGTGGAAGTGTGCAGATGAATGAACGCATGAACCCCACAACATGCCAATGAGGACCACTGAGAGAGGTGGTCTGCATTGCTTAACCCTTCCATTTCTACATATGAGATCACAGTTCAGATGAGAAACGCCCAGGGCCTCCTTCAGAAATAGAACCTATGGAATGAATTACTTACTATAACATACAGCTTCTGGAGTTCTGACCCAGGACCATCTGAGTTCTGGAACAGATATATTGAATACTGGAGAAAAACATTCTTTCATTTTCTTTGAAAAATTTCTATTTTATTGAGTAACAAATACCTGGGAAACAATGGGTAACATATCTTATTATTATGCAATGCTATTATAAGAAAAAATCTTACCTTTTAGTGAGACTAGAACAAAACACATTAAAAACATTATATGTTTGGTTTTTTTTTCTGATAGCTTTGTGTTTGTTTTCAAGATAAGAATAAGACAAAGGTTTAACCACATATGAGAATAGTATTTGTGTTCACTGTCTAAGGTCTACCTGCTATTAGCTTCCACAAGAAAAAATGGTTACCTATAGATAATGTCAGAAGTTCTCAAGGCCGACTACCTACATTAGTAGGGATCTATCTCAAGGAAGGAATAGAACCAGACATCTGGGGTCAGATTGTAGCATGGAGGTCAGTAGGGAAAGGAAACTAATGAGAACAAAAAATGTAGTGATATATAGGCAGGAAAATGCCATAATGAAATACAATACTTTATATAGTGACATAAAAATTAAAATATTGTTGTGTTAAAAAAAATGGTCTCTCATAGACTCAGTCTCAAACTGGGTTCCCTAGTAAGGGGAACAGGTGCTGTCTCTGACATGAACTCAGTGGCTGGCTCTTTGATCACCTCCCCCTGATGGGGGAGCAGCCTTTCCAGGCCACAGAGGAAGACAATGCAGCCAGTCCTGATGAGACCTGACAGACTAGGATCAGATGGAAGGGTAGGAGGTCCTCCCCTATCAGTGGACTAGGGAAGGGGCATAGGGAAAAAAAAGGGAGGAAGGGAGAGATTGGAGGAGATGAGGGAGGGGAACACAGCTGGGATACAAAGTGAATTAATTATAATAAATAATTAATTAAAAATTTTAAAAAGGTCTCCCTTAAGAGACTTCCAAATGCTTTTTCATAGCTAATTCTAGCAGTGATCCAGGCTATCCCATGTCTTGTAGCTATAACCACCCCTCATGGCACATGGCTCTTCTAACTACACTAAGGGCACTCATTTCTATAAGTCAGGGGTGACCTAATTATGGACAGGTGAGAATCACGATGGGAACAAGTGAGGGTTTTTGTGGTTATTGCTAGTGTGAGATAAAACTGTAACCACAAAGTGATCCAGGACTTAGGCTGCTGTGGTAAGATCGGTAAGAATGTCATCATCTGGGGTGGAGAGATTGTAAAAGCCAAAAGTCAGAGAAGACCATAGAGAAACAGGGTCTTCTGGACATGACAGGGCCGTTGCATTGCTGAACTCAGTTGTGTTTGCCTACACAGGATCAAACCGGTCAACATGGATGAGAGTGGTTTACAAGCATCACAAGCACCGTCCCTAGCCTTGGGTCAGAATTGATGGCCTCTCTAGAAAAAAGTCACAGTTCATTTCCGCCTTTACTAAGAATAAAATTAGGGTGGTTAATATGAATGAATGACAGTTATTATAATGTTGTGCCCACATTTATGTTATGAGTTGAGTTTGCTGTATGTGCAAATGTATTCAAAGAACAAATCTATAGAGGAGGCAAACTTCTCTTTTGTACAAACTGCTGTTCTGCAAATTACACAGGAATTTAAAAGTTTTTTTCCACTTACAATTACTTTTCACACAAGAATCTTAACCAAGACCCCAGATACGTAGGTACACAAAATAGGTGGACAGATAAAATATTTTCTGTTAATAAATTTTAAAATAATGGTTTTGCTGTTTTTTAAAGGTGAACTCAAATTTATGTGCTAATTAGATGAATGGTTTATTTTTACGTAAAGAATTCATGACTGAACATTTGATGCTTCAGGACACAGAGCACTCTTGACAATTTTTAATGTTAATTAATATTTTGATTTTATAATCATCAGTAGTAAGGAGGCCAATTAGCATAAATACATAGTGCCACATGACATATGCATATTTAGGGGTGTTTCAGAAATTGTTGGGAATTCTATTCTAATCTCAAGCCAAAATTTATTGAACATTGTTTTCAGGGAATTAGAGTCATCAATACAAACAGTAGATTTTTAAAGCAAAGATTTTAACAATGATACATTCTGAGAGCAGACTCATTTGATATGTGCTGAGGGAAAGATAGCATGAAAATAGCAGAAGTCTTTGTTTTCATAATTAAATCTTTATATTTGTTTGGGAACAGAAAACTTTGGAAGTCCAGTGAAAACACTACTACGAATAGCAAACAACTACCTTGAATTTAAGCTAAGCTGTTTTCAGAAGTGATTGTTGGTAGTGTGCAAAGTGACAGCATGCAGAATGCAAAGGTTTGTGTGTGTGTTCAGAGCCCAGGCTGCAGTGAAGCCATGCAACATGGGCAAAGCCAGCATCACCTGATTTGTGATGCATTTGATTCTGAATTCATTTTTGGCCATTTCCCACTCAGAAATCTTTTCCTGTTATCTTCTTTTTGCCAATCCCCATATTCAGTTAAGCATCTGAAAAAGGGGACTGTTTAAGGAACTGTGAAGTGCACTGAAAAGTACTACTAAGTTTTATGTGAACTATTATTAGAAAACCAAAGAGTCAAAGCACGAGTTAGGATCAAAAGCTTCAAAAAGATTAGACAAGTGAGGGCCAAGATGGCGGCACCGGGAGAACACCATGTCTGAGAAGCGGGACAACACACTCCGTGCAGCGACCAGGAGACTGAACTCTGGGCCCTAAAACAACAGTGATCGATCGTGTTTCCCAGGTGAGGGGAGGCTCCCACGACGTGGGAAGCGGTCGGGTCCACTCTCGGCTGCCCAGCCAGAACCCAGAAGGGAACCCGGCTAACAAGGGCTTTGGGTCTCCTGGCTGGTGCCGAAAGCCTGCGTGTCCCGATTACTTTCCGAGGCTGATTGGTGGGCACAAGGGTGCTTGAGACTGAGAGTCCCAGTCGCAAAAAAAACTCACGGGGAAGGAAAGTTGTAAACTGATCACGGGTCACCCAGTCTTTCCCTGGAAGGTCTTGCTGACCGCCGGTACCCGCCGCCATCACAACTGAGCTACTGCCACGCACTGAGAGCAGCTGCGCACCCAGCTCAAAATCCCTACTCCCTCTTCAGAGGAGGCAGGAGGCGTCCAGCAGAATCTGCCACAGACCACATTGTCTGTACCCCAACGAGAGATCAGGGCTGAGAAAACCCAATCCTTTCGGGCACTCCCCCAAACACCGCCATCACCCTGCCGCGGCGGAGCAGAAGGATAAAGAGGTGCACAGCGGCTTCACAGTGCCAGAACTCCAGTGCTGCTGGCTGCTCCTAGCAAACAAACTACAGCTCGGGATCTGGAACTGTGGTCATTCTACACGTCCTGAGATTCCCCTGGGTCCAGCGCAGTAAGGTCTAGCAGCAAGTTCTATCACCGGTGCCCCTAACCCCCGACCCCTGGCAGAGAAACCCCGACTCAGGATCAGACTGAGAAGCCCCAACCCCTGCTGGCACTCCCCTAAGAGCACCTCCATAAGCTTGCCCTAGCAGAGGGGAAGGTCAAAGGGGAAGGACAGAGAGGCAGCCTGCCAAGGACACAGCACCCTCTCTCCAGCTCATCCAGCGGCCCCTAGCAGAGAAACCCAAGCTCTGGATCTGAGGACACTCAACCCTACCTGGTACTCTCTCGGGATCAGCAAACATAGATTCTACCGCCAGGCTGCTTCTGGCAGAGAGATCTGTGTCCGGGATCTGGGATTGAGTACACTCAACCTAACTCTATCCCATGACACCCAGGGACCAGTCAACACAACCCCTCCTGGAAGAGGGAAAGGACAAAGAGGCAGCACACAGGAAAGGTGGACACCGAGTCCTGCGGCCACAGTGTCACAGAGCTGACTGTTAGCCTACCCGTGCACTTCTGTAGCAGGACCAAATCAGAGAGTAGCGAGCAAGGGGAACCCCTGCGCATTCCAACTGGTCCTGCAAGAGAGTGAGTGAGCCTTCTAGGGAGAGTTTGCCCCAGACCCAGGGCCTATCCACAGAAGCAACCAGATGAGATCCCTGCCACCCACACCCCTAGTGTGGGCATCATAGGGATTCTTGGGATAGTGACCCCAACATTGAAGCCTCTGCCTTGTGGGTCTACCAGTATAATCCAGGCAAACAATCCCTGGATCTCAGTCAGAACTTCGTAATAGTGGCTTGCAGGCCACTGCAATAGTCAGAGAATCCGAACATGCACACTGTGCCCGCTAAAAGCACACGCGAATAGCACAAGCATCACATTCCTTACTTAGGCAAAACTGACACCACAGTGCACACTCCCAAACCAGTGAACCTCTCTCATCTTCCTGAAAAAACAGTCCAGAAAACAGAAAGAGAGGATCATAGCCTGAACTACAATCTCAAGGAACAAACAATGAGGATTATAAATAACCAGATGGCTAGAGGCAGAAATAAGAACACTCCCAACAAAAATCAAGACATGATGACCTCACCAGCAACCCCACAAAACAATGGACACTTCAATTCACTAGAAAAACAAGAAAAACAACCTCAAAACCATGTTTCTCCAGCTATTAGAGGCCCATAAAGATGAAATAAACAAAGCCCTCAGAGAAATAGCCAAAGAAATCAAGACTAACCAAGAGGAAACAAATCGAGCTCTCAGAGAAATGCCCAGGAAAATTGAGGCAAACAGAGAAGAAATGCACAAATCTATCAAAGAAATGTCCACACAAATGAAGACAAATAAAGAAGAAATAAACAAAGCTCTCATAGAAATACAGGCAATTATACCCAAAGAAGTAGAGGCACAATTAGTGATACATAGAGAGGAAATGGACAAAAAAAAAAAATAGAAGCTATCATTGAAAAGCAAGAGTCCACATTCAAACAGATGAAGGAAATGGTGCAAGACATGAAAACAGAATTAGAATCGATAAAGAAAACACAAATAGAGAAAAACCAGGAGCTGGAGAACATAGAGAAAAGATCAGGAACTAGAAAGGTAAGCATCACCAACAGAATACAAGAGATGGAAGAGAGAATCTCAGGAGCCGAAGATACACTTGCGGAAATTGACACATCTCTCAAAGAAAAAATAAAATAAGAAAAGTTCCAAACACAAAACATCCAAGAAATCAAGGACACCATGAAAAGACAAAATCTAAGAATAATAGGAGTAGAAGAAAAAGAAGACATCAGTCTCAAAGGTCCAGAAAATATTTTCAAGAAAATTATAGAAAACTTTCCCAACTTAAAGAAGGACATGGCCATAAACATACAAGAGGCCTACAGAACACCAAGTAGACTAGACCAGAAAAGAAATTCTTCACATCACATCATAGTCAAAACACTGAACCTACAAAACAAAGAAAAAATTCTAAAAGCAGCAAGGGAAAAAGGCCAAGTAACATATGAAGGTAGACCTATCAGAATTACACCAGATTTCTCAACAGAAACAATGAAAGCCAGAAGGGCCTGGACAGAAATCATACAGTCCTTAAGGGACCACAGATTCCAACCCAGACTACTATACCCAGCAAAACTTTCAATCAACATAGACGGAGAATTCAAAATATTCCAAGACAAAACCAAATTTAAACAATATCTACATAGTAACACAGCTCTACAAAAGTTACTAGAAGGGAAACTCCAAACCAAAGAAAACTGCATCTAAGGAAACAGAGGAAATAGATAACTACACAACAAAAAAACCAAAAGAACACAAGCAATGAAACTCAGTGACACCACCAACCCCACATCTAAAGTAAGTAACAATTGTTGGTCACTAGTTTCTATCAACATCAACGGACTCAACTCCCCAATAAAAAGACACAGACTAACAGAATGGTTGCAGAAACAGGATCCATCATTCTGTCGCATCCAAGAAACACACCTATGCAACAAAGATAAACACTACCTCAGAATAAAGAGCTGGAAAAATGTCTTTCAAGCAAATGGTTCCAGAAAACAAGTGGGAGTAGCCACCCTAATATCTAATAAAATAGACTTTCAACCCAAGTTAATCAAAAAAAGATAAGGAGGGCCACTATATTCTCATCAAAGGAAAAATCCACCAAGAGGACATCACAATTTTGAATATCTATGCCCCAAATACAAGAGCACCTACATTCGTAAATGAAACAATATTAAAGCTTAAATCACACATTGATCCTAAAACCCTAATAGTGGGAGACTTCAACACTCCACTCTCACCAAGGGACAGATCAACTAGACAGAAAACAAATAGGGAAATAAAAACACTTACAGAGACCCTAAATCAAATGGACCTAATAGATGTCTACAGATCTTTTCATTCAAACTCAAAAGAGTATACCTTCTTTTCAGCACCTCATGGAACCTTCTCCAAAATAGACCATATATTTAGTCATAAAGCAAACCTCAACAGATACAAAAAGATTGAAATAATCCCCTGTATTCTATCTGACCACCATAGACTAAAGCTGGACCTCAACAACAGAACTAACAAACAGCCTACACGCACATGGAAACTGAACAACTTGTTACTCAATGACAGCTGGGTCAAGGAAGAAATAAAGAAAGAAGTTAAAGACTTCCTAGAATTCAATGAAAATGAAGGCACAACATACCCAAATTTATGGGACACATTGAAAGCAGTGCTCAGGGGAAAATTTATAGCACTAAGTGCCTGCAAGAAGAAATTCGTAACATCACATACAAACAACTTAATGGCCCAGCTGAAAACCCTAGAAAAAAAAAGAAGCAGATACACCCAAGAGGAGCAGACGGCTGGAAATAATCAAACTCAGGGCTGAAATCAATCAATTAGAAACAAATAAAACTATTCAAAGAATCAATGAAACAAAAAGCTGGTTCTTTGAGAAAATTAACAAGATAGACAAACCCTTAGCATTAAGTCAAGATCAGGTAGAGAGACTGAACAGCCCTACATCCCCCAAGGAAATTGAAGCAGTCATTCACAGTCTCCCCTCCAAAAAAAAGCCCTGGGCCAGATGGTTTCAGCGTGGAATTCTACCAGACCTTCAAAGAAGTGCTCACACCAATTCTCCTCAAACTATTCCACAAAATAGAAACAGAAGGTTCATTACCAAACTCATTCTATGAAGCAACAGTCACCCTGAT
Source organism: Psammomys obesus (assembly GCF_907164565.1). Taxonomy (NCBI): domain Eukaryota; kingdom Metazoa; phylum Chordata; class Mammalia; order Rodentia; family Muridae; genus Psammomys; species Psammomys obesus. The sequence continues at coordinate 3,656,809 of NW_026596089.1, read as the reverse complement.
ACCTAAACCACACAAAGACCCAACAAAAAAAGAAAACTTCAGACTTATCTCTCTTATGAACATTGAAGCAAAAATACTCAATAAAATACTTGCAAATCGAATCCAAGAACACATCAAAGATATCATCCACCACGACCAAGTAGGCTTCATCCCAGGCATGCAAGGGTGGTTCAACATACAGAAATCCATCAATGTAATCCACCACATAAACAAACGGAAGGAGAAAAACCATATGATCATCTCCTTAGATGCTGAAAAAGCATTTGACAAAGTCCAACACCCATTCATGTTTAAAGTCTTGGAGAGATCAGCAATACAAGGCACATATCTAAACATAGTAAAGGCAATATACAGCAAGCCTATAGCCAACATCAAACTCAATGGGGAGAAACTTAAATCAATCCCACGGAGTAGTATTCAATTGTGTAAAAATACCACAATTTCTGTACCCAGTCCTCCGTTGATGGACATCTGGGTTGTTTCCAGGTTCTGGCTATTACAAATAAAGCTGCTATAAACATGGTTGAGCAAATATCCCTTTTTTGTACTTGAGCAAGCTTTGGGTATATACCTAGCAGTGGTATAGCTGGATCTTGAGGAAGCACTATTCCTAATTGTCTTAGAAAGCGCCAGATAGATTTCCAGAGTGGTTGTACCAGTTTACATTCCCACCAGCAGTGGAGGAGGGTTCCCCTTTCTCCACAACCTCTCCAGCATGTGTTGTCCCTTGAGTTTTTCATCTTGGCCATTCTGATGGGTGTAAGGTGATATCTCAGGGTCATTTTGATTTGCATTTCCCTGATGGCTAATGAGGATGAGCATTTCTTTAAGTGTTTCTCTGCCATTCGATATTCCTCTGTCGAGAATTCTCTGTTTAGCTCTGTTCCCCATTTTTTAATTGGATTACTTGGTTTGCTGCTTTTCAGCTTCTTTAGTTCTTTGTATATACTCGATATTAGTCCTCTGTCAGATAAAGGGTTAGTGAAGATTCTTTCCCAATCTGTAGGCAGGCGTTTTGTTTTGATGACAGTGTCCTTTGCTTTACAGAAGCTGTTCAGTTTCATGAGGTCCCATTTATTGATTGTTGCTCTTAGAGCCTGTGCTGTTGGTGTTCTGTTCAGGAAGTTGTCTCCTGTGCCAATGAGTTCTAGGCTGTTCCCCACTTTTTCTTCTAACAGATTTAGAGTATCTGGTTTTATGTTGAGGTCTTTGATCCACTTGGACTTTAGTTTTGTGCAGGGTGATAAATATAGATCTATTTTCATTTTTCTGCATGTGGACATCCAGTTGGGCCAGCACCATTTGTTGAAGATGCTGTCTTTTTTCCATTGAATGGTTTTGGCTTCTTTGCCAAAAATCGAGTATTCATAGGTGTGTGGGTTTATTTCTGGGTCTTCTATGCGGTTCCATTGATCTCCTTTCTGTTTTTATGCCAATACCATGCAGTTTTTATTACTATTGCTCTGTAGTACAACTTGAGATCAGGGATGAAGATACCTCCAGATGATCTGTTGTTGTACAGGATTGTTTTGGAGATTCTGGGTTTTTTGTTTCTCCATATGAAGCTGAGAATCTTTTTTTCAAGGTCTGTAAAGAATTGAGTTGGTATTTTGATGGGAATTGCATTGAATCTGTAGATTGCTTTTGGCAGGATGGCCATTTTCACAATGTTAATCCTACCAATCCATGAGCACGGGAGATCTTTCCATCTTCTGAGATCTTCAATTTCTTTCTTCAGAGACTTGAAGTTTTTCTCAAACAGGTCTTTCACTTGCTTGGTTAGTGTCACCCCAAGGTACTTTATGTTATTAGAGGCTATTGTGAAGGGTATTGTTTCCCTAATTTCTTTCTCGGCCATTTTGTCTTTGGTATACAGAAGGGCTTCTGATTTTTTTTGAGTTGATTTTGTATCCTGCCACTTTGCTGAAGGTGTTTATCAGCTGGAGGAGTTCTCCGGTTGAATTTTTGAGGTCGCTCATATATACTATCATATCATCTGTGAATAGTGACACTTTGACCTCTTCCTTTCCGATTTGTATCCCCTTTATCTCCTTTAGTTGTCTTATTGCTCTGGCTAGGACTTCAAGTACTATGTTGAAGAGGTATGGAGAGAGTGGGCAGCCTTGTCTTGTCCCTGATTTCCGTGGGATTGATTTAAGTTTCTCTCCATTGAGTTTGATTTTGGCTATAGGCTTGCTGTATATTGCCTTTACTATGTTTAGATATGTGCCTTGTATTGCTGATCTCTCCAAGACTTTAAACATGAATGGGTGTTGGACTTTGTCAAATGCTTTTTCAGCATCTAAGGAGATGATCATGTGGTTTTGAGAGAAAACTTTTTAAAGCGTTTGTGTTTAGTGGTGGGATTTTTTTCTCTTTTTTAAATTAATTTTTTAAATTTATTCACTTTGTATCCCAGCTGTAGCCCCCTCCCTCAATTCTTTCCAATCCTGTCCTCTGTCTTCTCGTTCCATACCCCTCCCTAAGTCCACTGATATGGGAGGTCCTCCTCCCCTTCCATCTGAACCAGCCTATCAGTCTCATCAGGACTGGCTTCATTGTCTTCTTCTGTGGCCTGGTCCGGCTGTCCCCCCTCAAGGGGAGGCAATCAAAGAGATCATGTCAGAGACAGTCCCTGTTCCCCTTACTAGGAAACCCACTTGGACACTGAGATGCCATGGGTTACATCTGTGCAGGGGTTCTAGGTTATCTCTATGTATGGTCCTTGGTTGGAATATCAGTCTCAGAAAAATACTCTTGTGTCAGATTTTTTGGTTCTGTGTTCTCCTTGTGGAACTCCAGTCCCTTTCAGGTCTTTCTATCTCCCCCTTCTTTCAAAAGATTCCTTGTGCTCTGCCCAAATTTGGCCAGGAGTATTAGCATCTGCTTTGATACCCTGCTGGGTAGAGTCTTTCAGGGGCCCTCTGTGGTAGGCTCCTGGCCTGTTCCTTGTTTTTTCCCTCTTCTGATGTCTATCCCATTTGCCTTTCTGAATGAGGATTGAACATCTTACCCTGGGTCCTCCTTTTTGCTTAGTTTCTTCAGGTGTACAGATTTTAGTATGATTATCCTATATTATATGTCTAATATCTACTTATAAGTGAGTATATACCATCTGTGTCATTCTGCTTCTGGCATACCTCACTCAGGATGATCATCAGATTGGTGGATCAATGGAATTGAATAGAAGATCCAGAAATAAACCCACACACTTATGGACATCCAATTTTTGACAAAAAAATGCCAAAACCATATAATGCAAAAAATAGCACCTTTTTATTTTTCTTTTCTATATTTTTTTTTTTGAGACAGAATTTCTCTGTGTAATAGTACTAGTTGTCTTGGACTTGCTTTGTGCACCAGGCTGGTCTCAAACTCACAGAGATCTGCCTCCTGAGTTCTGGGATTGAAGGCATGTGCCACAGTGCCTGGCTGAGATTTACTTTTCACTGCTTAAAAAAAGTTCTAGTGGACATACATCATCCATATAATGAGGAGTGCATTTTTTCAGTATAGTCATTATTTTATCACAATTTAATATGGAATTTAGGAACATTTCCACATAAGAAGGCTTTTTTTGAAACAGAACCATGTGCTACTTTAAGTACAATGTTTTCAGAATAACCTTTTCATGTTAATGTCTTTACATATTCCTGTCAGGTATTGCAGCCCTCTCCCTCTTCTCCTCCAGGTCCCACCCTCTCACTCTCTTACCCTTTCCCACCTCTCCTCCTTACAAAAGGGGAGACCCTTCAGTAATACCACTCCTGCATATCAAGTGGCATTAAGACTAAGTTCATCCTCTTTTTCTGAGGCCTGACAAGGTAGCCCTGCTAGGGGAAAGTGATCCAAAAGCAGGCAGCAGAGTCCATGTCAAAGATAAACCCCACTCCAAATGCTAGGGTGCTCTCATAAAGGCCAAGCTGCTCATCAGCTACATATGTGTAGGAAACCTAGGTGTAGTCAATGCATGTTCTTTAATTGGTGGTTCATTCTCTGTGAACCCCTATGGACCTTGGTTAGTTGATTCTGTTGGTTTTCTTATGGAGTTCTTGTCCCCTGTCGATTCCTGTATCCTTCCCCCAACTCTTCCACAGGACTCCCCAAGTTCTGTCTAATTTTGACTATGGAGCTCTGCATCTGTTTCCACCTGCTTCTGGGTGGAGCCTCCCAGAAGACAGTTATGCTAGGTTCCTGTCTACAAGCATAGCAGAGTATCATTAAAAGTTTCAGCAGTTGGTTGTCCCCCATGGGATGGGTCTCAAGTTGGGCCAGGCATTTTTTTGATCCTTCCCTTAAACTCTGCTTCATTTTTATCCCTACACACCTTATTGGCAAGGTAAATTGAGGATAAAAGGTTTTGTAGGTCTGCTGGTGTCCCCCTCTCTCCACTGGCAGTCCTACCTTACTATAGGAGGTCGCAACTTCAGTCTCCATATCCCCCGAGCCTAGGAGTCTCAGCTAGAGACATCACCATTCCATCAAGAAACCTACCCTATCATGGGTCTCCAACTAAAACATGGGGTACAAAACTAAGCCAAGAATTCTCAACAGAGCACTTAAATGTTAAATGTCCTTAGCCATCAGAGAAATGCAAATCAAAATGACTCTGAGATTCCATCTTACACCCTTCAGAATGGCTAAGATTAAAAATTCAAGTGACAACACATGCTGGAGAGGTTGTAGAGAAAGGGGGAACCCTCCTCCATTGCTGGTCGGAGGGCAAGCTTGTACAACCAGATTAGATTTGGAAACTAATCTGTGTTTTCTCAGAAATTAGGAATAGTGCTACCTCAAGACCCAGCTATATCACTCCTGGGCATATACCCAAAACACACTCCACCATTCTACAAGGACATTTGCTCAGCTATGTTCATAGCAGCTTTATTCATAATAGCCAGAAACTGGAAACAACCTAGGTGTACCTCAAATGAAGAGTGGATAAAGAAATTGTGGTACATTTACACAGTAGAATACTACTCAGCTATTAAAAACAAGGAAATCATGAAATTTTCAGGCAAATGGATGGAACTAGAAAAGATCAGGCTGAGTGAGGTAACCCAGACCCAGAAAGACAAACATGATATGTACTTACTTATAAGTGGATATTAGCCGTATGTTACAGGATATCTATTCTACTCCACAGACCCAAAGCAGCTAAGTAACAAAAAAGGCCCAAGGGAGAATGCTTGAATTTCCCTCTGAAAGGGAAATATAATAGTTATCAGAAGTGTGATAAACAGAAAGAAATAGGTGAAGGTGAGGGTGGGAATAGGAACAAAGGTGGGGATCAGGTGAGGGGAAAGCAGGGGTGGAAGATGAGAGGGCTGGGAGAGCAATAGGAGGGGCACCTCTGAAAATGAATATTTTAAAGTGGCACTTCTTAATATTGTCTTTTCTTTCAACTCCTGACCATGCTAAGAGGACACTCAAAGTCTTCATGAAAAGTATGTGGCTTTTACTGGAGCATTTAATTTTAATCTGGCTAGGAAACAAAGATTGATTAATCATTTAGTTCTGTACTGCTAATTCTTTCACAGGTACTTAAGTTCCAATCTTTGAGTCTTACTATAATTTCCTAGTTATTTTAGTAAATATATATATCCTAGAAGATTTAAAAATCACTTTCTGAGAAGTAAAAGAAATGGTTCAAAACTTTCTACTTATTCTTCCTTTAAATTCATTTGCAGACTGCCACACACAGAGTTTACAAAAATGAGCAGAACAGCCCTAACCTGTAGACATACAATTTAGAAGAAGAGACTAGCAATTGACAATTTTTATAATTACAAAGATTAGGGAGATGAATATGACTGTTAGGGGGGATTTAAGAAACTCTTTCCAAAGGAGATTTATTATTATTATTATTATTATTATTATTATTATTATTATTATCATCATCATTATTAATTTAAACTGGGTCTTAAAGAATGATAGTGTTAAAGAAACTAATCAAGAGGGAGGACTCTGGCTAAAATGCTCAATCCCCATCCAGAAAGGCAAAGAGGATGGGCATCAGAAGAAAGAGAAAAGAGGGAACAAGTCAGGAGCCTGACACAGAGGGCCTCTGAAAAGCTCTGCCCTGCAGACAAAGCAGATGCTGAGATTTATGGCCAAACTTTGAGCAGAGTGCAGGGAATCTTAGGAAAGAAATGGGAAATAATAATATCTGGAGAGGACAGAAGCCCCACAAGGAGAGCAACAGAACCAAAAATTCTGAGCACAGGGGTCTTTTCTGAGACTGATACTCCAACCAAGTAGCATGCATGGAGATAACCTAAGATCCCTGCACAGATGTAGCCCATGACAGCTCAGTCTCCTAGTGGGTTCCATAGTAATGGGAACAGGGACTGCTTCTGACATGAACTGATTGTTCATTGGCCTGCTCTTTGATCACCTCCCCCTGAGGGGGAGCAGCCTTACCAGGCCACAGCGGAAGACAATGCAGCCACTTCTGATGAGACCTAATAGACTAGGATCAGAAGGAAGGAACTGAAGTCCTCCCCTATCAGTGGACTTGGGGAGGAGCATTCGTGGAGAAGGAGGAGGAAGGGAAGGGTTGGGAGGGGGGAAGAAGGGAATTACGGGGGGGGGGGGGAATACAAAGTGAATAAAGTGTAATTAATAAAAAAAAAAGTAAAAATATATAAAAAAAAAAGAATGATAGTGTTAATTCAGCATCCTGGAATGGGTTGAGGAGAAAGAACTACTACTAATGTTTGCCACGATATGAAGCTGTGAAATATTTGGGGCATTTGGAACATTTGCAATGAGTATGGTGTGTGCGTTTGAGGATTGCAGTAGAGGAGTGTGGGTCATAGGTCAGAAGAGCTTTAGCCGTCTGTTCCACAGAGGTTTATTTCATCATTTGGGCAATGGAGAGCCAGCTAACTCTTCCAACAGAGAACACAACTTTCTTCACACTTAATACATCCAAAGTCTGCATGCAGTTTCCCGCTAAGGACAGCTCTCATCTGTGTCCGGAGAATGTCCCATCTGTGGGAACTCCTAAGACAGGAGTACATGCAGCATCATTGCTACTATGCCTTTAAAAAAAAAAAACAAAACAATGACTAGTTTTGTTTTTTTATCCTGTGTACATGTGTATGTACATCTGACACACATGTGCATGCATCTCTGGGGGCAAAGGAGAGCATCAGTGTCCTTGGAACTAGCACTTGTGAGCTGCCCAACATGGGTGCTGTGAACTGAACTCAGATCCTGTAGAAGAACAATCAGTCTTAACCAGTGAGCAATTTTTTCCAGCCCTGGTATTAACTCTTCTCAACCTGCTCTCCTTTTCATTTTGTCACCCACTCAGCTACCAGACCATCCATGTCATCACTTTTTCCAGTCCATTGTTATCATCTTCATCCAAGTTACCACAACTCTCATCTGAACCCCAGCATTAAGAGAGCATTTGGTCTCTCCATTTGCACTATTATTTCCTCCTGATGCTCATATCATGATAAAGCTTGTGAAAATGCAAACCAAATGCCCCCTTTGCTGGGTTTAAAGCCTATTAGTTCACAATGATCCCAACATGAAAGCAGAGCACCTTACAGAGGGCCCCCTGGAGGCTACCTAGTTTTGATTTTGCTACTTAACTTTCACAACTCTCCCTCCCACCTCTCTTTCTTTCTCCCTCTCTTTCTTTTTCTCTCTCCTCTCTCTCCCTTTCCGTGGGCCGCTCCCATGCTTGTCTTCTCTCTGAATCTCAGACCTCCCATGTACCCTCATTCCGACCTCTATTGCATTGTGTATGTTGCTTTCTTTGTCTAGAGCAGCAGTCCTCAACCCGTCATGACCCACTTGGGAGTCAAATGACCCTTTAACATGGGTCACCTAAAACCACTTGAAAATGTCGAGATTTACATTTCAGTTTGTAATAGTAGCAAAATTGCAGTTGTGGGGTAGCAATAAAAATAATGTTATGGTTGGGAGTCACTACAGCATGCGTAACTTGAGAACCACTGATCTAAAGGAAACTTTCTCTTTCCATTTTCTCTGCTTTTCATGACTGTCCTCTGGTGTCATTACCTCTGGCTAATTTTACCTGATGTTACAAGTAGATCAAGTTATTTTGCTATATATTCATGTACTTTGGTATAATTTCTTGACTGTGTTATTTTCCTGTTGGACTCTTTTTTTATCACCATTGCTTATCTAGGACCTAATGATACACAAACAAATCTTTTTACTAAATGAATCAATGTCATTAGCCATTTGTGTTTTTAAAAGTGAATTCTGACAGCAACATATAATGCGCATGAGCACAATTAAAAGTAAGGAGAGTAAATGATAGTAATGAGCTTGATAAACATCGAACGAGGCCAGTAACCTGAGCCATATACGGCCACGAGAACGCAGGGGAGAGATGGAAAGATGAGATCAGAGGTCCACCAAGGAGAAGGATCACCTTCTAATGTGTTTTTATTCTGAAATTAGAATTTTTACCTCTCAGCTTATAGGGATGGTTGCTACACAGCCTTCATAGAAATGTCTTGATATTTCTAAGGCCTAGATGAAAAGAAATTTCCATGAAGCAGAAAGCAGAAAGCTCCATATTAATACATAATATTGTGATGAGACCTCCTGTGGTAAGCATAAGTTGGTTCTATTTGGGGAGTACACACAGAGAAAGGAGGCAATCCCAAAGTGTGTGTATATCAAGAAGTCTCTCATGTGACATTTGCATAATTCCTGTCTCTACCTCCACCCAGCTCACTGGCCTCTGAGCCAAGCATTTGGTTTGACTCCAAATTTAGGATGGGAGCTGAATATTATGAAAATGCTACTTGCACCTTCAAGAATGTGTTTATTCTAAGCAACATGAGCTTTTTATGTGGTTCAGAGATTATTTTAGATGAATAAAACATTGCTTCTCATCTACATGTCAGATGTCTTAGGAGAGACTTTCCCACCAGGGTATAACCAGGTCATCGTGAATCCCTGAGAGAACCCTTCAGTGCAGGAATGCACCTCACAAAGATCAGAACAAAAACCTCATCTTTCCAATCCTGAAGAAAGAAATTGAAGACTCGACAGTGTCAATTCGTGTTCTCTCTTTCAGCTGTAGCAATGTACCCACTCAGCTCTGATGCGTGCAAGCCTGGGAATCATCAGGGTGTTTTGTCACCCAGCAATGTGCCTATTACGAATCATTTGCAGAAACTTCTCTTTCAGTTTGTGTGCGTCTGTGAATGGGCTCATCTTCTTTACTGTGTAAAAACATCAGGGCCATTCAAAGCGCTCTTCAAGAAGTCTATTATGGATGCAAATGTGTGGGACATGGACAAAAACAACAGCTCCACTTATAAAGGATTTGAGCTTGGAGACTGTCACTCAAAGAGAAAGCACTGCACTTTCCACTTTTAATTCATCATATCTGCACATTCTCTGAATCCACTTCCTCTTCCAACCCAGATGTGCTCAGACATTTAGTTCTCACAGCATTCTTACTTGCTCTTCACTACTTTCCAGAGGATTCTAGCCTGCTTCCCCTCAGCTTTCCCCTCTTGCCTCCTAATTTACAGGTGCTTCTCCAAGATTTATCCAGCATCACCAACCACCTGGTAGATGTTACTTTCCAAGAAAGATGCCATAGCGAATATCATCAACTTCCACCTACCCTCACTCACAGAAGCCTCTTCATCAGTGGCAATGAACCTGAGGTGAGAGGCTTCCCTTTGCATGTCCCACCTTGATTCACATGGCAACCACTCCTCTTATCTCTCTCATCATCCATTTCCAAGAATCCAAGCTCAGGTTGTTGTGCTTGCTCAGCATATACTTGTACCTACTGAGCCATCTGTCCTTGAGCTCTTTTTAAAGAAATAAGATACGTATCCTGAGAGTTCCCATAGCAATGTTAATGATATAGGAACAGTACTGAGTATGCAAGCATCTATGTCCACTTGGGGTTTGGCTTTTGTTGAGGGCATTGACTTATAAATTCAACTGTGATGGTCAGCACATATACTGAAAGGGATGGAGGATACAACACCCACAGGTGCTGCAGTGTCCACTTGTGGCAACAAGACCATAGCTAGTAAGTTTTTCTTTTTTAAAAAATTTACTTTTTATTTTATGTGCTTTTTAGTGTTTTGCCTGCATGTATGTTTATGTGAGGGTGTCAGATCTTAGAGTTACAGACATTGTGAGTTATTGTGTGGGTGCTGAGAATTGAACCCAGGTCAGTACTCCTAACCACTGAGCCACTTCTTCAGGCTTGATAGCTAGTATTTTTTTTTAATTTTATTTTTTCTTATCAGTTACATTTTATTAACTCTGTATCCCAGCCATGTCCCGATCCCTCATTCCCTCCCAGCCCCTCCCTCCTTCCCTCATCTCCACCGTGCCCCTTGCCAAGTACACTGATAGGGGGGGACCTCCTCCCCATTCATCTGATCCTGTTTTATCAGGTATCTTCAGGACAGGCTGCAAAGCTCTCCTCTGTGGCCTAACAGGACTGCTCCTCCCTTGGGGGGTGGGGAGGCCAAAGAGCCAGTCATTGAGTTCCTGTTAGAAACAGTCCTTGTTCCCCTCACTATGGGAAACCAATTGGTTACTGAGCTACCACAGGCTACATCTGAGCAGAGGTTCTAGGTTACATTCATACATGGTCCTTGGTTGCATGTCAGTCTCAGAAAAGACCCTGTGCTCAGATACATTTGGTCCTTGTGGAGCTCCTATCCTTTCCTCAGCAGACTAACTCCCCTTCTTTCTTATGATTCCCTGTACTCTGCCAAAGGTTTGGTCATGAGTCTTTGCTTTGAAAACACTGCTAGTTAGAGTCTTTCAAATGTGCTCAGTAGACTCCTGTCAATGTTCAATGCGCATCCCATCTGTCTTTCTAAATGAGGATTGATAATCTTACCCCATGTCCGCTCTCTTGATTATCTTTTTTAGGTGTATAGATTTCATTATGTTTATCATATCTTATAGGTCTATATAAGTGAGTATATACCATGTTTGTCTTTCTCCTTCTGGGATATTTCACTCAGGAGATAGCTAGTATTTTTAATATAGCAACTTTGTAAGATAAAATGCACAGGAGATAAGCTTCATCAGTTGGTGAGCTGTGATCCAATGGGGTTTGTTTATGACAGCCACAGAATGATAGAACTCTTTCCACAATTATAGATGTTTTATCACTCCTGAGAGAAACTCTGCTCATTAACTGTCACTCCCCATTGCTAAAGATCCCACTTTGTTTCTATGAAGATCAACTCAAATCCCAGCTATCTCGGCTTTTAGGCAGGATTCCCAGTTCTGAAACCTAATGCATTTTCTATGTTGACTACTCACTCTGAGTCCCCATAGTGCTGTTCATCCTTTTATGTATGTACTCATTCTCTCCAATTAGATTACAGCACTCTTAAGAACAAGGCCCTTGTCTTGATTGAAGAGATGGGAAAAAATATTTAGAATTGTAACGGCCTCATCAAATTTAGTCCTCTATGCGTTTTGATTAACTCATATTACTGTGAACTTCTCCACTTGCAGAATTTTTCATCTTAATCATTTCCCTCAAGAAAATAATTCAAAACTGATGGAACACATTCAACCAAAAATTTTAAGAAGTTCAAATACAAAAATGGAACAGAAAAAAAATAAAAAGTTATTTGTTGTTCTTATCTATCAGTATGCATTTAAGAAGTGCTGGAAACTTTGATGCTTCTTTTATGACAGAACTACAAGTGTCCTTAGCAGTTTGGTGTGTAACAAAAATGATGATAACCAATGAGTACAGTGAAGTACATTTGTGTCTTCTAATAAGTGACAAATTTATAAGTTAAGTATGATGTTGGATCTAATGGAATGGTTAATATGTTGATGAGATTATGTGTATTATGTATGTGCATGTCTTTCTCATGAAAAGGAACACTAAAGACTTATTTTTATTTTAATTTTGGCAAATATCAGAGCTATCACTGAGTAATTATTCCTTCCCTTTAGTCTTGTCTCATTCTTTTTTTTTTTATTTTTCTTACTCTTTCTCTCTTCCTTGAAATGGCATTAGTACAATGTCTTACCGAACCAAACTCCATGTTGAAAGTGAATACAGAATATTACTAAAACTAGAACATGAAGCCTAGGTAAAGATGGGACTCCTGGGGGACAGGACAGGCTTAGAAAGGCATTTTTTCCAGACTCAAAACTTGCATGCTGAGAACATGGCCTACCCAATAGGAACAGGAAGGACAGGAAGATTGTGCTATGCACAGTTCTGTCAGTCGAGTCAGACTGAAATGATAGATTCTAATAAAGAAAGCAGCTTCTGCATTGCAGAAATTAGTCTGTCATCTTTCTGGAGGCTGGAAAATGCCAGATCAAGGCAGTGGGTGGTATCTATCTAGGCCAGCTTTCTATCATTGAATAGTAACTTCTTTCTGCATCCTCACCTTGTGAGAGAAGGAAGGGAGCTGGTGAGAGGCTGGGGAGAAGAGTCTCTTTGATAAAGACTCCATGTGCATGCATGGGGCATAACTTCTTAAGACTCACTTAACTCTCTAGCTCATCTTTCAGTGTCATCACTTTGGAGGTTGGGTGTTGATTTAGTGCCATGTATTCTGATGCTAATTACAGAACCCCAGATCTAGTTGCTTTCCAGATGAGCACATTCTCACATACACTTGTTCTTGTTGTCAAAGAAATTATTCCTGTTTGACCAATAAGAAGCCTATACATGTTCAGGCCAAGGAAGGTGGGCATGGTGATGGTACCCTGGCTTTGGGGACTGGAAGAATAGGGAAGCAGGGAGCCTTGATGAGTTAGCATGGAGAGAAGCACACAGCCAGATAGACATGGATGGAGGAAACTGGCCCAAATGAAGAATATTAGCAAGTATTTTGAGATTATGTATGGGAGGTAACCCAAATAGAAATTATTAGAGCAGATGGCATGGAATGGGGGATTGAGCAGATAAAGATAGCTTAGGAGGTAATATCTGCCATGCTCTGGGTGATATAAGGCTATTCTAAAATCTATTAGGTGTCTGTCTTTTATTGATTGTGATAGCAGGTTAGATAATACAGTCATAATAATTATAGGACTAGCAATAAACATTATTAGACCACACCTTTAAATTAACTGCAACAGGAGTTAGAATTTCAATGTAAATTTGGAGGATAGCCAGATTCAGACCAAAATAATGATCTTCTTAAGGAAATTAACAATGTGTTGCCAGACAAGAGCAAACATCTCTGAACAAATGCATTCCTAAAGTATTTCCAAGAACTGCAACTGTAAAATACACGACTACATCACATCACGGAGGTCTTCCACACCAAGCACTGCAAGTGTGTGTGTATGTGTGTGTGTGTGTGTACATGTTCATATAGGTGTGTGTGCATGTGAAGTTTGCATGTGAGTGCCAGAGGTCAATACCAGGTATCTTTCTCATCACTGTCCACCCTATTTTTTGAGATAGAATCCCTCACTGAACCTGAACCTCGCTGGTTCCCCTAGGCCTGTCTCTGCATCCCCAGCTCCTTGGTTACAGCCATGCACTTTACCAAGCAAGTGAGCAATTTCCCTGTGCCTGTGCCTGAGGCCTTGTATCCTGAAACTAATAGGCATCCATTGGAGAATTAAAGAGGAGTAAGATAATTTTAGGCTTGTTTGTGCTTAAGAACATCTGATCTACATCAGTGAAGGATACATTGCTCAGGTTTGCAGAGCAGGAAGAGGGATAGAAGGAAGCTTACTAGTAAAGTTCCCCATGTAAAAAGTGACCTGAATTTAGGCACCAGGAATGGGAACTGAGAAGAAAGTAAGGCCAATGAGTTTCAGATTACAAATAACAAAAAAGAACTTTGTATTTTCAACTGTATAAAGAAAACCAAGAAGAAAGAATATGTTTCTTAGATGCTTGGATCATGAAATTTATAAACACCTTCACAGAATATTTGTGGAAGATGAAATGAGTTAAAATTTTAATTTAATATGCATGATATTCTCAGAGCACACTAAAGTGCTCAGACAGAAGTTGAAGGTTCCAGTATATGTTTAGAAAGGCTTATATTGCTGTCACTTGAGTTTTTGATCTTAGCCATTCTGATGGGTGTAAGGTGAAATCTCAGGGTCGTTTTGATTTGCATTTCCCTGATAGCTAATGAAGTTGAGCATTTCTTTAAGTGTTTCTCTGCCATTCTGTATTCCTCTATTGAGAATTCTGTTTAGTTCTGTTTCGCGTTTTTAGTTGGATTATTTAATTTGTTGCTTTTTAACTTCTTCAGTTCTTTATATATACTGGTTATTATCCCCTCTGTCAGATACAGGGTTGGTGAAGACTCTTTCCCAATCTGTAGGCTGTCGTTTTGTTCTGATGACATTGTCCTTTGCTTTACAGAAGCTTTTCAGTTTCATGAGGCTTCATTTATTGATTGTTGCTCTTAGAGCCTGTGCTGTTGGTGTTCTGTTCAGGAAGTTGTCTCCTGTGCCAATGAGTTCAAGGGTATTCACCACTTTTTCTTCTAACAGGTTTAGTGTGTCTGGTATTGAGGTCTTTGATCCACTTAGACTTTCGTTTTGTGCAGGGTGATAAGTATGGATCTATTTTCATCTTTCTACATGTAGACATCCAGTTAGACCAGCACCATTTGTTGAAGATGCTGTCTTTTTTCCACTATATGGTTTTGGCATCTTTGTCAAAAATCAGGTGTCCATAAGTTTTATTTATTTATTTATTGGGTGTCCAGTGTTTATTTCTGGGTCTTCTATTCGATTCCATTGATCCACCATTCTGTTTCTATGCCAGTACCATGAAGTGACAGCACATGCTGGAGAGGATGTGGAGAACAGGGAACCCTCATCCACTGCTGGTGGGAATGTAAACTTATACAATCACTCTGGAAATCAATCTGGCGCTTTCTCAGACAATTAGGAATAGTGCTTACTCAAGATCCAGTTATACCACTTCTAGGCATATATCCAAAAGAGGCTCAAATACACAGTAAGGATATTTGTTCAACCATGTTTGTAGCAGCTTTATTTGTAATAGCCAGAAGCTGGAAACAACCAAGATGCACTCAACTGAGGAATGGATACAGAACTTGTGGTACATCTACACAACAGAATACTACTCAACAATGAAAAACAAGGAAATCATGAAATTTATAGGTAAATGGTGGGAATGGAAAATATCATCCTGAGTGAGCTATCCCAGAAGCAGAAAGACACACACAATATATACTCACTCATATAGACATATAAAATAGGATAAACCTACTAAAATCTGTACACCTAAAGAATCTAATCAAGAGGGAGAATTCTGGCTAAAATGCTCAATCCCCATTGCGAAAGGCAAAGAGGATGGAGATCAGAAGAAAGAGAAAACAGGGAACAAGTTAAGAGCTTGCCACAGAGGACCTCTGAAAGGCTCTTGCCTGCAGACTATCAAAGCAGATCCTGAGATTTATGGCCAACCTTTGAGGAGATTGCAGGGAATCTTATGAAAGAAGTGGGAGTTGGTAAGAACTGGACGGGACAGGAGCTCCACAAGGAGAGCAACAGATCCAAAAAATATGGGCACATGGGTCTTCTCTGAGACTGATAGTCCAACCAAATAGCATGAACGGAGATAACCCAGAATCCCTGCACAGATGTAGCCCATGACAGTTCAGTCTCCTAGTGGGTCCCGTAGTAATGGGAACAGGGACTGCTTCTGACATGAACTGATTGGCCTGCTCTTTGATCACCTCCCCCTGAGCGGGGAGCAGCCTTACCAGGCCACAGAGGAAGACAATGCATCCACTCCTGATGAGACCTAATAGACTAAGATCAGAAGGAAGGAAAAGAAGACCTCCTCTACCAGTGGACTTGGGGAGGGCCATGCGTGGAGAAGGGGGAGAAAGAGAAGGATTGGGAGGGGAGGAGGGAAGGAATTACAAGGGGGATACAAATTAAATAAAGTGTAATTAATAAAAACAATTAAAAAATAAAAACTAAAAAAAAAGAAAGGCTATATTGGTAGTGTACATTGTGATGTTTATGGGTGGAATAATGTGTGTATATGTGTGTATGTGTGTGTGTCTGTAGTGGGTTGTTTAAGAGAGAGAGACAGAGACAGAGAGACAGCGATTAGATGAATGAAACCATTAGAGAATATATAGGGTCAAATTAGAAGATTTGAGGCAAAATAATATACTTTAGAAGTACTAATATGTAAGCCACTCAAAGAAGATTAAATAATGAGAAATAGAAGATTAAAATAAATAACATAAAAAAACTAGAGAAATCACTAAAATGACAGAAGCAGTTCCAGTGAAGAAACAATAACCATGCCAAGTGCTACAGGAGCTATATAAACTTGTTTTTTCTTTAAATTCTTTAAATAAATGTCCTTTCTTTTTTTTTTTTACAGATTTTATACATTTATCCTTTATTTTGGAAATAAAAGTTCTCATATCTGCCATCATTTCCTTCATATTCCTTCCAAAACATTATTTTATTAAAAATATGTAAAGACAAGTGAGAAAAGGATGTTTTGTTTTAGAAAGTCATTCTAACTTAAAGCGGTTTGGAAACTTTAACAATAATCCTAGAGGCAATAGAGAAAAGGAGGATGAATTCAGGAAATGTGTTCCTTCTTAGTGGATTTATGTAATTTTATATTCACATTAGAAATAAGACCAGGCATTGTGGTACACACCTTAATCCCAGCACTGGGGGAAGCAGCAGCAGGTGGATCTCTGTGAGTTTGAGGCCAGCCTGGTCTACAAAGCAAATCCAGGACAGCCAAGGCTATATAGAGAAGCCCTGTCTCAAAGAAAAAAGAAGGAAGGAAGGAAGGAAGGAAGGAAGGAAGGAAGGAAGGAAGGAAGGAAGGAAGGAAGGAAGAAGGGAGGGAGGGAGGGAGGGAAGGAAGGAAGGAAAGAAGGAAAGAAGAAAGGAAGGAAGGAGAAAGAGGAAGTGATGGTGGTAAGAGTCATGGGTGGATTAACAATAGCAGGCCTGAGAATTGAATGAGTTCTGGTACCGTGAGATGCAGCACAGTGAATATATTGGGTTAAAGACAGTATATTATTCACATTTCTTCAGAGAAATGAATCAACACTATTAATGGGGAGACATAAGAAGAGATCTGTACAGCAGTTTAGCTCACACAATTTGTAGGGTTCAAGCAGTCCATGGGAACCAGAAGAGCCAATAGGTTGCTACTGAAACCAAGTCTCAAAGTCCATGAATCAAAGGTTCTGGTGTTCAACAACACACAGAAATGAAAATCCTCATTCAGGGGGTGGTAAAAAGAGAGAAAGTGTTCTCTTTACCCTCATTTTTGTTCTGTTGAGATCCCCAACAGATTTACCAAAGCCCAACAACACGAGCAGTGGCAGATAATTTCTTCACTCTAATGATCCAAGTACTAATCTCCAGTAATACTCGCACAGACACGACTTGAAATGTTCTATCATCTAGCTGGGCTTCCTGTAGCCAATTCACATTGATTCAAAAATTAGCCAGCAAAGAAGAAAAGGGTAGATGGTAATAATAGGCTACACAATATATTTTCCTAGGACACAGTATCCTCTCTCCACTTTCCTTTCTAGATGTACTCTGGTCATGACCGGTTTATTATTTTCCAAGTAGCTCTGGCTCTCCACCTCCCCAACACATGGAAGAATAAAGTTTTACTTCCATTGAGGATCATTGAGTGTTGTGAATTTTGTTAGTTAAGTATGAGGAAAAGGAACTTGGGCCACTTATACGCTATGACTCTTTGCAAATAGGAAACCTTTTAGAACTATCTATATTCTCTATGACACTGTAACCATGTATATCTGAACTGGTGATTGGCTTGACACTCTGGCTTCTTGACTGATATCAGTGAGCAGGATTCTATAAGGCTTGCAATGAATACAACTAGGGTTGGGTATGATTTCTGTCTTCTAACAATCCACAGCAATTTAAAAGTAGAACATCTCAAAGGTAAATAGAAGTAAATGAAGTCATCACAGTAGGGAACACCATAGTTAAATAGTTATATAGTTATAAAAAGAGAGGAAGGTGCCAGAAGAGACTAACATATGTGATCCCTGTCCTTTACATGTTTTGCCACCTCAGAGCTCTTCCTGAAAACGTTATAATACAACATACAACTTTTCGTCTTGAGAAAAGAACTATGAGCCAAGATAAACTACTTTATGACTTACTTAGTCTGTTGTATGCTTTTAGTTACAGAAAATGGACAAACATAAATGAAAGCATGAATGAGAATTTAACTTTTGTAGTTCAGATCCACCAAGACTTGGGGCTCTCTCTAGCTTGGTATAACCTGGTCTTCCCTGACAGATGTTTATTTGCTGGGGAGACTGCTAAACTTTAACTGTCATTTATGCACAGGTATTCAGTCAAATCTACGCCTCCAGCTCTCACCCTTCCAGGCCAGACACTTTCCCTGTCTCAGGGCTTCAACATGCATTTCAGTTTGATTAGTCATAAAATGGACCTGTTGGCAAGGACTGCTTTGTTTCTGCCTTGGGTGCTTCTTGTGTACTTTACATATTATGTATTTTTACATACCTAACGTCTCTGAGAGCTAAGCACTGTTTTTATTCCTGTTTTAAATTCTAAGGAGGACAAATGTAGTAAAGGAGGTGAATCAGGATCAATAGAGGGGATAGAAGAAGAGTCTTTGATTACCAGCAAATACAGTGAACTGAATGAAATAAGAGAAGTCCAGGAAGGTGGAAATGAGAAGATACAACTGCTTTTTAACAAGAAAACTGCTAATGACTTCAAGAAAATTTTTACCAGGAAAGAAAGGCACACTGAATAGTTAAGGAGGTGAAGAGGGTAAATGTTGAAAACTCAGAACTTTGGATAATCATCAGCAGAAGGATTAGCTAGAAGAGGATTCCTGGTTGAAAGGCTTAGTATGAGATTTTTTTTGCTTGACTATTCTGAATTATTATTTTTTTTACCAAGAATTTATCTAATTGTATTTAAATATTATTCATGATTATTCTGGATTATTAACAAAATATGATAGGAGACCAACTTAACTTTTGTACAAACAAAAGTACATCAGCATGACATTCCTACAATAAGCATGAACAGTTGACTCAAATGAGATAACTTTATTGCATTCCATATAAGCAAATATGTGTTAATTTATTTTTCACTTATAAGACATAAACACTATCCCTACTACAGGAGTACCATGTGAAATTTTGATATCTTACACACTATTGTGTGCATCCATTTAGATATATCTAGCTCCTCTTCAATTTATCATTCCTTTATGGTCAAATCAATTACAATTTTCTCTCACACTCTTTGAAAATGTATGGTACAGACATATTAGTATGCTGTAGTCATCCCGCTGTGAAATAGCACACCAGAGAGTGTCACCTCTCTCAAGTTATGATTTTGCACCTACTAGTCAACCAATCCCACTTCTCATGGTTGTCTCCACAGACTCTGGTAACCACCATCATTATACCCTCAATTTCACTACAAGCAAACTTTTATGTTCTACACAAGTGAGTTCATGCAGTACTTGCCATGGTCAGCCTTTTCTTTTAGCTTAATGATATCACATTTACCTCCAAGTCATTTTATATGATCGTTCATACATTTTTATAATGGTTGTGCTCATTGACATTCTCATGAAAAAAATGTGGGTTATCTCCTCACCTACATGTTCACCTACATTCAACACTTATTTGCATTTTAGATGATGCTGCCATTTTGTATTTAATTCTATTTTTTTACAGACATTTGAAACCAATTAGTGTTACCCATATGTGCATCATTGTGGGGCTATCTACTGGGAAATGAACAACCTACCAGAGGTCATATTTCCAAAGAAAGTTAGAGTGAGGTTCTACTTGTGGTTTTTGTTTGTGAGGTTCTGATCATGAATGACAGTAAGCATTTTCAACTAATTGTTGATCAATTTCAATTTTTAGAAAATGTCTACTTCGGTCTATATTTAATTTTTAAAGTTGGACTATGTGTGGAGGGGTTGTATTCTGTATTTGAAATTTCTTGTATGCTCTATGTATCAATCCCTTGTCACACTATAGAATTTGTAAGCATTTCCCTCCATTCCATGGCTGGTCTTTTCACTTTGTTGACTCTGTGTTGATATTTCTGAGCTTCTATGCTCATGTCCATCCAATCGTTCATTCCTTTGTCCTGAAGTATTTTTTTTTCTTGTTTTCTTCTATGAGTTTCATAGTTTTGGGTCTCATATTGGGTTTCTGTCTAGTTTAATTCTTCTGCTTGTGCATATTCAACTTCCCCAGCACTGCCTCCTGAAAAGACTGGATTTTCTGCACTGCATGTTTAGCAGCTTTGCTGAAACTCAGTTGGCAATAGATGGTGACATATCAGCTCTACACAGTTTCATTTGTACATGTGTCCATTTTTATGATAAAACCTTTTTGTTTGTCATATCTCTAGAGAGTATTTTGCAGTCAAGTGGTATAATGTCTGCTGTTTTATTACTTTTTAACAATGCATTATCTACTTGCAATTTTCTGTAGTTCTATATGCATGTTGGAATTATTTTTCTTATTATGTGAGAAATGCCATTTTCTGTTGATATTTTCATAGTTGTTACACTGACTTTGTAGGTCACTTTAGAGGACATGGACATTTTTTCCAATATTGATTTATCTAGTTAATAATAGGTTGCCTTCCTATTTGTGTCTGTGCTCCTCAGCTGTTTATTTTCTTAATTTATTTATTTTTGTTAATTACAGTTTATTCACTTTGTATCCCCCCATAAGGCCCTACCTCCTCCCCTTCCGGTCCCATCCTGCCTCCCCTTTCTTCACGCATACCGCTCCCGAAGTCCACTGATAGGGGAGGTCCTCCTCTACTTCCTTCTGATCTTTGTCTATCAGATCACATCAGGAATGGCTTCATTGTCATCTTCTGTGGCCTGGTAAGGCTGCTCTCCCCTCAAGGGGAGGTGACCAAAGAACAGGCCAATCAGATTATGTCAGAGGCAGTCCCTCTTCCCATTACTAACTATGTAACCCACTTGGACACTAAGCTGCTATGGACTACATCTGTGCAGGGGTTCTAGGTTATCTCCATACCTGGTACTTAGTTGGAGTATGAGTCTCTGGGAAGACCCCTGTATTCAAATTTTCTGGTTCTGTTGCTCTCTTCGTGGGGTTCCTGTCCTTTCCAGATCTTACTATTTCCCACTTCTTACATAAGATTCCCTGCACATTGCCAATAGTTGGCCATAAGTCTCAGTGTCTGCTGTGATAGTCTGCAGGATAGAGCCTTTCAGAGGACTTCTGTGGCAGGTTCCTAGTAGGTTTCCTGTTTTCTTCTTCTTCTGATGTCCATCCTCATTGCCTTTCACAATGGGGATTGAGCATTTTAGTCAGGGTCCTCTCTCTTGATTAGTAGGTTTAGTGGGATAGAATACATCTTTAGATGTACAGGTTTTAGTAGGTTTATCCTATGTTATATGTCTATATGAGTCAGTATAACCTGTGTGTGTCTTTCTGCTTCTGGGACAGATCACTCAGGATGATCCTTTCCAGATCCCACCATTTACCTGCAAATTTCATGATTTCCTTATTTTTCATACTCCATTGTGTAGATATACCACAAGTTCTGCATCCATTATTCAGTTGAGGGGCATCTGGGCTGTTTGCAGATTCTGGCTATTACAAATGAAGCTGTTACAAGCATGGTTGAGCAAATGTCCTTATTGTGTACTTGAGCCCCTTTTGGATATACACCTAAGAATGGTATAGCTAGATGTTGAGGAAGCACTATTCCTAGTTGTCTGAGAAAGCACCAGATTGATTTCCAGAGTGGTTGTACAAGTTTACATTCCCACCTGCAGTGGAGGAGGGTTCCCCTTTCTCCACAACCTCTCCAGCATGTGTGGTCACTTGAGTTTTGCATCTTGGCCATTCTGATGGGTGTAAGGTGAAATCTCAGGGTCGTTTTGATTTGCCTTTCCCTAATGGATAATGACGTTGAGCATTTCTTTAAGTGTTTCTCTGCCATTCGATATTCCTCTACAGAGAGTTCTCTGTTTAGCTCTGTTCCCCACTTTTAATTGTATTACTTGGTTTGCTGCTTTTCAGTTTATTTAGTTCTTTATGTATACTGGATATTATCCCTCTGTCAGATAAAGGGTTGGTGAAGATTCTTTCCCAATCTATAGGCAGTCATTTTTTTGACAACAGTGTGCTTTGATGTACAGAAGATTTTCAGTTTCATGAGGTCCCATTTATTGATTTTTGTTCTTAGAGCCTGTGCTGTTGGTGTTCTGTTCAGGAAGTTGTCTCCTGTGCTAATGAGTTCAAGGGTATTCACCACTTTTTTTTTTCTAACTGGTTTAATGTGTCTGGTTTTATGTTGAGGTCTTTGATCCACTTGGACTTCAGTTTTGTGCAGGGTGATAAGTATGGATCTATTTGCATTTTTCTACATGTAGACATCCAGTTAGACTAGCACCATTTGTTGAAGATGCTATCTTTTCTCCATTGTATGGTTTTGGCATCTTTGTCAAAGATCAGGTGTCCATAAGTGTTGTGGTTTATTGTGGTCCTCTGTTCGGTTCCATTGATCCACCATTCTGTTTCTATGCCAGTACCATGGAGTCTTTATTACTGTTGTTCTATAGTTCAGCTTAAGATCAGGGATTGAGATACCTCCAGATCTTTTATTGTAGAGGATTGTTTTAGCAATTCTGGGTTTCTTGTTGTTCCATATGAAGGTGAGAATTTTTCTTTCAAGGTCTGTAAAGAATTGTGTTGGTAATTTGATGGGAATTGCATTGAATCTGTAGATTGCTTTTGGTAAAAAGGCCTTTTTACTATGTTAATCCTGCCAAGCCATGAGCATGGGAGATCTTTCCATCTTCTGATATCTTCTTCTAATTCTTTCTTCAGAGACATGAATTTTTTTTTTTTCATATAGGTCTTTGACTTGCTTGATTAGGTTCACACCAAGGTACTTTATGTCATTTGAGGCTATTGTGAAGGGTGTTCTTTTCCTAATTTCTTCCTCAGCCCTTTTGTCTTTTGTGTACAGGAAGGCTACTGATTTTTTGAGTTACTTTTGTATCCAGCCACATTGCTGAAGGTGTTTATCAGCTGTAGGAGTTACCTGGTAGAGTTTTTGGGGACACTCAGGTATACTCTCATATCATCTGCAAATAGTGATACTTTGACTTCTTCCTTTCCAATTTGTATCCCCTTGATCTCCTTCAACTGTCTTATTGCTCTAGCAAGGACTTCCAGAACTATGTTGAAGAGATATGGAGAGAGTGGGCAGCCTTGTCTTGTCCCTGATTTCAGTGCTATTGCTTTAAGTTTCTCTCCGTTCAGTTTGATGTTGGCTATAGGTTTGATATATATTGCCTTTACTATGTTTAGATATGTGCCTTGTATCCCTGATCTCTCCAAGACTTTAAACCTAAATGGATGTTGGATTTTGTCAAATGCTTTTTCAGCATCTAGGGAGATTATCATGTTTTTATTTTCTTTCATTTTGTTAATATGGTGTATCACACTGATAGATTTCCATATATTGAACCACCACTGCATGCCTGGGATGAAGCCTACTTGGTCTTAGTGGATGATATCTTTGATGTGTTCTTGTATTCAGTTTGCAAGTATTTTGTTGAGTATTTTTGCATCAATGTTCATAAGGGAGATTGGCCTGAAATTCTCTTTCTTTGTTGGATCTTTGTGAGGTTTAGGTACCAAGGTGACTGTGGCTTCATAGAATGTGTTTGGTAGCGTTCCTTCTGTTTCTATTTTGAGAAATAGTTTGAAGAGTATTGGTGTTAGCTCTTTTTTGAAGGTCTGGTAGAATTCTGCACTGAAACCATCTGGTCCTGGGCTTTTTTTGGATGGGAGACTTTAGATGACCACTTCTATTTCCTTGGGGGATATAGGACTATTTAATTGATTTACCTGGTCCTGATTCAGCTTTGGCATATGGAATCAGTCAAGAACATTTTCCATTTCATTTAGATTTTCAAATTTTGTGGCGTATAGACTCTTGAAATGAGTCCTTATGATTGTTTGGATTTCCTCAGTCTCTGTAGTTATGTCCCTCTTTTCATTTCTGATTTTCTTGATTTGGATGATGTCTCTCTGCCTTTTACTTAGCTTGGCTAAGGGTTTGTCTATCTTGTTGATTTTCTCAAAGAACCAGCTCTTGGTTTCTTTGATTCTTTGAATTGTTTTGTGGGTTTCTAATTGATTGATTTCAGCCTTGAGTTTGATTATTTCCAGCCATCTACTCCTCTTTGGTGCATCTGCTTCTTCTTTTTGTAGGGTTTTTAAGTGGGCCATTAAGTTGCTTAAATGAGCTGTCTTGAATTTCTTCTTGAAGGCACTTAGTGCTATGACGTTTCCTCTTAGCACTGCCTTCATTGTGTCCCACAAGTTTGGGTATGTTGTGTCTTCATTTTCATTGAGTTCTAGGAAGACTTTAATTTCTTTCTTTATTTCCTCCCTGACCCAGCTGTCATTTAGTAGCAAGATGTTCAGTTTCCATGTGTGTGTAGGCTTTTTGCTATTTCTGTTGTTATTGAGGTCAGGTTTATTCCATGTGATCAGACAAGATACAAGGGATTATTTCAATCTTTTTGTATCTGTTGAGGCTCACTTTTTTGTCTATATGTGGTCTATTTTGGAGAAGGTTCCATGAGGTGTTGAGAAGACGGCAAATTCTTTTGTGTTTAGGTATAAGGTTCTGTAAATGTCTGTTAGGCCCATTTGATTCATGACCTCTGTCAGAGATATTGTTTCTTTGTTTAATTTCTGTTTTGTTGACCAGTTCTTTGTTGAGAGTGGGGTGTTGAAGTCTCCCACTATTAATGTGTGGCGATCTATATGTGGTTTAAGTTTTATCAATGTTTCTTTTACAAATGTGGGTGCTCTTGTATTTGGGGCATAGATGTTCAGGATTGTGATGTCTTGCTGGTGGAATTTTCCCTTGATGAGTATAAACTGTCCTTCCCCATCTCTTTTGATTAATTTTGGTTGAAAGTCTGTTTTATTAGATATTAGAATGGCTACTCCTGCTTGCTTCTTGGGGTCATTTGCTTGGAAAGCCGTCTTCCAACCCTTTACCCTCAGGTAATGTCTATCTTTGTAACTTAGGTGTGTTTCTTGTATGCAACAGATTGCTGGGTTTTTTTATGCATCCATTCTGTTAGTCTGTGTCTTTTTATTGGAGAATTGAGTCCATTGATGTTGAGAGAGATTAATGACCAGTGGCTATTAGATCCTTTGATTTTGATGTTGGCTGTGGTCATAAGTTTGTGTGCCTGGTTATTTATTGTTTTACTGTAGTGAGGTTTTCCTGTGTTTCCTTGAAAGTAGTTATTTTTCTTGGGTTGTATTTTTCCTTCTAGTATCTTCTGTAATGCTGAATTTGTGTGTAGGTATTGTTGAAATTTGTTTTTGTAGTTGAATATTTTGTTTTCTCAATCTATGAGGACTGAGAGTTTTGCGGGATATAGTAGCCTGGGCTGACATCTGTGTTCTCTTAGGGCCTGCATAATATCTTTCCGGGCCCTTCTGGCTTTCATTGTCTCTGTTGAAAAGTCAGGTGTGATTCTAATGGGTTTGCCATTATATGTTACTTGGCCTTTTTCCCTTGCAGCTTTTAATATTTTTTTCTTTGTTCTGTATACTTACTGTTTTGATTATTATGTGGTGGGAGGTTTTTCTTTTCTGGTCTAATTTATTATGTGTTCTGTAGGCCTCTTGTATTCTTATTGGCCTCTCCTTTAAGTTGGGGAAATTTCTTCAATGATTTTGTTGAAAATATTTTCTGGGCGGTGGAGCAGGGACTCGTTTTTTTCCTCTATTTCTATTATTCTTAGGTTTTGTCTTTTTATGTTGTCTTGAATTTCTTGGATGATCTGTGTCAGGAATTTTTTGGATTTAACATTTTCTTTGACAGATACATCTATTTCTTCCATTGTATCTTCCACACCTGAGATTCTTTCTTCCATCTCTTGTAGTCTATTGGTTACGCTAACCTCTGTAGTTCCTGTTTTCTTCCCTAAGTTCTTTATCTCCACAATTTTCTCCATTTAGGTTTTAATTTTTCCAATTCTATCTTCAGATCTTGAGCCGTTTTGTTGAGTTCCTTCACCTGTCTGACTGTATTTTCCTGTTTTTCCATCAATTCTTTCAGCTGTTTGTTTGAACAATCCTCTGTTTCTTTTATTTCTTTCAGTGATTTAAGCATTTCCTCTCTAAAGGCCACAAACGGTTTGGCTGCAACTTCCTCTTTTTCTTTACAGATAGCCATAATCTGTTTGACTTCATTTTTCTCTAGGTTTTTACACATTTTATTTGTTTCCTCTGTTATCCTCTTCATGAGCATAGTTGTTAGGTAATCTTCTTGGATTTCAGTTATGCTGGGGTGTCCAGGGCTACTTGCTCCTGGATAACTGGATTCTGGAGATGCCATATTGCTCTGTCTTTTGTTGGTTGAGCTTTTATGCTGGCCTCTACCCATTGGGCTATCTTAGATGTTTGGGGTTAGTTTCTGGTGGTTCCTGGGGATCTTGTGGTCAAGAGAATCCTCTTGGCAGGAAGACAGTTTTTCCTGAAGGAAGCCTTCTCAGCTTTTTGGGTATAGTCACTGGATGGCTGGTGTTTTTCAGGAGTTGCCACTGCTCACCTCAGGGATAGAGACCTGAGTGGTAACTGTGGTCCTTGTTAGTCGAGAGGGCTCTCCTCTCACCTGGAGATGTCCTGAAGACAGCTGCCCTGCTTCTGGGTTTCTTGCTGTAGATTTAGTGATCTGCTGCTGTAACCTGTGTGTCTCGTGGTTTAGTCAGTTTTGTTAGGGATAACTGGCTACCCCATGGAGCAGTATCTGGAGGTTGATCTCGGGGATTCCGGGCTTTTGTAGGTCTGAGGTTAGGGTTCTATGTCCCAGTACCCAGTGGTAACTTGTGGCAGGTGGGTACCACTCTCCTGGTAACAGCAGGCTATCTATCTGCACAGCCGGTCCCTGGGTTGTTCCAGTCTGTTCAAGTCTGTCCCCTTTGCTTCATTCCCTGTGAGGATTTCTCCCAACAGTGACTCCCAGTCTCTGTTACCCTGGGGCACACAGCTGGAGAGCTGGCATGCACCAGCTCTGTGCCTGTGGCTGGAGTCCAGTTCAGTGATAGCAGCTTTTACATGCTGGTCTGTGAGACTTTTTCCAGGGAAAGACTGGGTGACCCAAGTCAGTACCGTTTCCTTCCTTCCCTGTGGAGTACTTTTGAGACAGGGACTCCCAATCTTTTTTTTTTTGCCCTGGAGCGCACAGTTCAGTCTGTGCCAGATAGCTGGTGTGCAACATCTGTCTGTGTCTGAGGGTGGAGCCCAGTTCAGTGATGGCGGCTCGTACCCACCGGTCTGCAAGACTTTTTCCAGGGAAAGCCTGGGTGATCCAAATCAGTACCGTTTCCTTCCTTCCCTATGGAGTTCTCTCGCGACAGGGACTCCCAGTCTCTGGTGTTTTTTGTGCTCACTGATCAGCCTGGGAAGGTGATCAGGACACACAGGCATGTGGCTCTGGTCTGGGGACCTCGTGCCTGCGCCACCCAGGATCTCTTCTGGGTTCTGGCTGGGGGACCTGAGAGTGGTCAAGACTGATTCCCACGCCATGGGGGTTTCCTCACACCTGGGAAACATGATTGCTGTTGTTTTAGGGCCCAGAGTTCAGCCTCTTGGTCACTGTACGGAAAATGGTGTCCTGCTCCTCAGATGCAGTGTTCTCCTGGTGTCGCCATCTTGTCCTGTGTCTCCTCAGGTGTTTTATTCACACATCTATTTACCAGACTAAGATGACAGTTTAAATATAAAAGAGAAAAAAATATTTGATTGTACAATCTCTAATAAGAACTAGACAGACATTCATTTGTGGGCACAGGTATAGTATTTGTAGATAGGCAGAAAAATGAAATTTGTATTCTTAAATTGGTTAAGAATACAAGAAATATAATAATTTGGAAGAATAGCCAGTAATTTTTAAAGTTCATATCTATTGATCTCAGGGATCCTTAGAAATATAGCAAGGCTGTCTGCGGAGAATTTTAGGATGATGGAGCAGAAGCCACACTTGAAATATTTATTTATGCCTACAAAAATAATGAGGTTGAGAAATCAAATATTAAAGATGCAAAATTAAAAACACTTTTTTAGGAAAACAGCAAATTCTGTAACTACAGAAGAGTGAGTACCTGTTCTTGTTCACAGACACTTACCATTTAATCATTCATGAGGCTTCTTATAGTGAGATGAATTTAATCACCAGGCACCTTAAATGTTGTTATTATCAATAGTTTTAATTTCTTCTAAGAATGAATCTTTTATTAGAATAGCTATCTGTCCCTAATGTGTGATTCAACTGGCTTCTCAAATTGGAAGACAAGTCAAGTAGAAGAATTGTTGGATAAAAGTTGGTAGACCTCCCTCTGCTTCATTCTGCTAAAAACTGCCCCAGCTCTTCCATCTTGGTAATTATTTCCCAGTTCACTCAGGTTTTGTTTTCTCAGATCACCTTTTGCTGCACCTCCTCACTTGGTTATCTCCATGTATACCAAGAGAGCATCTGACCTTTGAAAGGAAAAGAAGGCTCAAGAGAATATAGTATGAATCTCTGCTAATCTGGAACCTGCTCTCTCCTCTCTCCATCTCCTCAGTGACCCAAAGTGGTCATGGATCCTAGGGCTATCTAGGTCTAGAGTCTGCTGTTCCCAGTGTCATATAAGGAAGTGTGTGTGCATTGTACATATGTGTGTTGTGACATGTGATATGTGTGGTATGTATGTGTGTGAAATGTGTTTACATGAGTTATATATTAGTTTATTATTGCTATAATCAGTAAATTTTATAATACTTAAAAGATACTTATTCCTCTCTCATGTCAAAACCCCATTGATTATTAGCTGTTACATTGTGTGTAATTATTTAAAGCCTTTACTCCTGTGAACTTCAAGTCTCACAGTTGATAGCATACAGGCAAAACATAAAAGAGAACAGAAAAGAAGAAATGTTCATTTCTTCAGCAAGAAAAGATATGCATAGCATTCTTTCCTATATTTTCTTTAAAAGTACCTATCATGTGACCCCCCACTGTGGGTCAAATGAGGTTAATAACAATGGTTACATGTAAGGCTTCATTTTCCCCAGCAACAATAAAACAGAGGAAATGTTAGTATTTAAGGACATTCAGTCCCTTTTGCCATGATCTTCATCTCTAATACACCATATTGCCATTAATAACACACTTATCACTCCAAGAAAATCAGCTTCAAGTCTGTGTAACAGGAGTTAGACAAAGGCCAGCAGGTCCTGCTAGCACATGGTACTCTCCCACAGAGTGAGATGTGTTTCCCTACTGGCCACAGTGACCTACAGTCCAATTCAAGTTTTTTTGGGGGGGGACTAACTAGCTGGACCAAAGCTTAAGAGCACATACTGAATTTACAGGGGACCCAAACTCATTTTCTAGCACCCACAGTAGGCAGGTCACAACCACCTGTAACTCTAGCTCCAGAGAATCCAATGGCCTTTTCCGGCCTCAACAAGCACTTGTAGTCATGTGAACAACACCTCTCTCCACCCACCCACACACACCAAAATAATAATAATAATAGCAATAGTAACAATAATAATAATAAAGTTTCTTTTATAGAAAGAGAAAAATGGAAGATTCTTTTAATCCATAGCAAAAATAAATCTGCACCAGGTCAACCATGTTATATACCCATCATGATAGAACTCAGGAAGTTAAGACAAGAGAATTGCAAGTTCAGGGCCACTCTAGGCTATCATGATTTCAAGGCCAGCTAACCAGAAGACTGAGATCTTTCCTCTGTCCCAAAAATAAATGAATGAAAAAATAGAACACTGAGGGACTTAAGAAAAGGAGGGATAAGTCCACCACTCCAGCAGAAGCCTTTTCTTCTACCAGAGACCACACCTGCTACCAGAACTTTAGGTAGGCCCACTCCCAGGCCACCCCTACATTCTTAGTACCCACCCAGCTTATCCTTAACTGCCCTTGCACTCCTTATCACTATATCCTGACGCAGGACTCTAGCCATCAGATGTCCAGCCGCCAATGTGGGTCAAGTCTCTCTGCTCAACTACAAGCTTCTCACGTGAAAATTAGAGAGAAATCAGAAACTAAGGAACAAAGCACCCATTCAACAGAAAAAAACTAATAAATTCTCACCTAGACCTGTAATTGCCCCAAACTCAGATGCCTTGATGCCAGCAGAAGAACACAGTCCTGACACAAACCATCCAAGAAATCCAAGACAACATAAAAATACAAAACCTAAGAATAATAGGAATAGAGGAAAAAGAGGATTCCCTGCACCAAGGCCCAGGAAATATTTTCAACAAAATCACTGAAGAAAATTTCCCCGACTTAAAGGGGAGGCCTATAAGAATACAAGAATCCTACAGAACACCCAACAAATTTGATCAGAAAAGAAAATCCTCCCACCACATAATAATCAAAACAGTAAGTATACAGAACAAAGAAAAAATACTAAAACCTGCAAGGGCAAAAGGCCAAGTAACATATAATGGCAAACCCATCAGAATCACACCTGATTTCTCAACAGAGACTATGAAAGCCAGAAGAGCCTGGATAGATATCATGCAGACCCTAAGAGAACACAGATGTTAGCCTAGCCTACTGTACCAAGCAAAACTCTCAGTCCTCATAGACGGAGAAAACAAGATATTCAATGATAAAAACAAATTTCAACAATACCTACACACAAATCCAGCATTACAGAAGATACTAGAAGGAAAAATATAACCCGAGAAAAATAACTACTTTCAAGAAAACACAGGAAATAAATAGCCTCAATACAGCAAAACAAAAAGCAGACAAACACACTACCATAGCCAACATCAAAATCAAGGATCTAACAGCCACTGGTCATTAATCTCTCTCAAAATCAATGGACTTAATTCTCCAAAAAAAAAAAAAAAAAAGACAGAGACTAACAGAATAGATGTGTAAACAAGCCCCAACAATCTGTTGCATACAAGAAACACACCTAAATCACAAAGATAGATATTACCTGAGAGTAAAGAGCTGGAAGATGGTTTTCCAAGCAAATGGACCCAAGAAGCAAGCAGGAGTAGCCATTCTAATATCTAATAAAATAGATTTTTCAACCAAAATTAATCAAAAGAGATAGAGAAGGACACTTCATACTCATCAAGGGAATATTCCACCAGGAAGATATCACAATCCTGACCATCTATGCCCCAAATGCAAGGGCACCCACATTTGTAAAAGAAACTTTAATAAAACTTAAACTACACATAGACCCCCACACATTAATAATGGGAGACTTCAAAACTGCACTCTCCAACAAAGGACAGGTCAACAAAACAAAAATTAAACAAAGAAACAATAACTCTGACAGAGGTCATGAATCAAATGGACCTCACGGACATCTACAGAACCTTTCACCCAAACACAAAAGAATTTACCTTCTTCTCAGCTCCTCATGGAACCTTCTCCAAAATAGGCCATATAGTTGGTCACAAAGCAAGACTCAACAGATACAAGAAGATTAAAATAATCCCTTGTATTCCATGTGATCACAATGGACTAAAGCCAGACCTCAATGACAAAAATAGCAAAAGGCCTACACACAAATGGAAACTGGACAACTTGTTACTAAATGACAGCTGGGTCAGAGAAGAAATAAAGAAAGATATTAAAGACTTCCTAGAATTCAATGAAAAGGAAGGCACAACATACCCAAACTTATGGGAAACAATAAAAGCAGTGCTAAGAGGAAAGTTCATAGCACTAAGTGCCTTCAAGAAGAAATTTGAAACATCTCATGCAAGCAACTTAATGGCTCAATTAAAAGCCCTAGGAAAAAAAGAACCAGACACACCAAAGAGGAATAGATGGCTGGAAATAATCAAACTCAGGGCTGAAATCAATCAATTAGAAACAAACAAAACAATTCAAAGAATCAAAGAAACCAAGAGCTGGTTCTTTGAGAAAATCAACAAGATAGACAAACCCTTAGCCAAACTAACTAAAAGGCAGAGAGACACTATCCAAATCAACACAATCAAAAAAGAAAAGGGGGATATAACCACACACACTGAAGAAATCCAAACAATAATTAGGACTTACTTCAAAAGCGTATATGCCGCAAAATTTGAAAATCTAGATGAAATGAAAAATTTTCTTGACCAATTCCACATGCCAAAGCTGAATCAAGACCAGGTAAATCAATTAAATAGTCCTATATCCCCCAAGGAAATAGAAGCTGTCATCAAAAGTCTACCATGCAAAAAAAAAAAAAAAAAAAAAAAAAAAAAAAAAAAAAAAAAAAAAAAACAGGGCCAGATGGTTTCAGTGCAGAATTCTACCAGACCTTCAAAAAAGAGCTAACACCAATACTCTTCAAACTATTCCACAAAATAGAAACAGAAGGAACACTACCAAACACATTCTATGAAGCCACAGTCACCTTGGTACCTAAACCTCACAAAGACCCAACAAAGGAAGAGAATTTCAGGCCAATCTCCCTCATGAACATTGATGCAAAAATACTCAACGAAATACTTGCAAACCAAATACAAGATCACATCAAAGACATCATCCACTATGACCAAATAGGCTTCATCCCAGGCATGCAGTGGTGGTTCAATATACGGAAATCTTCAACATTGTTCTTGAAGTTCTTGCTAGAGCGATAAGACAGTTGAAGGAGATCAAGGGGATAGAAATTGGAAAGGAAGAAGTCAAAGTATCACTATTTGCAGATGATATGAGAGTATACCTGAGTGACCCCAAAAATTCTACCAGGGAACACCTACATCTGATTAACACCTTCAGCAAAGTGGCGGGAGACAAATTAACTCAAAAAAATCAGTACCCCTGCTGTATACAAAAGACAAAAGGGCCAAGAAAGAAATTAGGGAAACAACACCCTTCACAATAGCCACAAAGGACATAAAGTGAACCTAACAAAGCAAGTCAAAGACTTGTATGAAAAAAATTTCAAGTCTCTGAAGAAAGAATTAGAAGAAGATATCAGAAGATGGAAAGATCTCCCAGGCTCATGGCTTGGCAGGATTAACATAGTAAAAATGGCCTTCTTACCAAAATCAATCTACAGATTCAATGCAATTCCCATCAAATTACCAACACAATTCTTTACAGACCTTGAAAGAATAATTCTCACCTTCATATGGAACAACAAGAAACCCAGAATTGCTAAAACAGTTCTCTACCGTAAAACATCTTCAGGAGGTATCTCCATCCCTGATCTCAAGCTGTACTACAGAGCAACAATACTAAAAAGTCCATGGTACTGGCAT
Source organism: Psammomys obesus (assembly GCF_907164565.1). NCBI lineage: Eukaryota > Metazoa > Chordata > Mammalia > Rodentia > Muridae > Psammomys > Psammomys obesus. The sequence continues at coordinate 3,623,471 of NW_026596089.1, read as the reverse complement.
AGAAACAGAATGGTGGATCAATGGAATCAAATAGAAGACCATGACATAAATCCACACACTTATGGACACTTGAATTTTAAAAGATGCCAATACCATACAGTGGAAAAAAGGCAGCATCTTCAACAAATGGTGCTGGTCTAACTGGATGTCTACATGTAGAAAAATGCAAATAGATCCATACTTATCACCATGCACAAAACTAAAGTCCAAGTGGATCAAAGACCTCAATATCAAACCAGACACACTAAACCTGTTAGAAGAAAAAGTGGTGAAGAGCCTTGAACTCATTGGCACAGGAGACAACTTCCTGAACAGAACACCAACAGCACAGGCTCTAAGAGCAACAATCAATAAATGGGACCTCATGAAACTTAAAAGCTTCTGTAAAGCAAACGACACTGTTGTCAAAAAAAATGACAGCCTACAGATTGGGAAAGGATCTTCACCAACCCTATATCTGACAGAGGACCAATATCTAGTATATTAAGAACTCAAGAAGTTAAACAGCAACAAATCAAATAATCCAATTTAAAAATGGGGAACAGAGCTAAATAGAAAATTCACGATAGAGGAATATCAAATGGCAGAGAAACACTTAAAGAAATGTTCAACGTCCTTAGTCATCAGGGAAATGCAAATCAAAACAACCCTAAGATTTCACCTTACACCCATCAGAATGGCTAAGATCAAAAACTCGAGTGACAACACATGCTGGAGAGGTTATGGAGAAAGGGGAACCCTCCTCCACTGCTGGTGGAAATGTGAACTTTTACAACCCCTCTGGAAATCAATCTGGCGCTTTCTCAGACAACTAGGAGTAGCGCTTCCTCAAGATCCAGCCAGACAACTCCTAGAAGCTCCAAAAGGGGCTCAAGTACACAATAAGGACATTTGCTCAACCATGTTTGTAGTAGCCTTATTTGTAATAGCCAAAATCTGGAAACAGCCCAGATGCCCCTCAGTGGAGGAATGGATACAGAAATTGTGGTACATCTACACAATGGAATATTACTCAGCAATGAAATACAAGGAAATCATGAAATTTGCAGGTAAATTATGGGAAATAGAAAAGATCATCCTGAGTGAGCTATCCCAGAAGCAGAAAGATGCACACGGTATAAACCCACTCATATAGACATATAATATAGGATAAACCTACTAAAATCTGTACACCTAAAGAGACTAATCAAGAGGGAGGGCTCTTGCTAAAATACTCAATTCCTACCCAGAAAGGCAAAGAGGATAGACATCAAAAGAAGGAGAAAAGAGGGAATAAGTCAGGAGCCTGACACAGAGGACCTCTGAAAGGCTCTGCCCTGCAGACTAGCAAAGCAGATCCTGAGACTTATGGCCAACCTGTGGGCAGAGTGCATGGAATCTTATGAAAGAAGTGGGAAACAGTAAGATCTGGAGAGGACAGGAACTCCACAAGAAAAGCAACAGAACCAAAAAATCTGAGCACGTGGATTGTTCCTGAGACTTATACTCCAACCAAGGATTATGCACGGAGATAACCTAAGACCCCTGCACAGATGTAGCCCATGGAAGTTCAGTATCCAAGTGAGTTCCATTGTAATAGGAACAGGGACTGTCTCTGGCATGAAGTGATTGGCCTGCTCTTTAATTACCTCCCCCTGAAGGGGAAGCAGCATTACCAGTCTACAGAAGAAGACAATGCAGCCTCTCCTGATGAGACCTAATTAACTAGGATCAGAAGGAAGGAAAAGAAGTCCTCCCCTATCAGTGGACTTGGGTAGGGGCATGCATGCAGAGGGTAGAGGAAGGGAAGGATTGGGATGAGAGAAGGGAGGGAACCACAGGGGGGATAAAAACTGAATAAAGTGTAATTAATAAAGTAATGAAAAATAAAATAAAATTAAAATTAAAAAATTGATATCCACTTATAAGTGTGTACAAATGTTTGTCTTTCTCAGCCTGGGTTGCCTTGATAAAAGTTATTTTTTCTAGTTTCATCTTGTTGCCTGTAAATTTCATGATGTCACTTTTCTTATGGCTGTGTAATACTCCATTGTATAAATATACCACATTTTCTTTATCCATTCTTCAGTTAGGGACACTTAGTTTGTTTGCAGTTTTAGGCTGTTATGAATAAAGCTGGTATAAACCCAGCTGATCTAGTGTACTTGTGGCATGTTGGAACGTTCTTTGGGTATATTTCCAGGAGTAATATGGCTGAGTCTTGAGGTAGATTGATTCCCAATTTTCTCAGGAATTGACAATTGATTTCCATAGTGGCTATATGAGTTTGTATTCTCCCCAGCAATGGAAGAGTGTTCCCCTTGCTCCACATTCTCATCAGCATGAGCTGTCACTTTTGGTTTTGATCTTAGCACTTCTGCTAGGTGTCGTATGGGATCTCAACATACTTTTGATTTGCCTTTCCCTGAAGGCTAAGGATGTTGAACTTTTAAGTGTTTTGCAGCCAATACTCCATTTAAATTTGTACCCCATTTGTGTGTGTGTGTGTATATATATATATATATATATATATATATATATATATATATGTATATGTATATATACGTATATATATTTTTAATATTAGTTACAGTTTATTGACTTTGTATTCCAGCTGTATTCCACTCCCTATTCCCTCCCAATCCCACTCTCCCTCCCTCATCTCCCTCAATGGACTTGCCCCTTTCCAAGTACATTGATAGGGGAGGTCCTCCTCCCCTTTCTTCTGACCCTGGTTTATCAGGTATCTTCAGGACTGGCTGCAATGTCCTCCTCTGTGGTCTAGCAGGGCTGCCCTTCATTCAGGGTGAGGGGAGGTCAAAGAGCCCACCATTGAGTTCATGTCAGAAATAGTCTCTCTTCCCCTTACTAGGACACCCACTTGGATATTGCTACATCTGAGCAGGGGTTCTAGGTTATATCCATACATGGTCCTTGGTTGGAGAAACAGTCTCATAAAAGACCCCTGTGCCTTGATATATTTGGTCCTTGTGGAGTTCCTGTCCTCTCCAGGTCATACTAACTCCTCCTTCTTTCATATGATTCCCTGCACTCTGCTGAATGTTTGGTTATGAGCCTCAGCATCTGCTTTGATACACTGCTAGGTAGAGTCTTTCAGAGGCCCTCTGTGGTAGGCTCCTGTCCTGTTATTTGTTTTCTTCTACTTCCAATGTCCATCCCATTTTTTTTAAGTCTTTACCCCGGGTCCTCTTTAGATGTATAGATTTCAGTATGTTTATCATATCTTATAGGTCTACATAAGATACCCCATTTTTTAATTGAATTATTTGGTTTAGTTGCTGCAGAGTTTTGAGTTCTTTATATATTTTGGATATTAGTTCTCTGTCAGATGTGGAGTTGGTGAAAATATTTTCTCATTATATAGGCTGGTATTTTGTCCTACTGATGGTGTCCTTTGCCTTACAGAGCTTTTAAAATTTCTGAGGTCCCGTGTATTAATTCTCAGTCTTAGTGCCTGGGGTATTAGTATCCTGTTTAAAAAGTTGTCTCCTGTGCTAATGTGTTCAAGGGTATTCCCTACTTTCTCTTCTGTCAGAAGAGAAAATTATCGAAAGTAGGTGGTAGGGCATCTCTGGGACAGGAGAGACTCTAGGAGTCTATAGAGTGACTCTAGCTCAGACTCCTAGCGGGGGTCCGGGGGAGATGGAGCTACACCAGCTTGATTTTTAGGTCCATTTGCTTGAAAAATCTTTTTCTAAACTTTTACCATTGAGGTAATGTCTGTCTTTGATGTTGAGGTGTATTTCTAGTAAGCAGCAGAAGGATGGATCCTGTTTTCACACCTATTAAGTAAGTCTATGTCTATTTATTAGAGAATTGAGTTCATTGCTGAGAGTTATCAATGACCAATGATTGTTAATTCCTACTATTTTGTTGTTGTTGTGTGTGTTTGACTTTCTTCTGTGTTTTCATGAAAGTAGTTAACCTTTTCAGGTTGGAGTTTTTCTTCTAGTAGCATCTGTAGGACTAGATTTGTGGATAAATATTGTTTAAATTTTACTTTATCATGGAATATCTTGTTTTATCCATCTACAGTTAACGAAATTTTTGTTGGGTATAGTAATTTGGGTTGGCATCTGTGGTCATTTGGAGTCTGCAGGACATTTGTTTGCATTTTAGTGTTTCCATTGAGAAGTCAAGTGTAATTCTAATAGATCTGCCTTTGTTACTTGGCCCTTTTCTTTTGTTGCTTTCAATATTCTTTCTTTTTTCTGTATGTTTAGTGTTTTGGTTGTTATGTGGCAGGGGAGCTTTCTTTTCTGGTCCAATAGATGTGCTGTTCTATAAGCTTTTTGTACCTAGCCATGTCCTTCTTTAGCTTAGGAAAATTTACTTCTGATTTTGTTGAAAATATTTTATAGGCCTTTGAACTGGGATTCTTCTCCTATTCCTATTATTCTTAGATTTGTTCTTTTCACAGTGTCTCAGATTTCCTGGATGTTTTGTGTCAGGAGCTTTTTAGATTTAATATTTTTCTTTGACTGATGCATCTGTTTCTATCATATCTTTAACTCCTTAGAATTTTTCTTCTATCTTTTGTGTTCTGTTGCTGATGCTTGCTTCTTTAGACCCTGTTCACTCAGCCAGATTTTTCATTTCCAGAATTCCCCCAGTTTGTGCTCCCTCTATTGTTTCTATTTTCATTTTCAGTTCTTGAACAGTTTTATTCATTTCCTTCAACAGTTATTTTTTTCTGTTGTTGTTCATTCATTTCCTTCAATTTTTGTTTGTCTTTTCTTTGATTTCTTTAAGGAATTCATTCATTTCCTCTTTAAAGTTGGTTTTATGATTTTCTTCTGATTCTCTCCTTCTTCTATTCCTATTTTTTTTAGATTGTATTATTCATAGCTTCAACTGTGTTAGGATATTCAGAGCTTGGTGTAGGAGGATAGGTGGGCTCTGGTGGTGACATAGTACCTTGGTTGTTGTTGACAGTGTTCTTTTTTTAATTCTTTATTAATTACACTTTATTTACTTTGTATCCCCCCTCTAGTTCCCTGCATCCTCCCCTTCCAATCCCTCCCTTCCTTCCCCCTCTGCACCCATACCCCTCTCCAAGTCCACTAGTAGGGGACAGTTTCTTTTTTTCCTTCTGATCCTAGTCTGTTAGGTCTCATCAGGAGTGGCTGCATTGTCTTCCTCTGTAGTCTGGTAAGGCTGTGCCCCCCTCAGGGGGAGGTGATCAAAGAGCAGGCCAATCAGTTCATTTCAGAAGCAGTCCCTGTTCCCATTACTATGGAACACACATGGACACTGAACTGCCATGAGCTACATCTATGCAGGGGTTTTAGGTTATCTCCATGCATGGTCCTTGGTTGGAGTATGAGTCTCAGGAAAGACTCCTGTGTTCAAATTTTTTTGGTTCTGTTGCTCTCCTTGTGAGGCTTCTGTCCTCTCCAGATCTTACTATTTTCCACTGTTTTTGTAAGATTCCCTGCATTCTGCCCAAAGTTTGGCTGTAAGTCCCAACATCTGCTTTGATAGTCTGCAGGGAAGAGCCTTTCATAGGCCCTCTGTGGGAGGCTCCTAACTTGTTTCCTGTTTTCTCTTTCTTCTGATGTCCATCCTCTTTGCCTTTCGGGATAGGGATTGAGCATTTTAACCAGAGTCCTCCCTCTTGATTAGTTTTTTTAGGTGTACAGATTGTAGTAGGTTTATCCTATATTATATGTCTATATAATTGAGTATATACCAGATCAAAAACTCAAGTGACAACGCATGCTGGAGAGGTTGTGGAGAAAGGGGATCCCTCCTCCACTGCTGGTGGGAATGTAAACTTGTACATCCACTCTGGAAAGCAATCTGGCGCTTTCTCAGACAACTAGGAATAGCACTTCCTCAAGATATATGCCTTCTTCCTAGGCATATATCCAAAAGAGACTCAAGTATACAACAAGGACATTTGCTCAGCCATGTTTGTAGCAGCTTTATTTGTAATAGCCAGAAGCTGGAAATAACCCAGATGCCTCAACTGAAGAATGGATACAGAAATTGTGGTACATCTACACAACAGAATACTACTCAACAATGAAAAACAAGGAAATCATGAAATTTGCAGGTAAATTATGGGAAATGGAAAAGATCATCCTGAGTGAGCTATCCCAGAAGCAGAAAGACACATGTGGATATCAGTTTTTAAGGATAATTACACAACAATCCACAGACCTGGAAAAAGTAAGTAGCAAGGAAGGCTCTAGGAAAGAACACATGGATTTTCCTGAAAAGGGGAAATAGAATAGATTTTGTGGGTGGACTTGGGTAGAGGTTCAGGGGGGTAGGGGTGGTGATGGGGATATGAGGAATTGCGTGGCGAAAGGAGACACATCTAGGATGGGCGGCACTCAGGTTGAGATGTGGAAATCTAATGCAGTAGAAACTTCCCGGAACCTATGAGGGTGACTCTGGGTAAGACTCTAGTAATGGAGGACACTAAGCCTGAACCAACCATCCTTGGTAACTTTGTGATGCTCCTAGTGGTGGGATGAGAACACCAACCCAGCCACAAAACCTCAACTCACATGTGTCCTGCCTGCAAGATGTGCTGGGACAGTTGTGGCTTAGAGCTTGTGAAAGAGGCTAATCAGGGACTGGCCTAATTTGACACCTACCCATGAGAGGGAGCCTATGCTTGACACTGCCTTCATGGCCAGGATCCATAAGCTAGATAGCTCAGAAACCTGAGGTAGAGTCAAACATGTCTGACAAAAAGGGGGAAAAGTCAATGGAATGAGTCCTGATGAGATTCTTCTATACACCTAGATCAGTGACATCAGAGAGGCTTCCTCCAGCAGCTGACAGGAGCTGATGCGGAGCCCATACTCAAACATTAGGTGGAACTCAAGCAACCCTGTGACATGAGCTAGAGGGGTGGAGGACACCAAGAGGACACAGGCCACAGAACCAACTATGCAGGGCTCATATGGGGCTGGTAAAACGGAACTTGGAGGAGTCTGCACTAGGTCCTCTGCCTACATGCTGTGGTGTTTAGCTTCGGGTGTTTCTGGGATTTTTAACAGTGGAAGAACGGATGTCTCTGGCTCTTTTTCCTGTTCATGGAACTCTTTTTCTCTTACTCAGTTGCCTTGTCCAGCCTTGAGATGAGACTTTATGCCGCGTCTTACTGTGTCTTGTTTTTCTGTGTTCGGTTGTTATCACGGGGTTCCCTTTTCTGAAGGGAACTGGAGGAGCGGTGAATCTGGGGGTGGGGAAGGAGGACTGAGGCCTGGGAGGAAAGGATGGAAGGGGGACTGCAGTCAACATGTATTGTATGAGAAAACAATAAAAAAGTAAAATTTTTGGAGGGGGGAAGACATTGACAGAGGGATGGGGATTTTTAGAAGTTCAAGCCTGATGTTCTAAAGAATATCCACTGAGGATTATAGTACAGAGGAGCAGAGAAAAAGAGGAAGAAGGAAGGAAGGAAGGAAAGAAGGAAGGAAGGAAGGAAGGAAGGAAGGAAGGAAGGAAGGAAGGAAGGAAGGAAGGAAATACTAATAACAAGAGTAAATATTATTCAGTCGGAAAGCCTTTCCATGCTTTGAGTATTTCTTCTCCCTCAGGGGTCTCCTTCACCCACAGCTCTCTATAGCTCCTGGCTATATTTGCTGGAAATTTGTCTTCCAGGAACCTGTGACTGTATTATCAAGCCCTCCCTAATTAACTCTATAGCTTTCCCACACTCACAGCTTTCTTAGTCTTCACAGCAGCTACTTTGAGGCCAACTGTTTAAAGGAAGGAAATGCTCTCAACATGATCTCTCCTTTGGGAGCAAGGTTACTATTTTGTCGCGCGCGGCCTTTGCCGATAAGGACGACGCAACAACCGAGGATTTCTTCAGTGGCAAGTTTATTGTGCAGTTCTTTCCAGCAGATGGTGAAGGACCCAAACCCCTGGCAGCGCCCCGT
>NW_026596089.1:3612946-3615557 GCF_907164565.1 Psammomys obesus | reverse complement strand
AACAGGAAGCCGGCGCCATCTTGCAATGGCGGGAGCGGCTCCCGACACTATTTAACTCAAAATTCCAGTGAGTTTGTGTTCTGTGTTCTATTTTACCCATTATCTTTGTTGTTGTTGTTTGTTTTGTTTTGTTATCTAAAATCACTGACTTTATCCGATCCTAAGTCTTCCAATTTCAGGACTCTAGAGTTTATTTATTAGCTTGCTCATGTTTTCTGTTCTGTCTCTAACTCAAGTCCAAGTCTATGTCTAAAGCTGCCTGCTCTTTGAGGCATTTGCTCAAAAATTGCAACTCTTGGCTAGCAGCAGGGCTTGGCTCTGGGCTATCACTCCAGTCTGTCTCTGTAGTTTTTCTGCCAGAGAGAGAACGTCCTACCCAAATAAGCCAAGATTATCTTCCTGTCTCAAGCTCTTGACTCAAACACATCTGCAAAGAAATACTTTTCTCTAAATAGTACAATATTTTCAGCTTCTAGAAATGAAGTCTTAAAATTCTCATGATATCTAATACTGGAAATACAGCTGATTATACAGGTTTGCTACTATGATGGAATATATAGTTGTATTGTGTTATATGTGTGAGATATGTGGTTCTGTGTGCAGACAATAGGTTTAAATATATATGTGCATATTTAATATCTAAATGAAAACCATATGTGGCATGATGTGTTCATTCAACATGTGCATCTATTCTGCATGTGCAAGTAAGAGCTTTCAAAGTCTCATTTCAGTGTTTTTTTGGTTCCAGTCATGATTAATGCTTGACAAAAAATTATGAAGTCCTCTTCTGTGGCCTGGTAGGGCTGCTCCCACCTCAGGGGGAGGTGATCAAAGAGCAGGCCAATTATATTATGTCAGAGGCAGTCCCTCTTCCCATTACTAGGTAACCTACTTGGACACTGACCTGTCATGGGCTACATCTGTGCAGGGCTTCTAGGTTATCTCCAAGGATAGTCCTTGGTTGGAGTATGAGTCTCTGGGAAGTTCCCTGTGTTCAAATTTTCTAGTCTGTTGCTCTCCTTGTGGAGTTCCTGTCCTCTCCATCTCTTACTATTTCCCACTTCTTACATAAAATTCCATTCACTCTACCCGACAGTTGGCCATCAGGCTCAGCATCTGCTTTGATAGTCTGCAGGGCAGAGGCTTTCAGAGGCCCTCTGTGGTAGGTTCCTTGTTTGTTTCCTGTTTTCTTCTTCTGGCTTTCAGAGGCCCTCTGGAGCAGGTTTCTAGGTTGTTTCCTGTTTTCTTCTTCTTCTGATGTCCATCCTCTTTGCCTTTCAGGTGGGGATTGAACATTTTAGTTAGGGTCCTCTCTCTTGCTTGGTTTCTTTAGATGCATAGATTTTAGTGGGTTTGTCCTACGTTGTATGTCTATATGAGTGAGTATATACCGTGTGTATCTTTTTGCTTCTGGGACAATTCACTCAGGATGATCCTTTCCAGGTCCCACCATTTATCTGCAAATTTCATGATTTGCTTATTTTTCATTGCTGAGTAATATTCCATTGTATAGATGTACCACAGTTTCTGCATCCATTCTTCAGTTGAGGGGCATCTGGGTTGTTTCCAGCTTCTGGCTATTACAAATAAAGCTGCTACAAACATGGTTGAGCAAATGTCCTTTTTGTGTACTTGAGCCTCTTTTGGATATATGCCCGAGTGGTATGGCTGGATCTTGAGGAAGTGCTATTCCTAGTTGTCTGAAAAAGCTCCAGATTGCTTTCCAGAGTGGTTGTACAAGTTTACATTCCCACCAGCAGTGGAGAAGTGTTCCCCTCTCTCCACAACCTCTCCAGCATGTGTTGTCCCATGAGTTTTTCATCTTGGCCATTCTAATTGGTGTAAGGTGAAATCTCAGGGTTGTTTTGATTTGCATTTCCCTAATGGCTAATGAGGCTGAGCATTTCTTTAAGTGCTTCTCTGCCATTCGATAATGCAGCCACTTTTGACGAGAACTGATAGACTAAGATCAGAAAGGAGAGGAGAACCTCCCCTATCAGTGCACTTGGGGAGGGGCATGCATGCAGAAAGGGGAGGGAGGGTGGGATTGGGTGGGGAGGAGGGAGGGGCTTATGGGGAGATACAAAATGAATAAAGTGTAATTAATAAAAAATTTAAAAAGTTAAAAAAATGCTGGGAAAAATGAGTAATGCATTTAATTAAAGTTGATATAGGCCTCCTCTGTGTGTGGGGGGGTGCCCATAGGTATAGATATAGATAGATAGATGGATGGATGGATGGAGATGGATGGATAGATAAATAGATAGATAAGACAGACAGATAGACATACAGAGGTAGAAGCAATGGTAGGGACAGAACCTAGTACATAGTGCATGGCAAGTGCTTTACCATTGAGCCACTCTCCCCAGGCTGGTCCGTAAGTGTGATATATTTAATAGGCCAACAATGAAAAAAAAATATGAAGTCAAGATTTACATTAAGCAAAACAATTTAAAATATTGGAAAGAGAAAAAGAAAACTTTTCAAACTATGAAGGTTCCAGTCCAGGGTGTTTATAAATTAAGTTAATTTCCTTTTCTCTTCTGCAGTGGAGTATTTATTTATATTATTATTATTATTATTATTATTATTATTATTATTATTATTATTA
>NW_026596089.1:3528107-3612936 GCF_907164565.1 Psammomys obesus | reverse complement strand
TATTATTATTATTATTATTATTATTATTATTATTATTATTATTATTATTATTCCACTCCCACCATGCCTTGATGCCTCATTGAGGGCTTTGGGGAACTTATCAGAAAGAACTGACCCTCTGGCCTCTCATGAAAAACTCTCAGTGGCAGGAGTTCATAGAAGTAAATTCTGAGTTAGGTCCTCGAGTACCACAGATAGTGTCATTTGAGCCCTTTGGTTGCCTTAGGAAGAAGGTACAGAGTGTAAGGTGTGGTGGTGGGACTCAGGGAAGAGTGATGGGGAGAACACCTGTTCTTTGTCTCTGCTTTGGCAAAGCAAACAAAAACCCGTATTTTCATATACATGAGGTCTTCTTTGTTGTAATATCTTGTCAAATAAATTGAGTCTTTACAATGCAGTGTTTTCAGACCCCTTCCAAACCTTAACTATCTGGAAGACCTGGTATCAAAGGGCTGCACACACTCAATTTCACGAACCAATAAACACAACTTTTGCATTAATTACCATTTTCAGCTCCTTGGAAAGAGTGACAAGAGTTATCAGGAAGATGTTCATTATTGCCAGGCTTTATCTGATGGAAACAGGTTTCTTGCTCTTCCCAAATTCAAGACTTTCCAAAGAGAACAAGTAATCATTTGAGTGAATGTGTCTGCCTGCTTCCAGAGAGTTCCTCAAATATTTTTTCAGCAACGCTAGGCTAAGGGTTAAGCATTTGCTTTGTGCAACCTTCCTTCTGTCGGTTGCTTAGCTCAACAGAAAGTGAGCATTTCTGGTTCTGCCCTTGACATTGTGTTCAAGTGCCCTGGCCAAACAATGGAAGATTCAAATGAACATCAATCTCATCCCTACTGAACCAGAGTCTCTCTGGTGCCTAATGATGTGGCCTGGAACTGCGGTTCTCTGAAGCTGAGTTAAGTGTATGAGGAGAGCTAAAAATGCAGAGGTTGATATTCTTGAATGCTGAGACAATAGGGTTACACTAATTCCTTTCCTCCAAAACTGCAGGCTGTTCAACAATTCCTTTAATCTAATGAGCTTCCCTTAAATCTTCCTGATGAATTTTCTGTTTTAAGCAGGAAAAAAAAAATGGTTTCTGTTCTTTTCATCCTAAAAAATTTTTAATTAGTATATCCTTTGAGACATAGTTAAGAAACCACAAAAATAATTATATTTCAGCATATTGCTGAAGATGACTTCTAAATTCTTCTGGAGAAAAGCATCAACCTTTGTAGATTACATGGTACCCTCCTTGTTTTTTCTTTACGATATCTACATTTTGAAAAGATATTCAAGAGATATAACATCTTTTTCATATTCTACCCTAAAATTTGACATGCCAAAATGCAGTGGCAGCTGGGGATACCTAGCAAAAGGTAAATGAAAAAAGGAAGAACAGTATTAGAGACCCCTGTGTTTAAACAAGCTTTCCCTGATTTCCCTCAGGCACCCGATTCATGTATGAGTTCTCTGATCTCCAGACTGTGGAGCTTATCACTTCTGTGCCATGCAGCCAGCTCAGCTGGAAGGGCCCTTGCCACTGTGGTCTGGAGCGCAGTAGGGTAGGCATCCTTTCCTGGGTGGAATCTTTCCCTGCGCGGTCTAGCTCAGCGGAAGCTACTTTCTATATCTGCTATTCCTGTATCTTAGAGTGTTCTTTATTTACCATCAGACAACCGCTCCTTATATTAATTTCCTGCTACATTTTATGATTTTTATACTAAAATTTTTAAATTTTCTGCATAATTTTTATCTCCTTTGTGCATCCTGACTGGCTGATAAAATCAGTGACCCTATTTCAGGGAACATAATAACAAAGCTATGTGACTACAGAGACTCTTCTTGACATTCCCACAGTCCATAGTGTCTCCTGAGGCATTCAGCAATTTAATAGAGTGATTTTTTAATAATTTTTATATTAATCACAGGTTATTTACTTTGTATACAAGCCATAGCCCCCTCCCTCATTCCTTCCCAATCCCACCCTCCTTCCCTCATCTCCTCCCTGCCCCTTTCCAAGTCTACTGATGGGGGAGGTCCTCCTCCCCTTCCATCTGACCCTAGCTTATCAGGTATCTTCAGGACTGGCTGCAATGTCCTCTTCTGTGGCCTAACAAGGCTGCTCCTCCCTCGGAGGGGGAGGTGTCAATGAGCCAGCCATTGAGTTCATGTCAGAAATAGTCCTGTTCCCCTTACTAGGGTACCTACTTGGATATTGATCTACCACAGGCTACATCTGAGCAGGGGTTCTAGGTTATATCCATACATGGTCCTTGGTTGGAGAAACAGTCTCATAAAAGACCCCTGTGCCTTGATATATTTGGTCCTTATGGAGCTCCTGTCCTCTCCAGGTCATACTAACTCCCCTTTCTTTTATATGATTCCCTGCTCTATGCCAAATGTTTGGTTATGAGCCTCAGCATCTGCTTTGATACACTGTAAGGTAGAGTCTTTCAGAGGCTCTCTGCAGTAGACTCCTGCCATGTTACTTGTTTTCTCCTACTTCCAATGTCCATTCCATTTGTCTTTCTAAGTGAGGATTGATCGATCATCTTACCCCGGGTCCTCTTTCTTGTTTATTTTCTTTAGGTGTACAGATTTTAGTATGTTTATCCTATGAGCCTTTTAAGGTTAATGTCCTTTAGACTACTGCTATTTTACATGATAGAAATTTGCAGATTTTTTTTATTACTTGTATGGAATGTGATAGGTACAAAACCATGAAATGGTTTAGGTGTAGTTTTTCCACAGTAGTTTCATGTGCTAGAGTCTTCACCTCCAATGTAGTGATGATGAGGCTGTGATGAATAAGAAAGGATGCTTACATTACTGAGTGCCAGACCACAGTGGCAAAGGTCCTTCGAGCTGAGCTGACTAGATGGCATAGACGTGACTATGACATTCTTGAAGGCATCTGTAAGAATGGTATGTTTTCAGATGTGGTATGCCACCATTGGGGCAGAGACGTTTCAGAAGCCCCCATAAAAGTACAGGCTATTGTTATTGCCTCTGTTTTCTCCCCGAACTTGATGGTTAGACTCTACTGATGATGAGTCCACACATGGTTAGAGGAGTTAACTGGAATTGAGGTAGAAGGTTTTCCCCTACTAATAAGGCTCTGTGGTGCCAGAAGGTGCCATGCAGGCTTTCTGGAAGTGAGGGATGTGAAAGAGAGGCAGTGACCAACAGTTTTATCCACATGTGAATCCTATGAGCTACAGCAACAACCTTCCAGGCAAGATATGCCCTGTGGCACAACAGTGGCATGATGGTTTTGATGGTAACCAATTGCTTTCTCGTTGGATCTGAGTCCTATTCTACGGTAGGACACTCATGCTTGCTTCTGTAAACTTAAGATTGCCTGTGGCTAGAGCCATTTGCCCAGGCAGGGATCTTAATACTATTGTCAAACTGCTTTCTAAACACACTTTTCTAAATTCTTTATTAATTACACTTTATTCACTTTGTCTCCCCCCTGTAATTCCTTCCCTCCTTCAGTCCCAATAACTCCCTTCCTCCCCCCTCTGCACCCATGCCCTTCCCCAAGTCCACTGATAGGAGAGGTCTTCTTTTCCTTCCTTCTGATCCTAGTCAATTAGGTCTCATCAAGAGTGACTGTATTGTCTTCTTCTGTGGCCTGGTAAGGCTGCTCAGCCCTCAGGGGGAGGTGATTAAAGAGTAGGCCAATCAGTTCATGCCAGAAACAGTCCCTGTTCCTATTACTATGAAACCCACTTGGATACTGAACTGCCATGGGTTACATCTGTGCAAGGGTCCTAGGTTATCTCCATGCATGGTCCTTGGTTGGAGTATGAATCTCTAAAAAGACCCCTGTGCTCATATTTTTTGGTTCTATTGTTCTCTTGTGGAATTCCTGTCCTCTCCAGATCTTACTGTTTCCCACTTCATAAGATTCCTGCACTCTGCCCACAGGTTGGCCATAAGTTTTAGGATCTGCTTTGATAGTCTGCAGGCAAGAGCCTTTCAGAGGTCCTCTGTGTCAGGCTCCTGACTTATTCCCTCTTTTCTCCTTTTGATGTCCATCCTCTTTGCCTTTCTGGATAGGGATTGAGCATTTTAGCAAGAGTCTTCCCTCTTGATTAGTTTCTTTAAGTGTACAGATTTTAGTAGGTTTATCCTATATTATATGTCTATATGAGTGAGTATATACTGTGTGCATCTTTCTGCTTCTGGGATAGCTCACTCAGGATGATCTTTTCCAGATCACACCATTTACCTGCAAATTTCATTATTTCCTTGTTTTTTATTGCTGAGTAATATCCCATTGTGTAGATGTACCACAATTTTTGTATCCATTCCTCTGTTGTGGGACATCTGGGTTATTTCCAGGTTCTGGCTATTACAAATAAAGCTGCTATAAACATGGTTGAGCAAATGTCCTTGTTGTGTACTTGAGACTCTTTTGGGTATATGCCTACAAGTGGTATAGCTGTGGGGAAGAGCCTTGAACTCATTGGCACAGGAGACAACTTCCTGAACAGAACACCAACAGCACAGGCTATAAGAGCAACGATCAATAAATGGGACTTCATGAAACTGAAAAGCTTCTGTAAAGCAAAGTCATCAGAACAAAATGACTGCCTACAGACTGGGAAAGGATCTTCATCAACCCTATATCTGACAGAGGACTAATATCCAGTATATATTAAGAACTCAAGAAGTTAAACAGCAACAAATCAAGTAATCCAATTAAAAAATGGGGTACAGAGCTGAACAGAGAATTCTCAATAGAGGAATATCGTATGGCAGAGAAACACTTAAAGAAATGTTCAATGTCCTTAGTCATCAGGGAAGTGCAAATCAAAACAACCCTAAGATTACACTTTACATGCATAAGAAAGGCTAAGATCAAAAACTCAAGAGACAACACATGCTGGAGAGGTTGTGGAGAAAGGGGAACCCTCCTCCACTGCTGGTGGGAATGTACAACCACTCTGGAAATCAATCTGGTGCTTCCTCACACAACTAGGAATAGCACTTCCTCAGGATCCAGCTAAATACACTTTTTGTCGATAGATGAGTGCTAGGATCAGCCTTCTTTAGAAACTCTTATATTGCAGCCAGCAATGGTTAATGTAGCAATTCATAATTGAAGTGTCAATAATAAGTGATTGTAAAGTGCTCAGCCCTAGATGAGAACATCACATTTTTCCTCTACTGTGACGCAGACAATCTCCTCATCAGGATATGCAATTCTGGACTCACCAGCCCACAAAATAGTGAACCAAATAAATCCATTTATTTTATAAATCATGAAACCACAAATATGTTGTTATAACAATTAAAACTGACTGTTATATGTACAAAATCTCAGATGGGAGGAATAAATTTTTGTTTTATGAGATTTATTCACAGTGTAATAAATATAGTATGTAATAGTGAATTATAAATTTTGAAAATGCTAAGACAATATGTTTTGAATGTTCTTACTAAAATTAATAGCTATTTGAGATGATTGATATGAATAGTTTTATTAATTAATGTCATGTATTCATAAATATTGTTCTTTCTATGCCATACATATAATTTGTCAATTTATAATAAAATTTTCACAGAAGGAAATTTTTCACTGTCCTGATATCCAAGCACATTTTATTATATTTTGTTAAAATAACAGGTTTATAAAAAAAATGACAATTTGAAAAATGAAGGAAAATATCACTAACTCCCTTACAATAAAGAGCTTTCAGAATCTTAGGCTCAAGGTTAAGCACAAGTGAACTTCAGCTGCTTCTGCTGCTCTGTGAACTATATGCAGAAAACTTGTTATCAGCCTGCACACAAGAAGAAATTTTTAACTGCTATAATTATCCCCACACTATAGACATGCAAGAAAATGCATATGAGATAAAACAGCCTTACCTAGCTCTAAAAAACATGCAGATCCATAGAGGCTTTATGAAAAATATTTTTGGGATTTCACAATGTTTTAACCATATTATTACCATCATAAATATACTTCCTGACATCTGTGCCAGTAATCAATCATGAAAATTCAAAGTAAGCAGTCTTAGTTTTAAAAAGCTACATTCAATCATATTAACTTTTTATTCAAGGGAAAAGTTAATTTATAAATATATTCTAAATATGATAATGTGAATATGTCTTTATTCTTAATGTTTCTTTTTCTGGTTCACTCATATTTTATATTTTATTTGTGTGTATGTGTGTGCATGCACATGCCTGAGAGTACCCACAGAGCCAAAAGAAGAGGGTATCAGATTCCCTAGAGTTGGAGTTCATGCAGTTGTGAGCTGTTTGATGGAAAGTTTGGAACTAAACTTGGATCCTCTTCAAGGGCAGCAAGTACAACTGCTAGGCCATCACTCCAGTCCCAGCTAGTTCACTCTTACACATAGATTTTATTATTAGTTGGTCATCTCTGTGAACAGAGCTCAGGTCTCTGTTCACAGACCTGAGCTAGCTTTGTGGAAATAAGGAATAGAGAGTTCCATGAGATACCCTGGCAAAGTTCATAATGCAATCCTGGTTTTAGGATCTAAAGAAAAGAGTGAGAAGGCAACAAAGAAATGCATTCTGTGGCATAAACTACAATTAATCTGGACCAGGAAGTGTAGAGACCAATCATGGAAAAGGGTACAAGAGGCCTAGAGTTGGTCCTTGAATACGCTATCTATACACAGTGGTTAAGACTAGAAAAATATTTCAAAAAGTATCTCAGGACTATTGTGATTGGTTTTTCCTTCAGCCCCCTTTATAATCTTTATTCTGAAGGAAATCCTCAAAATGAGACTCAAAATAATTTTACAAATACCTAGGTCATATAGTGAGGCTCATTCTGTGACTAGCTCATAACTTAAAACAACCTACTAAAAGTTCTGACACATGGCTTGTTACCTGAGCTCAGGTACCATTCGTCCATCCTTCTCACATTTGTCTGTCCAAATCTCCCAGAATCCTTTTCTGCCTACTAGATGTCCCATCTTCTATTTCTTGCCTAAGCTGTAGGTCATCAGGTTTATTATTGACAGGTGCTATATTCAAACAATACACAAGATATTCCTTCAACACAGGATAGCTTCTTTTTAATGAAGTTTGAAAATGAAGGCTGTTTGATCATCACCATTGGCATATAAAACCTGCCTTTGTGTTATTCCTGTGGATGTATCTACAATATGTGTATACGTATCTGAAGTGTGTGAGCATGTGTTCACAGATACCATGGCAAACATGTGGATGTCCAAGGACAACCTTGTTCTTCACCTTCCACCTTGTTTGGGACAGGGCTTCTTTGATGGTCACCACTGTGTAATCCAGGTGTGCAAGCCCAGGGGCTTCCTTGGATTCTCCTTCCTTTGCCTTCCACATTGATGCTTGAATGCTGGGTATCACTTTCCATAGATTCTAGGGATTTGAGCTCAGGTCTTCAACTTGTACATACAACAAGTGCTTTGTGTACTGATCCATCCATCGCTCCAGTGCTTACTTTTCTTTTAGATTCTGAAGAAATTACAAAAACAAAAACAAACAAACAAAAACACACAAGTAGACTGAGTGTTCTAGATTTTTCCTCCTTGGGAAATACAGACTGAGTCAACAGCTTCAGCCTGGGTCAACAGCTTCAGCCTGGTTGCTTTTTTATTGCACTTTTTTTCACCACTAAGTAGAGGCATGCTTATCAAAGAATGGAAAAGATTATGTAGAGCTAGGATAAGTTTATCTCCAAAGATGTCTCTTACAAATGTATTTTATTTTGTAGAAAACTCCAGCAGAAGAAATATCCTACTGTCCATACCATGACAATTTTCCTTTACTTTTCTTTTAAGCCTGTTTAAAAGGCACAATATTTTGTTCATATGCGTTCATGTCTTCCCAATCAAAAAATGAGTATGTTACTTTTATAGGTGCAAAGAATGAATAGACTTTAGAGGTTCAGCCCTAGACTCAATGGAAGGTATTGAGTAAAGTTTTGTTTTGTTGTACTTTGCTTTGTGTAGCTTTGTTATGTTTGTAATTCAAAATATCTTTATTGTAGATAGGCTCTGTATTTACTTATTTAGCTCTAATCTTGCTTTGTAGCTAGCTTGTCCTCCAACCTAGGATTATAGCATGCACCATTGTGCCCAACTATTTTTTCCTAAATTGGAATTTAGGAATTTTTTGCTTTCTTAACTCTGACCTCTTTGCTTTCTGCTCTCTACTCCCTAATGACACAAACCAACAAAAAACTAAGTGTATTAGTGTTGTGTCTAAAATTGGTGACTGGGTTTTAAGTGAAAAAATAAATTACTTTTCAGGGACTCCTTTCACATCTGTCCCTAGAAGAACAGAATTAATAGAATGAAGATAATTAAAGGGGAGTTTCTTAGATTGGCTTATACATTAAGGTCTTGACAGTCCAACAGTAGCCATCTCACACTTAAGAGGCTGAGAATCCAGTAGTTAATCATTCCAAGAGGGAGGGCTGAAGGACTCTGGTAGAACTGCTGCTCTCCAGCCTGTGTTAGAAGCCCAGGGGTACTGGTTCTAAGATTGATGAAGGGAAGCAACAACAAGGTAGATGAAGTTGTCCACTAGAGTGAAAGCAGACAGCCAAGTTTTCTTCTTCTACACACTTTTATCTGTCTATCACCAGAACATGTTACTCACATTACAGTGTAGCTTCTCACTTAAAATAATCTGATCAAGAAAATATCTCACAGGAAAACCAGTGGTGTGTTTCTTGGTTGATTCCACTCATGTTTGACAACTGAGAATAGCCATCGAAGTCCATGATTGTGATTGTTATTTTTAGAAGCATAGGACATGTTTTCATAAATTACCATAAAAACTTGAAAAATAGAAAATGCAAATAGACATGATGCTGTGTGATTAGAGATAGTCTTTGCCACGGAAGCTGTGGTTATCAGAGGTGGCTTTCAGTATGTATTGCCATCTGTACAATACAACTTTAGAAAGCAGCTCCATGAACTGGGGAGAAAGCTCAGGGAGGAAAGCACTTGCTTCATATGCCCAGGGACTTGAGTTCAAATCCCAGAACTAATGAACAAAAGCTTATGTTGTGTGCCTGTAACTGTAATGCTACAAGAGGTGAGAATAGAGGAGAACCCCAGGGCTTGGCTGGCCAGCCAATCTAGCAGGAACAAAAGACACCCTGTCTCAAAATAATAGAGAGTCAGCTGAAGTATCCTGATGCTCACCTCTTCCTTTCACATCAGTCTTTATGGGCACCTGCACACACACACACACAATCAACTCTATTACACTTACATCTTCTTGATCAGTACAAATGAAAATACTTTTAAAATGTGGTACATCTATATAATGGAGTATTACTCAGCAATGAAAAATAAGTAAATCATGAAATTTGTAGGTAAATGGTGGGACCTGGAAAGGATCATCCTGAGTGAGTTGGCCCGGAAGCAAAAAGACACGCACGGTATATACTCACTCATAACATAGAATAAACCCACTAAAATCTGTACATCTAAACAAACTAAGCAAAAGAGAGGACCCTAACTAAAAATGCTCAATCCCCATCCTGAAAGGCAAAGAGGATGGACATCAGAAGAAAAAGAAAACAGGAAACAACCTCGGAACCTGCCACAGAGGGCCCCTGAAAGCCTCTGCCATGCGGACTGTCAAAGCAGATGCTGAGCCTGATGGCCAACTTACAGGCAGAGTGAATGGAATTTTATGTAAGAAGTGGGAAATAGTAAGAGCTGGAGAGGACAGGAACTCCACAAGGAGAGCAACAGAACAAGAAAATTTGAACACAGGGAACTTCCCAGAGACTCATACTCCAACCAAGGACTATCCGTGGAGATAACCTAGAACCCTGACAATGCAGCCACTTCTGATGAGAACTGATAGATTAAGATCAGAAAGGAGAGGAGGACCTCCCCTATCAGTGGACTTGGGGAGGGGCATGCATGCAGAATGGTGGGGAGGGTGGGACTGGGAGGGGAGGAGGGAGGGGCTTATGGGGGGATACAAAATGAATAAAGTGTAATTAATAAAAGTTAAAAAAATAAAATAAAGTAAATCTTTAAAAAAAATAATTCAGCTATAGTTAAAATTACAGGAAAATAAAGTGATAGAAATAGTAAACCTTGGGAGGAAGCACCTGACTAATGCAAGTGTGTTACAGTGGTGTGCTGGAAAGACAAAGCAGAAAGGGTGAGAAACCAGATCCTAGTCACAGAGGGCACTGATCAAAGAGGATCTTGCTGAAAACAGGTTCTCTCAACTCACGCCTCGTGGCCCATCTCATTATCTGTACTGAAAACAGGCAAAGTGCTTCCAGAGACATTTAACCACTTGCCATGAAATTTCTCTTCCAACCTCAGAAATATAACCCTTAGCCACAGAGCATGTAAGGTTCACAGAGTTCAAAAATTTTTAGCTTTATGAAATAAGATTCATTCCCATCGTCTTAAAAAAACAACGCTCCCGGCCTGACACTATATGTTTTATTGGACATTACTCATCTCATCTTCTCTAATCAGATAACTTTACAACATGTATTTCAGTTCTTCCTTTTGAAGTGTGTGAAGCAAGTATTGTCTGCCAATTCTAAATCTATCAAGAAGCTTGTTTTTCCCACATTCCTAAATATTGGCCTGTAACCAGAGTTCATTGATCTTAGAAGGCTGAGTAAAACAAAGAAATTATGTATTACTTCAATACATTATTACTGAGCTTTTATTAGACAGAATTAGTGCTTGTCCATCACAAATTTGCTTAACATTAAAAACTTATTAATAATTATTTTGTTATCCTGCTATTTGAGGCATTCAATTATAGCAATATATAAGAAAAAAGTTTCTTTTTAACATGCTTCTTTAATAAAATGTAATAATAATAAAAATAATAAAACCTTCTCAACCTCATGCTGGTCCTTAAATTAATGTTTGCAGTTTTGCTGCTCCATGAAATTCCAAAAGGCTACACCCATACCTGTTCCTTCTTCCAAGGCTTATCTATTTATTGTTTTAGATCTAGCAGCTAAAATCTTTCGCCTTCAATTTAGGCTGATTGAATACATGATTGCAGAAAAAAATGAGCTGAGGTACGGAGGGACGAAGTCCATCTCAGAAATATTTGCTAATTAGAGAGACCCAAAGTTGTTATAGGTAAAAATATATTAGGCACAAAACTATACAGGGATGATGAAAGGAAAAGAATAGGTCTTAAGACTGGAGACAGGAATAAGAAAATAGAAGGAGGGACTATTGGGAGGAAGGAAGAGACTCAATCAGAGGAAGGCAAGAGTACAGGACAGGTGGCAGGAACAGTTGAGAACACACTACATACACATGCACACACACGAAAATGCCATAATAAACCCACTGCTTTGCACACTAACCTAAAGAAATCAGTTTCTAAAAGGACTCAACACCTTACTGAAACATGAAACTAAAGTGACAGACATGCCTGAATGAAGTGCCATCCCAGAATAACAATGTCATTATTACTAAATATGCTACACAGCCACAGGTTGAAACATTTGGTGTACATTATTTTATTTATGCCCAAAAGTGATCTCTACAGAACCCAGCTCTGAACTTTATTTCACAAATAGGAGCATGAATCCTAGACAGTGGAAGTGTGCTTGAAGGAGCAGTCCCACAGGGAGCTTTCATAGATGGCATTCAGCCACCTCTCTTTCCCAGAAAGAATCATAAGAAAGTGAAGAAAGGGCTCCAGAAGGATTACCAGCTGCTTTCAGTCCTCACACTCCAGCTCACCCTTGCATTATTTGTGCTGCGAATTCAAACAGAACTAACATCCTATATCCATCACAATGTCAAGCAAGGCTTATTTTCAAATTTTTGCCTATTGTGTTTTGCTAAACACATGTATCCATGTAGGGGTCTGTCCTCTGCAGAGCATGGCTCTGTATTCTGCTCACAGTAGGCACTCAAGAGTGTCTGTGCAATAAATTAGATTGCTTCAGTGTTGCTAAGATTTTATCTCACAGGTACATACTGCCAACCCACACAGCTGAAGTAACTGAACATGAGGTAAAGCAGAGAGATGGCTCCTCACTTAAAAGGACATCTTGAGGGCTTAAAATAAATATTCACAGAAACCACCAAAGGTTCTGAAGACTCAATCAATTATGTCAGAAACAGGGAAAAACGCCACCTCCAACATAGTATGGAACAAACTCGGCAACCCTCCGCTGATGTATCGAAAGCACAAGATTAACAGCATCATACCCTGTGGCTGTTCAAAGTTACACAAATGATTGCCATAACAGCTATTTCCTCAGCAATAAAATTATGAAAAACCATATTTGTCTCCCTGGGAAACAGAAGAAAGTTTATCATTTTTTACCAGGAGTTTAGTAATGGCTACCCCTCAGCAGTGATTATGAGGAGGCACTTGTCTATCAATGCAGGTGCACCCCACATAAGAAAGGGGACACCAGAAGAATACGGAAAGTAAATGGAAGGAGGAGTCTTACCCTGAGAGCACACATAGAAATTATACTGGAGTTCAATACTTAACCACGGATACCTAGATAATGTACAGTGATAGAGAAAGCACGCTGCATGTGTGAGTTGCAGAGAAAGCCGTATATCTAATAGTAACCAAGCAATACGAGGAGGTAGGGAGACTGTTTCAGAAAAGAACCTTTAAATGATGTTCTGGGCTTCCAGGCTGACAAGGCTGCTTGAGTGCCTTGCTCTGCCAAGGAGCATTGCCAGACACCTGCTCTCAGGCTCTCTCTGTTCTTGCCTCACAGGCTCCTCTTCTTTCTCCTCCTCTTCAAGAGGTTCTGAGTTCCAGATCTCCGGACAAACCAACCTCAACCCAGTAGCCCACTTCACCAAGCTCCTTCTTGTTCACTGGCACATACCCAAACAGTGGGTAGCTACATAGAGGAGGGCCTGCCTGTCCCATGGAGAGGCAGAGCAATGCTTGGCATTAATCTCCACTTTCAATACCAATGGTTAGTATGCCTTCCCTCTGAGTGTGGACACCCCTCATCTCTTGAAGGAGTTGAATCCTGACAAACTTGTTATAAATTAGAAAGTATAATGAGTCTAAAATGCGTTTCTATATATAATCTACTGGCTATTCCAGGTTAGCAACATGACTCAACATGGAGTATTGGTAGCTTCCCTCCTGGTCAGGCCATGGGCTATGTCCCAGGAGCTGCAGTTCTGTGCCACTAGGACAGGGAAAGAGGGAAAATGGAAGAAGAGAGTGAAAACCTGAAAAGGTAGAAAGATAAAATTATGGACCACAGTGTGAAGTTATATCTGAGAAATACCAGATGCCTCCCTCCTACGTCCTACAATAAAGTCAAATAGCCTTGTGTTGAACCATCTTAAGGCTGGGGTCTTATGTATTTTTCTAATTCTGCTCCACAGCTGAGTGATATTAGTGGCACTATTTGTCTTGATGAAAATGTTATCTATGTGATCCTTAAACCATGCATTGGTTTGAGAGTATTATCTCAAAAATGTGACAAGTATAACGAAGAGTGTTTTCCTAACATGTCTAATAATGAAAAAAGGTAGAGTTTTCATGGTAGAGTCTGTGTTGGGGGAAGAAGTGAGCCAATGCCCCCTCTGCTCACCTTCATGGCAAAGCATGTGGGGGAACACCATACAAACAACCCCTAGACCTGGCCAAAGAGACTGTTATGTGGCAGCTTAGGGCAGTTGACTCTGAAAACATGGAGTGGGGCCCTGGAGAAATGCAGCAGAGTACAGCTGGCAGTTCACGCCAGGAGTATCATTTCAAATAAGTCTAACTTGATCAAATTAATTTAGTTAGCATAGTTTTCTTTTTCTTTATTCATTGTTGTTGTGTCCCTGCTGTGCTAAATCCTGAGCTAAGTCTCCAAGATGCCAGATTAACAAGACAAACACTGTTGAAGAATGGTAAGGAGGAAAGTGGACAAACTATTATGAGACAATGTTGGAGTCCTGGACCACAACCAGGATGAAGAGATCATGCAAGGCTTTGCTAGGGCTTAGGAGGAAAGTAGAGTGGGATGCTGGGCAGAAGATTCTGCGGCCAGCTGGAAACACAGGAAAATCTCTCCAGCAGAGAGAGGCCAGGAGGAAGAGAAGAGCCCTTGACTTGGCATGTCTAAGAGACAACAGATGTGAGCAAGGAGATGCATACAGATCCCTCTGGTTGGAGGAGAAGATGCAGGATGAGGACTAGCAGTCTGAGTCAGGAAAGGAACACTGCAGGCTGGACCCTCCTGTCCAGAGACTAACACTCATGACTTTAATATCCCTGAGAGATAATGACTTCCCAACTCCTTTCAAACACATGCAGCTTCCTTCAGGAAGTTTAATCTCAGCATTTAGCCTAGGAAGTACTAAAAGGCACACCTTTCTTTTCTTTTTTTTAATTTCTTTTTTATAATTTAATCACTTTACATCTCAATTGTAGCCCCCTCTCTCATCTTCTCCCTGTCCCTCCTTCCTTCCCTCTTCTCCCTATCCCTTCCCTTCCTTAGAATGGGGGAGCCCTTCTCCCCTACAATCTGACCCCAGCCTATTAAGTCTCATCAGGACTGCATGCATCCTCTTCCTCTGTGACCTGACAAGGCTGCCCCACCAGGGCGAAAGTGATCAAAGAGTGTGCAACAGATTTAAAGACTTCCTAGACTTCAATAAAAATGAAGGCACAACATATCCAAACTTATGGAACACAATGAAGGCATTGCTAAGAGGAGAGTTCATAGCACTAAGTGCCTTTATAAAGAAATTGGAGACATCTCATACAAGCAACTTAAAGGCACACCTGAAGGCCCTAGAAAAAAAAAGAGGAGTAGATCCAAAAGGAGTAGAGTGCAGGAAATAATCAAACTCAGGGCTGAAATCAATAAATTAGAAACAAAAAGAACAATTCATAAAATAAACAAAGCCGAGCTAGTTCTTTGAGAAAATCAACAAGATAGACAAACCCTTAGCCAAATTAAAAGGCAGAGAAACACTATTCAAATCAACAAAATCAGAAATGAAAATAGAAACATAACAACAGACACTGATGAAACCCAAAGAATCATTAGGTCTTCGTTCATAATCCTATACTCCACAAAATGAGATAATCTAAATGAAATGGACAATTTTCTTATAGATTCTACTTACCAAAGTTGAATCAAGATCAGGCAAACAAATTAAATAGTCCTATATCCCCATAGGAAATAGAAGTAGTCATCAAAACTCTCCCAAACAAACAAACAAAAAAAAAAAAAAAAAAAAAAAAAAAAAAGCTAAGAGCCAGATGGTTTCAGGGCAGAATTCTACCAGACCTTCAAAGAAACGCTAATACCAATACTCTTAAAACTATTTCTCAAAATAGAAAAAGAAGGAACATTACCAAACTCATTCTATGAGGCCACAGTCACCTTGACATCTAACCACACAAAGACTCAACAAAGAAAGAGTATTTCAGAACAATTCCTCTTATGAACATGGATGCAAAAATACTCAATACAATACTGGCAAACTGAATCCAAGAGCACATCAAAGGTCATCTCCCATGTCCAAATAGGCTTCATCCCAGGCATGCAGGGGTGGTTCGATATATGGAAGAGCACCCTTTTCAAGAGATCACCAGAGGCCCCTTCTGAAATCTCTGCCCATGGCCCCAGATTTGCATGAATTTCAAGAATTTTGAAAATGACATCTGTGTAGAGGAATGTTCAGGCAGAGCAGTGTCCAAAAATCCACTCCGTGAGAGTGGCTGAGTGGAGCTTTCACTTGTTGCTTCAATTTTGAATTTACAGATAGCTCTGATGTAAGAGGAAATGTGTATTACCACAGGAAGCAGCCACGGAGGTTAACAAGGTATGTTATAACATTGATTGGTGGACAGGTAAAAATATTATTTTTATTGTGATCTCTACCCCTCCATCACACTCAAAGCTTGTTTCTGGACTCTAAAAATTGGAGAGAGAAATATGACTTTGTGTTAATTCTGTCTTATCCTCAGTTTAGTTTTCCATAGTCAAAAATACTGAAGCTGGAGAGATAGGTGGCTCAGTGGCTAACAGTGCTGTTGGTAGCAGAATATCACAACCACCAGTAATCCTAGATCCAGTGGATCCAACAAGGCATGCATGTGGTACACATGCATGTGGGCCGGCATACCATTCATACACATAAGGCAAAATAAATTTATTTTTTTTAAAATATGCAATTCCAAAACATTAAATGAAAAGATCTAAAGCTGATCATTCAAAATTCTTAAGCTGTGTGATATTCTGCATAGTGTGGTGAAATACTGCAATGCCCTGTGTCATCCTGCCCATCATATGGCCCATCCTTGTGTCTAGATATCTATGCTCTCCATGCTACCTGCTAGCTGCTTGAAAACTATCCACATAATCTCTTCAACTGTGGTGGGTTTGCAGTGCTTCTGTTCAATGAACACTGGTTTGACTTAAAAATGGCCTCAAATCAGGAGGGATGTAAGGAAGAACAGATGACCTCTGGGACTACATAGCAGTTCTGAAAGCACACAGGAAAAGATCTGCAGAATGCTGGTACTACCTGCTGCTCCAGGCACACACTGGAGTTCCTGGCACACATTGTCTACAGATGAGCAGCACCAC
Organism: Psammomys obesus; assembly: GCF_907164565.1. Lineage (NCBI taxonomy): Eukaryota > Metazoa > Chordata > Mammalia > Rodentia > Muridae > Psammomys > Psammomys obesus. Next base: position 3,596,363 of record NW_026596089.1, on the reverse strand, counting down.
TGTGTTCTGAGGCAGAAGCTGGCTTCTGGCCTCCTCACCAAAGTTGCAAATCATAAACTGTTTCAGACAAGAAGAGAGAAATCCTAACAGGAAGAATAGACAACTCCTGATCTAGAACAAAGCCTAAGACAGAGGCAGAGATGAATGAAGGGTTTCATGAGCCTACAGCTTTGACTATCTGTACGGTCTCTTTCTTTAAAAAAAAAATACAGAGGTGTTAAGTATAAATTCAATAGTTCATTAAGAAGAAAAAAATAGATGATAATAAGTTACTCATGAAGGGATTTTAAAACAACACAAAGTCATATCCACAGTGTTTATTTCTCAACTAGTCCTCACTGCTGTGTAGTGTAGTATGGTTTCAGCTATGTGTTTGTTATTCACATGACTTTTTGCAACAACTGTGTTTTCTATGATGTAGATGCCCAAGATGATTCTGTCATGGTAAGAAAAAATTAGAACTTTTATATACAATTGTCATTACTTAGTTATTATTTTTGTTTCGTTTTGTTTTAATTGTTTTATTATATATACATATTAATTACAGTTTATTCACTTTGTATCCCAGCTGTAGTCCCCACACTCCTCCCCTCCCAATCCCACCCTCTCTCATCTCCTCCCATGCCCCTCTCCAAGTCCACTGATAGGGGAGGTCCTCTTCCCCTTCCATCTGACCCTAGCCTATCAGGTCTCATCAGGACTGGCTACATTGTCTTCTTCTGTGGCCTGATAAGGCTGCTCCCCTTCAGGGAGAGGTGATCAAAGAGCCAGCCACTGAGTTCATGTCAGAGACAGGCCCTGTTCCCCTTACTAGGGTACCCACTTGGAGACTGAGCTGCCATGGGCTACATCAGTGCAGGAGTCCTAGCTTAACTCCATGAATGGTCCTTGGTCGGAGAATCAGTTAAGTGATAAGAAAAGAACCCTGGGCCCAGATTTCTTTGTTCTGATGCTCTCCTTGTGGAGCTCCTGTCTCTTCTAGGTCTTTCTATCGCCCCCTTCTTTCTTAAGATTCCCTGCACTCTGCCCAAAGTTTGGCTATGAGCCTCAGCATCTGCTTTGATACCCTGCTGGGTAGAATCTTTCAGAGGCCCTCTGCGGTAGGCTCCTGTCCTGTTCCCTCTTTTCCCCCTCTTCCGATGTCTGTACCGTTTGACTTACTGAATGAGGATTAGTTAATATTGAAAGTTTAGAAAGGTCATGTTAGCTTTACAACTCCTTCTGGTAAAATCATAAATATTCAGAATTCTCAAATTCAGAAAAACCTCTATCAAGTTTAAAGATTTCAAGTCACTCCAAATTTTTTTTTTTGGCATAACCAATGTTTCAATGTATGTATGTGTCTGAGTAAGTATATACTATGTATGTATGGGTACCTGAAGAGAAGAAGGAAGTTACCTAGGTCCCTGGGAATTTTCATTCCCAGGGTTGTGAGCCACCTTACATGGGTGCTAGCAACCAAACCCAAATCCTCTGAAGGAGCAATAAGCTGTCTTAACCCTTCAACCACCTCTCCAGCCCCAAACTCAATCCAGTGCTACCGTGACCAATTTTCTACTTCTATTATGATTGGCAACACACATTGAGCAGTTTGCCATTGATGTCTTCTTTGTACTCTGTAATAGGCATTTCCAGCTCAGTCACCAAAGTCACAATTCTAATTCAAAAAAGCAAAAATTCAAATCTTTTCAAATGCATTCGTGAGTCACTTGTCTTCATTAATGGGATTATTAAGCAATCTAAGAACATATTCATTACTGCTGTTTATTAATTTCATACAGAAAGAATTTTTAGCCTAAAAGTAATGAAAAGTCATTCAATGAGGTTTCAGCTAATTACATTTGATGCCAATACAACAACAAAAAAAATCAGCTTCCCCTGCATTTCGTTTACTTACTTTGTTTAACACCACAGTTTTATGCCTTTCTTCCTATCTCATTCTGATCAATGGTTTGGAATACTGAGTTACATTCACTTTTTCATTTTCACAGTTTTCCCAAGGGGGTCATATAAAAATTCATCAGTTCAGTGATTTAGTCGTTAACGCTCATGATTTCAATCATTATCATTATTTAAAGACTATCACTTCTCATTGTGCCCTATAAAGGGCACATCTCTTTCATTTAAAAGTCTGCAGGCATAACTTCCATTTTAAATGCTTAAATATATTAATCATTAGTGAAAAAAGTCTGAACATCCTATCTTCTCTGTTCTTTTTTTTTAGATTACATAATGCTTTATTGACCTTAAATTTCTTTTTTTTCCATCTTTTATTTTTAATTACACTTTATTTACTTTGTATCCCCCCTCTAGTTCCCTCCCTCCTCCCCTCCCAATCCCTCCATTTCTCTCCCTTCTCCAGGCATGCCCCTCTTCAAGTCCACTGGTAGGGGAGGGTTTTTTTTTCTTCCTTCTGATTCTAGTCTGCTAGGACTCATCAGGAGTGGCTGCATTGTCTTCCTCTGTGGCCTGGTAAGGCTGCTCCCCCCTTAGAGGGAGGTGATCAAAGAACAGGCCAATCAGTTCATGTCTAAAGCAGTCCCTGTCTCCATTAATATGGAACCCACTTGAACACTGAACTGTCATGGGCTACATCTGGGCAGGGGTTCTAGGTTATCTCCATGCTTGGTACTTGGTTGGAGTATGAGTCTCAGGAAAGACCCCTGTGAAAGAAACAGAGGAATGTTCTCTGTTCTTGAAAGAATTTTGTATAGGGCGTTTTAATTTTATTCACATATATGTTCTGTGTGTGTGTGTATGTGTATGTGTGTATCCCTCTGTTTTGAGACCATTGTTAAGTAAAATCAGTATTTAGTGAACACAAGCACTGCATGTGTGCATAAGCACAGGTGTGGAGATCAGACAGCTGTCTTCTTCAGTTGCTTTCATCCTTGTTTTCTGAAATATGGTCTTCCATTGAAACCCAGGCTCACTATTCACTAGGCTGGCCAACCAGTGAGCCCTAAGGATCCACCTGTCTCCACCTGCAGCGGGATTACAAGGATGCACCACATGCCTGATCTCTCTGGTAATGAGACATGAGCTCAGGTCCTAGTTCATTCTGGAGATCACACAAGTCCTTGTCCACAAGTCCTCTCAGTAAAGTGGGATCCTCATACCAGTATGAGCATGGTTCCTTTCCATTGCTATTGTGACAACTTGAAAGTCATTTCTATTCCTCATTCTATGTTTGGTTAAATTCTTTGCAAGCATTATTAGCATGGCTTGGGGAGAAACCATTTTTCTTGATTAAACAATGATGAAGGACATTTATCAACATAAATGTGATGCTTATCAAAGTCAACTAACTTCAGCCCAAATGATGCTGAAATCCCTGCAAATATGGGTATATAAAAACCATATTTTGTTTGCTATTTCCTGTCTTGTTTTTGTTTCTAGTTTAGAAGTTTATCAGTTTCTTTACCTTTCCGACCCTCATTTAGCTGCTCACTTTTCTGTAAGTTTTGTTGTCTTTATAGTTGTTGTTACTGTTTTCAGATTTCAATCCTTATACTGTATAGCTTCAAACACAGTCATTTTCTTGCCAGGTTTGGTTTTATTCATGCCAAGAAGTTTCTTGCCAAAATTCTCTTTATGTTAGATGTCTGGCTTTTGTTAAAAAATTCTCTCCCAGTTTATCTGGATTGTCATATAATTAACAACTTCAGATAAAAGTGATAGAATTAAGGTGACATTAATGGACATGCAAAACTAACTCACATTAATGTTTAATCTTAGGCCTTGTTGCAGCAAGCTACAGTTGCTTAATAATAACTTTCTAATATTGACACAATGACATATTGATGAATACTTGGAGAATTTCTATCACAGCTTTGCTGTGTTGAAGGTTATTTGAGTGTCACTTCATCTGAACCCCCCAAACTATTTCCAAAAAATATATATATGTCTTAGATGTACTAAGATAAGAAGTAATACACACAGAGAGAGGATGGAATATATGTGGTTTCACTTACAAATGTGCTAACCTGTATAGAACTGCTTGCAGTACTGTGCAAACACAGAAATCTTATAAATAATGTTTTATAATTCTCTGTCATGAACTCAGTGGCAGGCTCTATGATCACCTCCCCCAGGGGGGTGCAGCCTTGCCAAGCCACAGAGGAAAACAATGCAACCAGTCCTGATGAGACCTGATAGGCTAAGATCAAATAGAAAGGGAGGAAGACCTCCCTTATCAGTGGACTAGGGGAGGGGCATAAGGGGAGAAATGAGGGAGGGGGGATTGGGAGGAGACAAGGGAGGGGCACAGCCAGGATACAAATTGGATAAATTGTAATAAATGATAATAAAAAGGTAGATGATATTTAAGTAACTGTACATGTATGTTTACAAGGGTATTCCTTACACATAATTCTTAAGTAGATGTCAGTGGGTATTGCTTCTATACTAAATCTATATTACCAGGATAATGACCCTCAGACTAGCTTCTGGCTTCACCCCTCATGTCTCCTCCAGGACCCTGGTATTTTTGATGTGGTCTCTTGGGCTGTTTCCATCACACTCCACCTCCTGCACTATGATTTTACAATACTCATATTCTCCTGGAAAGACCTGTAGAAACCACCCTTTCAGGCACCTAGCAATACCTTCTGGTAAAAAAGACATTAAGCATGACTTCAACAAACTAATAACTTCTCGGATCAACCTCTGTCTACCGAGCATTGGTTCAAGAGGCCACAAACACCTGAAGCTATCTTATATGGGAAGAAATTAGAGTACATAATAGTCACTATTGATAATGGGCAAAATATTTTATATTTAGAGGATTTGCACAAATACATGACAATGTAAATTACTAGAACCCTCTCTTGCTATTAAAAAAAACAGCAACAATGATAGAGAAATTCAGTAAAAGAGCAGCAGAGATCAAGGACCCTTTAGGGAGCCTGGCTTATTTTCTGAGAGGGAAGCATGTATGTGATCCAATGCCAATGATTCTAGTTATGGTGAATCTACTTCCTGATAGAAGAACAAAAAAAATGCCAGGATTATAAAGCAAAAGATGCATGCACTGGCCAGCATATATCCCAGAGGAGAAGACTAACTGATGGGTGTGAGGAGACTAAAATCTCAGCACAGAAACTCACCCTCACCTCATCAGACATGGAAGCTACATGGATATTGAGTTTTGGTGACATCAATAACTTGCACAACTGTGATTTTTCTAACATCTGGTGAAACCACACTTAAATCCATTTAATTAACTGGAAATACCCTACTCCTCAGAAATGACCAGTTTATCATTAACCAGACAAGAGGTGGGTTCAGGTTGATCACTACATAATCAAGAAATGTAACACATCTTGCTCAGATTTGAGTGTGTGGTTGTAAATGAACAAATATAATCCCAACATTATGTGGGATATTGGCTATTTGCGCAGTAAGGAAAGAGGTTAAAATAACAAGTATATTGTTATCAGTAAAGATATCAGACTGGAGGTGGCTGCACATGTCTTTGATCCTTGCACTTGGAAATCAGAGGCAGGTGGTTCAAGACCAGTCTGAATTTCAGGAAGCCTTTGCTACAGAAAGAAACCATGTCTTGAAAAACAAAACAACAACAACAACAAAAAGACAAGAAAAGGAAGGAGGAAGGAAGGAAGGAAGGAAGGAAGGAAGGAAGGAAGGAAGGAAGGAAAGAAAGAAAGAAGGAAGGGCAGAAAGTACAGGAGAAAAATATATGATACTAGCTGAGAAAAGTATTAAGAACATCATTGAGAACAGTTCCACTGGAGAGCCCGGGACATCCCTACAGTATTTGTTCGCAGTTTTCCTTTTCAGCAGCACTATAATTGACTGACTCCCCGTTCTGTGGTTACATCTGTTTTTCATTGTTGGTACCACAAAATCAGAACAGAATATTTTTGACAAGACAACAGTCACGGCTCTGTGTGTGAGTTTCTCCACAGTCTTCCACCACACAACAGCCAGACACACATGAGGCTCTCTGGATCCAGTCACCACAACTGACACTACACCCCTGTCTTCCTGCCAACACTCAGAACAGCAAGCAAAGCATTCACAGCTCCTGCAAAGAACACTGCAAAATTCCATTGCAGAAACTGCTGTCTGAGAAACCATGTTCTCTGATGAACACCTCACCGTGTTCTACCCTTAGCAGTCAACAAAATGCACATAATGCAGCTGTTGGCCAATCAGAATTCTGACGTATGCTAAGTGGTCCCAGCACCTGTGGAGTCTTTTCATCCTGTGACTGGAATGATGCTATGAGTAAACGTGACTTCAGGAAAGGCAAAAATGGGACGACAGAAAAATGCCGCAGTATGTTCACTGCCAGACCAGCCTCCTGAAGAAAAACAAATGCTAAGTGTCTAAGCTAAAATAAATTGTAGATAAAACATGATGTCAGTAATAACTATTTTGAGATGTAAGCTGTGGTTCTATTCTGCCATAGAGTAAAAGTGTGTCCATTTTTCATTCAGATTAAAAGAAAAGCTGAGTCTTCAGCTATAATTTAAAGGCCAGCAACACTGTAACCTTTTTGTCTCCCAAGTAGTCCTCTATTTAGCACATCTGAGAGGTCTACCTCCTTACAAGTGTTACTCTGAGTCTCTAGTAGTACACTGCATAAGTGGGGTGTGGAAGGAGGGAATGCCAGCCATCGGCTTGTTCCCTCATGGTGTTACACACTCCCAGACTACAACTGGTATGGTTTTTCCCAGAAATGAATGGTACCCATTTATGTTTCCCACCATCCAAGTTGAGCTCAAGCGCCTTGACTAAGAATGCAAGAGGATCCATAGTCAGAGCTGGGTCATTTTGAAGCAATAATGCCATTGCATAGTTCAAAATGATCATTTCTTAAGTACTGGACAATACAATTAAGAATAGTTTTGGTATACAAACAATTTAAGCTCTGTCACTTTGTGGTTGTTTTGCAAATGGTTTGTCCCTCTGAGTTTCAACTTCTTTCTCTACCCCATTGCTGTGTCTCTGCAGTACAAACCCAGAGCTTTGTACATGCCAATCAAATACAATACGTCTGACCCCATGAATGCATGTGGTTTTGTTTGGTTTGGTTTATGGTTGTTGTTGCTTTTTTTCTTGTTTATTTATTTGTCTCATTTTATGGCCCAGCTTCATCTCAAACCCCTAAGCTCAAGTGATTCTTCTGTGTCAGTCTTCTGAGTTCCTATGACTAGCAGCATTCCCATACCACCTAGCTACTTCCTCTTTCTATGGTGCTATTACTGTTATTACTATGTGCTTATATTAGACAAGATGAAACACAGAGTATTGCCTCACAATAGCCTCTCAAAAATATTAAGCTGATATTCTATTTCAGTTTCAGAGAGGAGTCGCTATACTTTTCAGCTTTGCATCATCTGCTGGATCATTCTAAATAAGAATTACAAATTCCTCAAAACATCCACATTGTTCACAAACTTGTCCTGGTACTAGAATGGGCATTAGAGACACAGCAACAGGAAGGCAAAAATACCTGCTCACTGTTTTGCCTCAGGGGCCAACACAAGGCAGGTCTGTACAGCCTTAAACACAGTGTGTGCCTCTCAGCCATAAAGAGTACCTCAGGGGGTCTGAGAGACAGTCACCAGGGAGAATGCAGCCACCACTCTTCACAAGGTGAGAAATAGCATTTCTGAAAATTATCCAGGGCAAACAACTTAGCAGACATTTCAAAATGCCAATGACCATCATTCAAATGAGAAAACCCACCTTTTGAAGCCTTGAGGCATTTGCTCAAGAATATGCTTTGTGAAGTAAGATACCGGTCTCCAGATACTGTCCTCTGATTGCTTAGATGCCCCACTAACCTGCTTCACACCACGATGGCACCTAGCACCCAGTTCTATTTGATCAGTTTATATTCTCTTGCTGTTCACTTTCTTTTCATAAGATCTAACTACAGATGGAGAGTTCACTCCACATGGAACTTGAAAGCTGTAGGCATTGTGGTACAGTTGGGTTTCCTAACACACAATAACAAATCTCCTATGTATGTCTCCCAAACACCATGTCATTGCTTCAATCAGCTCATTTTATTCACTCCATTAGATGTGGCAGATTGTGTATTAAATATCAGTGAGCGGGTGACAAAAAAAAAAAAGCAAGTAAAAGTGATGGCACACATCCATAATCCTATTATTAGGACACTGAGACAGGAGGAGTGTGAAATTGAGGCTAGCCAGGCTACATAGTAAATTTCAAGCCATCATGTACTACATTATACACGATGTCTCTAAAAATTAGTAAGTATAAATAAATAATGAAAATGTAAGCAACAGACAAACTCTCTTTAAAGCTTACTTTTCCAAGGACCATGCATGAAGAGGACCTAGACCCCCTGTTCAGATGTAGCTGATCAACAGTTCAGTCTTCATGTCGGTTCTCTAGTAAGGGGAGCAGAGCTGTCTCTGTTGCCTGCTCTTTAATTACTTCTCTCTAGTGGGGGCCCATTGGGGGCCCATCCTAGGCCACAGAGGAAGAGGATGCAAGCAGTCCTAATGAGACTTGATAAGCTGGGGTCAGATGGTAGGGGAAGAGGTCTCCCCCTTGCTGAGAAATAGGAGAAGGGAAAAGGGAGAAGAAGGAAGATGGGTAGAACCCGGGGTAGATGAGGGAGAGGGCTACAATCGGTGTAAAGTGAATAAATTATAAAAAATAAAGTTAAATTTTAAAAATAAAGCTTACTTTTACTTTCTGATGATCAGAGATAGTAGCTTGTTTTCTGTTCTTCAAAGGTCTAGCTACGGGACAATGGGATAACACAGTAGCACTAAGTTATTATCTGATTTCACTAGTTCTTAGAAGTCACACTTTTTCCTATTTTAATCTTTCTAAAATCAAGACATATCATACAGCCAATACATTCTTCCAGAAACTGTCATTTGTGTCATAGCTTTGTGAGGTAAAAGTGGGAAGCAAACAGGAAAGTACAAGCACATTGCCAGCTATGCCAAGGAAATTCCAAGGCCAGAGATTGAAACAAGGAAGGGTGATGGGTTCTGGTCTTGGTGTTGCTCTGCTTTGGTTGCCCCCTTACAGGCACTAATTCTGAGACTAGTGTAGACTCACAGTGAACCCCTCAAGTCTATGATGTTTAGTTCCCAAGCAGGGTATTCCACACTGGCCAGGCAGAAAGGGATCACATAGAAGACACACATGGAATATTTTCATGGGACAAAACAGGAGGAGCTCATATCACATGTGCAAACATCCACTCACCAAGGCCCAGTCACATGGTTATATCTACCTAGAATAAATTCTGGGTGTTGTGATTGTAATCTGAAATGGTCTCTACAGACTTAATTTTAAGCTCTGGGTTCTCCACTTCTGGTGTCATTCTGAAGGCTGTTGAGTCTTTAGGAAGTGGGACTTGGCTGGTGGGATTAGGTCACTGGGAAAGAGCCTTTGAAGACCAGATTAATACTCAGTCTGGTCCTGGATCTTCTGTTTCTGGACTGCCACTGTGTAGGAATCCTCCACCACTTGTGCTTGCTGCTGTGAACTCTAACAATGGGCTGAAACCATCCTAGAATAGAACCCAAAATAAACCATCTCTCTCCTTGTATTAGTTACCATGTTTGTTGCAGTTACCAACTCCCTTGAAAAAAAGCAATTGAAGAGATAAAAGATTTATTTCTGTTTATGGTTTGAAGGGACGGTGTCCATCATGGCAGAGGGGGTTGCTAGCAAAAGCAGGAAGAGCTGCTCATGTTGGATCCACAGTAAGGAAGCAGAGAGCAGACAGGAAGTGGAGGCAGACTATAAAAATCCAAGGCTGCCTTCCAGCGGCTCATTTCCTCTATTGAGGCTCCACCTCCTTAAAGTTCCACAATCAGCACAACCAGCTGGGGACCTATGGTTTAAACACATGATCCTTGGCTGGAGAGATGGCTAAGTGGCTAAAAGTGTCATATTTCAGAAGGTCCAAGCTTGGGTCCCAGCATCCACTCAGATGTCTCAACCAGCTATGTAGCTTCAGCTTAGAGGAATCATGTCTAGCCTCCACTGGCAGATCCAGGCCTTGTAAGCAGACAGTAACATAATGCAAAATGCATTCATTCCAACCTCAAAACTCTCCAAACTCCTTAACAATTCCTGTATTTTTTTAAGTATAGCCTCTTCTGTTCTTCTGAGATTTGAAGCAATTTCTTGATTGTCAGCCTTATAAAATAAAGTAAGTTACATATTTGCAGAACCAAGTTACATATATAAAGTGACATAGAATAAACATTTTCACTTTCAAATGCAGAAATGGGGAGGGAGGTGATAGCTTTCTGGAATTTCAATACAAGCTTCTGTGAGCCTTACTCTCATGTCTTTCATACATGCAAAATTAGTACCATACAGAATATGCTACCAAGTTGTCCCTCCAACTTGAGAAATAACCTGGCCCCCTTGAACGAGTTATATCAACCTCTGTGTGCCCTGGAGAAACACTTATATGGGTGGTTGGTTTTCTGGCAGGATACCCCTTCAGAAATATTCCCACTTTAGACTCTGCTTTGCAGTGAATTTTTATTTTCACAAGATTGAACCTTTAGTGAGTGAGGTCTTTTCTCAGGAGTCCTATCCTAATGTCCAAGTGCATATGGAGAGGCTTGCTTCAGTGGTGTGAGTATCTTAACATTACAACTGTTTTCCTTTTCCCATCAAATAGCACATTCTCATCTTTCTGCTACTTTTGTAGATAACGCTTCCTCACCATAGACCTGAATAAGAGCACTAAGCAGTAACCACAGCAACACCTGAATGTTGTCCTGTGTTGGAATTTCCCCCACCAAACAAATTAGACCATTATTTTTTAATTAACACTCACTGAAGTTCTCAGGAACAATGAGAATGCAGTCTGATTCTGATATACTGTCCTAGAATATAAGACAAATGACTTCTAGCCCAGTTTCTCACAGAGCCCTTGATCCAGGCAGGAAGCAAGTTAGAACATAAAAGTAAAATGTGGACTATTGAGTATGTAGAAATGGAAAGGAGGAGAGCAGAAAGCATGGAGTGACAGGGAGGATGAATACAATCAAAGGGCATTATATGCATGTATGGAAATATCACAATAAATCCCCTTACTTTGTTCAATCAATTCACACTCTTTTAAAAAACCTAGTGCTTGACAGATCTTCTCTGGACTCCTGCCTTATCATGTGACCTCTTGTTCCCTTGTGTACTTCCACCATTGTCATCTGCCATGAGGTGATGCAGTTAAGAGAACCTTCTGCAGACCCTAGACAGTGTGGGTTCCAGCACCTTGAACTTCTAGAACTGACAGCTAAAGAAACCTCTTTCTGTTAATAAGCATCTACCTTTGCTATTTCAGTACAGGAGCAGAAAAGGACTAATATGCCATTCTAGAGCACAATATTTAAAATCATCTCTTAATAATTTCAGAGAATGTTTGCAGAATCTAAGTCAATATAAGAAAATGCTCAATAAAAGCCTTAGAACATTGTGTACCCAAAGCACAGATATCTAATGCACTCAAATGTGATTAGCTGAGCTTTAAGAAATATTCTTTATTATTATTATTTATTATAATTTATTCACTTTGTATCCCAGCTGTAGCCCCCTTCCTCATCTCCTCCAGGTCCCACTCTCCCTCCCTCTTCCTCCCCCCATGTCCCTCCCCTAGTCCTCTTATCAGGAAGAGGACTATTATCTGACCCTAGCCTATCAAGTCTCATCAGCAATGTCTGGATCCACTTTCTCTGTGACCTAGTAAGTTCACCTCGGCAGAGGGAGGTGATCAAAGAGCAAACAACCAAGTTCATGACAGTGACTGCCCCTGCTCTCCTTACTAGAGAACCCACATGGAAACTGAGCTGCCCATGAGCTACATCTGAGGAGGAGGTCTAAGTCCTCTGCATGAATAATCCTGGGTTGATTCATCAGTCTTTGCAGGCCCCTTGAACCCAGATTTTTTTGGTTCTTTTGGTATCCTTGTAGAGCTCCTTCCCCTCCAGGTCTTTCTGTATCCCCCTTCTTCCATAAAAGCTGAGCTTTAATTGCAAGTCATTTCATTTCATTGTGAAAACCAAAGTCAGTGTACATTTAATTGATTCTGGTTCTATTTATACCTGATGGAGAAAACTGGACATAGGGCTATGTGCTGTGGCTACGAGATTGGTGGGAAGGGCTTAAGTCCTCCTTCTCTGGACTTTGAATATAGTAACCATACAACTCATTCTCTAGATCAGAACATATTTGAGTGAATAATGGTTCTGCTGGTTAGTATATCAGAAGAACAAATCTATTGTCTAAGGTAGACCCTCAGAAGGGAAGGGGAAGGACTTTTTTTCTTCTTCAGCCACAATAGTTTCTAAATAGGAGGAAACCTATGACTCAGAACTCTCATATCTAGTTCATGGGTCTTTCTTTCTGAAAAAAAAATGTAGTTAATGAGTGTTTTCCAGAAGATGCATCATTTGCTTCTAATTACATTAACATACTTATCTGTATTCTGTAATTATGGTAAGAACTCTGGATGTGAAAGCAAGACTTCTTGGAAATGTTTTGGCACATAGATATTCTAAATGTTTAATTTATATATTTTAATAGTTTCTTACATGTATAATTAACGATATATGTGCTCTAGATGGTAACAGTGTTACATAAACACAGCTGGTTCATCCAGTGAGTTATTCTTTAGAATTAGGTAGCCAAATAAGTGAGGAAAATCACCAGCTGTTGGACTGACAGGTGAACCAGTCACTTTGAACCAGTGGCTAATAAAGTGGTTTGTGCATAAGCAGGATCACATCCACACACACTTTTTCATTCTTTTAGTTCTTTTTAAAAAGGTGAAATTGGTGTCAACATGGAATTGAATACAAATCAAAGCAATCTATTTTTATTTTGATAACACAAAAGACACTGGGCATGCTCTGCTCCTATTTCTCAATGCACATTCCTGTTGTTTCTCTCATTTTGGAAGTCTGAAAATAGAACCCCCCTACCCCAGACCAATTTCCAAACACAGCTGCTCTGACACACTTGCCTGGCTCTGATCACCTCAGGAAAATGAACAAGGTTCCTTTGGGTCTCAACAACCTCACTTAGAACTGCCTCTGGAGAACAGCTAAAGAGTGCCATGTAGCTCTGCATTTGATCAGGGCTCAGGTGTGATGATTGCCTATGCTTGCAGCAGGGCATACAAATGTGGCACCTTGAATGTTTGCTACCATTACGCATCCTAAACACTCAAAGACTCAGGTGAAAACAAGACAAAAAAGGAGCCCTAGAACATTCTGTACTCAAAGACCTTAGATTCAATAGCACATAGAGTAATAAGATGCAGAAGCCCAAAATGAGTTCCAGAAAACGTAATTCTGAGTGTTTAGAAGTGGGTGTGTGGACTCTGTCATGGAGTTTCCACCACGAGGCAAAAAAAACAAAGAAAAAAAAAAAAAAAAACATTACCACTAACTACCCAGAACAATGATGTCATGATGTTTCACTGGTTTTTGTATGTGTCGTATCTACTCTGGTGATCATGTTAGCAGAAGTACTGGTTGGCGCTTGTTCCAGTTATCTTGGTGTGAAAACAAACCATTAAAATTTACTAACAAAAAAATATGGGGATTGTATTATGTTTGCAGAGGTTGGGATTTGGGCATTTTATTATATTGCAGATGTTGTAGGTTGGGATTTGGGAAAGCAGATAGTAAGGACAGCTTTTAAATGCTCTACAGTGTCTGGGGTTTTGGCCAAAAAGATGTGCACAGCTGAGAAGGGGAAGAGCCAGGATAAGGAGAATCACATCCAAGATTTCATCTCTTGCTTGACTGGGTGAATTGAAGCCTGGCTAACTAAACTGTGACATCACGTACATGTGGCTTCTCAGTGAGGCTTGTGTCTGAGTTCTGAGTGGGGGGTGGATTATGAAAAGAATTCCCAGAAGACAAGCATGAGCTACACAGAAACCATCACCTGCCCTGTGAGCCATCAGCCAAGAATTACTAATTCAACCAGATATGCCAGGAAGGTGTGTGGACCTCACCCCCTAGAGTAACAAGAGACCAGGATTCTGAACCTGTGTTTTAAAGACACAATGCATGATATTAGTAAGAATGCCACTTTTCCCTTCATCTTTCCTGCCAGAACTATATTCCGGCCTAACCATAAAGAGGAAGGTGATTTCTGACTGTAGGACTAAACTATTCCTGCACAAGGAATGAGGGCTCAGCAGACCATGCAGCCGATGTAGAAAGCTTGCCTCCTAGTGAGATCGGGTGATGAAGAAGGCAAACTGTCTATCAAGCCACACTTGTCCTGTAGGGGTTGGCCTCATGTTGTCCTGAACTGGTGATCTGGATTCAATATTTTCTGTATTTGTTTTTGGTACTGTCAACCTTATCACACTGAAGACAGCAAAGCTATTGCAACAAAATTCTTTTTATACTGCAGTTATAATTAGCTTCCTTAATTTCTCTCAGTGAGTTTGTGGATAAAATGTGTTCTTCAAAGATAAATGATTAAATAGACTTAGGAGCCTGAATTGAGAGAATTATTGACTTTCAATCTTGGTGTCTGAGTTCCTGGCCTCTGGTAATTCTTTTGTCCTTCATTCTACTCTGTTGTCACTGGCAGTGATGGTCATTTTTGTTCATGCTGCTATAACAAACTGCCATGTACTGGATGACTTAAAAACAGACATTTCCTTCTCATGGTTCCGGAGATGGGAAAGTCGAATATTAAGGCAGCAGAGTTTTCTAGTAGGGACACTGATTCACAATGGGTTGTCTAGCACAGAGATCTCATGTCTCTTTTCTAAAGTTATTAATTCTATCATGAGTTCCCATACTTAAGACCAAGTCAAACCCCAGTTAGCTCACAAACCTGGGGAGCTAGCATGTCAAGACATCAGAAAAGACACAAACATTTACTCCACAACAATGATAATGCTGCCAGGGCTTTGAGGGTTTGTGTGGCTGATGTTTTGAAATAGGGACTCGTCATGTAGCCCAGGTTATCCTTAAACTTACTGTGTAACCCAAGCTAGCCTCACACTCATGGTAGTCTTTTAGAGCAGCCTTCTGAGTGCTAGAATTACAGGCATATCCCATCATACCCAGCTTGACCAGGCTCTAATGGTAGTAGAACTGGTTGGGCTAGTCTTCATTTTTGTAAATAGTGCAGATAACTAAAAGCAACTCTCCCAACACTTTTGTTTTTTTCATCTCATCTAACCATTAAAGTGCAACCTTGCTCACAGTTTCAAGAAATGGAAAACTAATGCAAAATATTATGTACTTGTGACTATTCGGAATGACTAGGTTCAGGATTTCTATGAAACCATCTCTGCCCTTTTCTATCTGTGGTTACCTCATGTGTTTCCCTAGCTGAAAAGTGGTGAGAAAAGCATCTATTTCATATAGCAGTTGTAAAGCTTAAGTGAAATTATGCAAGTCAAATGCTTAGCATATGATAAATATGCAGTAAATCAGTAAATGTTAACTGTTCTTAGTGATTATAATTCCAGTCCCAGATGGAGTTGATTTCAACTTTTCCCTCTATCTCCATAATCATAACTCTGAAACTTCATTTCGAACCTAAAACTGTGTCTCCTCCATGCTCACCCTCAGCCTATTTGCTTCTGAATACACAGCAGGAAAAAAATCTTTCCCTGAGGGGTAGCCACACATCCCCAGAGCTCTAGACTTGCCTTAAAGTCTTAGAGCCTTTAAATATATCATGCAATTTCCTAAAGTCACTGCCATTTTCTTTCTCATTTCCTTCTGCTTCCCCTCCACAGACACATAATGCAAGTATGGTACATAGTAATAGGAGTTGACCTGGCATTTGAGAGCCCATGGTACTCCTGTCTTAACCATCATATTCTTCCCAATTGGACCCACGTTTGCTAGAAAAGCTTTCAGCAATTCATACTTCAGGAGCCTAGGACACAGATTAGAATCCCTTCTACCACACACCATACAGTCTTCTACTCAAAGCACAGCATACCCGAGCCCTCACTCTGCAGGCCCTGTATTGAACAAGCTGATTCCTCAAGGCCATTTTAGCTCTAATTTCTTCTCATTACAATGTCTAATTAATTTACTGTATATATTGTGGCCATTGGTGATCTGGAACCTACTTGTGCTGGATTATAAATCTGATCCATAGCTTTTCAGGAATTTTGTGAAATAAAAGCAATTTGAAAAATTAAGTCATACAAACTTACCATGCAATTAATTACTAAATACAATGATGACAAATGACTCAAAACTCTTCACATCCTAATCATCTTACTACATTTTTTCCTGATATATGTACCTTTGGAGTTTCTTATGGCTGTTGTATCAGTGTATTAGCAATAACATGTAACAGTATGCTATTTTACATCCTTTCACTGCTTGCCAATCAGAGGCATATCAGTAGCTTTGAATTGGCTGTAATAGCTGTCATTAAGAGCTTGATTTATTCTTTGAGTAATGTAGACATGAGAAAGTGATGGATGGGGTGCTAATAATGTAGACTCAAGAGTGTCTGTTGCCAATAAAATATGAATAGCAAAAAAGTGGAAAGTACTTTTTAGTCTGTAGTGCAAGGAGTTGTTTACATCATTAGAGCATAGAGGATAATGCATACACACATTCATTGCTTTCTTTCACTTCATTCTTATTTGTTAATGTAAATACAAATATCAATAATTTTTCTTAAAGGACCTACACTAATTCATCAATTGTACCTATAAGTTGACTACACAAGGACAAAAGACCTCAACAAAATCAGCTACAATAGTCTGTGACAATCAATTGGTAATACAGAATTACTTTTATATTGAAAAGAAATAAAATAAATATTGAAAAACATATTTTCCTTACAATATCTTCTGATGATAATTTTTGCTCCTTCAGCTCTTCCCAGATTTCCCCAGTCCTCACCCAAATCTACATCCTTTATATCTCTCTCACTAGAAAACAAGCATGCATTTAAAAATAAAATGAAATAAGATAAAATAAAAAACAAACCAGAATAAGACAAACAAACAAACAAGGGGAAAAGAAGCCAAAGAAAGTGTACAAGAAACACATACAGACATAGACATACACACATTTACACACAGAAATATCAAAGACACACAAGATTAGAAACCATAACATGGGAGCAAAGTACCTGTAAAGTAAAAAGAATGCCCAGGCAAAGCATTATGAGTATGTGAAAATCAACTGCTAATAACAAACTTTATAATATTATCAAGTAACAGACTTTATAATTAAAAATATCCATTACCTTATTGTTTTATGGGTTGTATAGTATGAATTCAGTACACCAATAAGAATATAATGAATGGATGGATGGATGGATATGTGTGAATTTTTTTTCCGAAAAGCCTGTTGTGAAGCATTTACTAGTACTGTACTGGTGGGATGCATTTTTTACTCATCACAGAGGCAGAAAGGTCCCAGGGTCTTTTCTTTTATAAGACAGTAATCTTGTCATGAGTTCTAGTCTTTTGATCAAATTGAACCCAGACAAAGTCCAGACAAAGCTTAGAGAGTGTGAGTCTATTTTCAAATGTCAGGTACAGAAGAGTTCCAGAAAAAAAAATATCACACACTGGATCATTTGTTAAGAATAGAACCTAGGGACAAGAGAGATGGCTCTGTGGCTGAGAGGACCCAGTTTCAGTTCCCAGCCCCTACATGCTAAGATTCAATTATCCATCACTCCAATTCCAGGGCATCCAATGCCCTCTTCTGACTTCTGTAAGTACCACATACACACATTGACCATGTACATACATCTATGTGAAACACTCATGCACATAAAATAAAAAAATCTAAACAAAAAAGAAGTATATATAGCTTATGTGCTACAGATAGAGACATCTGGCATCCTTAGTGGAAGGTGCTACAGAGGAAGGATGCCACCTGAGGTCTCATCTTCTTGTGAAGCTGCAAATATTATCATAGGAATCCAAGCCTTGTAACCTACATAATGAGGTGTTCACATTGTTGGAGCATTAATGAGGGTCTGCCACACATGGCCATTGCATCCTTTCGCTTTGATCTTTTCATCTGGAATCAACCACAAATATACTAACTACCTCCAAAGCCTGATGTCTGCCCTCCATTAATGTATGGATTTGGGGAGTAAGTCTTCAGCACATGCACTTCCATTCATATATACACAAAGTACAGCGACCTGTGATGGTGCTTTTGCCTAACGGCATGATAAAAATGTAACTTAATCAATCTGACAACAGAGATCAGCCTGTGACTGAAGTTCAGACTTAAGATGCCACAAAGTTCAGGAAGCATCAGCTCTGCAGTCACCAACATTTCCCCCGGCTGTCAGCAGAGCATCAAAAGGAGGCTGCAGAGAATCCTGACAGAGCATGCCAGGTGGAGAAGTTCCTAGATTTGCTTTATCCTGGCCCTCTTCTCCCACTCTCTGGTGAGGCAAGTTCCAGTGGCACATGATGCTTGTCTTGCCTCCATATAAAGGAATATAAAGTCTTGTGGCTTCTATCTGATCTGAGAGAATATAAACTTAAGCCTTCATCAGAAGAGGACATGCGGCTGTGAATGATTGCACAAAGGTCTTGACTGCACAACAGTGTATAGTAACCACCCCCTTGAAATGTGAAAACACAACTCGAAACGACTTGGAAGTCAGAAGGGATGACATATAAAGAGCCTACAAAAGCAAAAATATGTAGTAGAAAAGAGGGGACTAAGGGGGCCATGACTCTGGCCAACAAATACTTTCAAGGTAACAAAAAATATAGGACAAGAGTTGTTGGGAATTTGGGTTCATAGCAGGAAACAGAGACAGTGGTTGGCTCAAAAGAAGAAAATCTCTGCCTTTGATTACAGAAAATCTTTTAGAGAAAAAAGTAATTTATGATTTGCCTTCTATGATAAATAAGGTACTCTTTTTAGTAAGTACTAAATAATAGATTTGCTCCTACATGATATGAGGGGAATTATAATGAATTCCCAACAAAATGAGACTTTTGCAGGAAACATGCTGCAACCCAAACTTTAAAAAAGTCCAAACTAGGTTCTGTTTAGATGACCTGATAAGATCATGAGTAGCACCATGAGAAATACAAAGTGCAAAAATAAGAATTTCTATTCTATTTTTGCAAGCAGTGTCCTGAGGAGGAAAATATGATCACAGGACCAGAGAATCTATGAAATTAGAGTTTCAGTGTCTACATATTTATACAATCTTTGTCATAGAATCACACATGATCTTATCAGGTCATCTAACTGGAAACCCAGTTTGGATTTTTTTGGGTTGCAGCATGTGGTCAATAAAATTACATTTAGAATTTGAACCATTTACTAAGTTCCTAACACATGCAAGGCACACAATCAGTGGAGGAGACAGATAAACAGTTAACCCCATGAATGTCAGCTCTAAAGAATCTTTGGCAACCTGGAACTTACTATTCAATGAGCATTCAGCTATTGTTGCTTTCAGAAACATCTAGTTTGCAGTGTAAGTGATGAAGCCTTCCTGCCTGGCTGTTCTCAATCAAGACTCTTTAAATATATTTAACATTGCTGTATTTCTTTAATTTAAAGAAGAGGAATTGGAAAGGAAATACATAAATGAGATCAACATAGATTTAATCATTTACCATCATGAGATCAACAAATAGATCAATCATTTACCATCAGCTGTTTTCTCAGAGCTGCCAGTAAATCCCTTGCAAAGCACACAATTAATATTTATGAGTAGGGTATGTAGGTTCTGCGATGTTAGAACACAGTGCATGAGTGGAAGCCATGTGGGGAGATTTCCGAGAGCTTGTGAGAAAACTTCAAGTAAATGGGACAAACATCTTGTAACTGCTATTCTTCCATAACAGGGATTTATTACTTGGAGTGTGCTTTGGTGCCCCTCCCTGGTGTAAAAATAGGAGTGGGCTTTTTTTTTAGACTACCCATATTCTTACCACCATATTCAAAATGATGTCCTCCTTAGTGTATAAACTTAAACTCATGTGACTTTGCTCTAGTATACAACTTGAAATCAAGTGGACTTTGCTCTCATGACCTTGCCTAACTCTCAGAATGCCCTAAAAATATAAGTCGTCTGATACTCTGAATGAAGCTGGGTACTGCATTAGACATCAGCCCACCTCAATTTCAGGCTCCACTCACAGATTCACACCATCAAATGGACAACATTGCGTCAGCCAACGCTTGGCAATTTGGCTCACATCTCTATGGTTCTACTTTCTTTTTCTTTAATTTTTATTTTTTAATATTAGTTACAGTTCGTTAACTCTGTATCCCTGCTGTATCCCACTCCCTCTTTCCCTCCCAATCCCACCCTCCCACCCTAACCTCTTTCCTGCCCCTTTCCAAGTCCACTGATAGGGGAGAACCTCCTCCCCTTCCATCTGATACCTGGTTTATCAGGTGTCTTCAGGACTGGCTGCAAAGTCCTCCTCTGTGGCCTAGCAAGGCAGCATCTCCTGGGGGGGGGGGTGTCAAAGAGACCGCCATCAAGTTCATGTCAAAAACAATGCCTGTTCCCCTTATTAGTATCCACTTGGATACTGAGCTACCAAGGGCTACATCTGAGCAGGGGCTCTAGGTTGCATCCATACATGGTCCTTGTTTGGAGAAACAGTCTCATAAAAGACCCCTGTGCCCAGATATATTTGGTCCTGTGGAACTCCTGTCCTCTCCAGGTTGTATTAACTCCCCCCCCCTTTTTTTTGGTTCCCTGCATTCTGCCGGAGGTTTGGTTATGAGTCTTAATATCTGCTTTGATACACTGCTAGGTAGAGTCTTTCAGAGGCCCTCTGTGGTAGGCTCCTGTGCTGTTACTTGTTTGTTCCTATATCCAATGTCCATCCCATTTGTCTTTCTAAGTGAAGATTGATCATTGTACCCTGGGATCTCTTTCTTGTTTATATTCTTTCGGAGGATGGATTTCAGTATATTTATCCTATCTTATAAAACTATATAAATGAGTATATACCATGTGTGTCTTTTTGCTTTTGGGATACCTCAAAACAATCAGGATGATTGTTTCTAGGTCCCACCATTTGACTGCAAATTTCATGATTTCCTTGTTTTTAATTGCTGAGTAGTATTCCATTGTGTAAAAGTACCACAATTATTGTATCCATTCCTCAACTGAGGGACATCTGGGTTGTTTCCAGGTTCTGGCTGTTACGAATAAAGCTGCTACAAACATGATTGAGCAAATGTCCTTGTTGTGTACTTGAGTCTCTTTTGGATATATGCCTAGGAGTGGTATAGCTGGATCTTGAGGAAGCACTATTCCTAATTGTCTGAGAAAGCACCAGATTGATTTCCAAAGTGGTTGTACAAGTTTGCATTCCCATCAGCAATGGAGGAGGGTTCCCTTTCTCCACAACCTCTCCAGCATGTGTTGTCACTTGAGTTTTTGATCTTAGCCATTCAGGTGGGTGTCAGGTGAAATCTCAGGGCCCTTTTGATTTGCACCTCTCTGATGGCTAAGGACGTTGAACATTTCTTTAAGTGTTTCTCTGCCATTCTGTATTCCTCTACTGAGAATTCTCTGTTTAGCTCTGTACCCCATTTTTTAATCGGATTGTTTGATTTGCTGCTTTTTAACTTTTTTAGTTCTTGATATATTCTGGATATCAGCCCTCTGTCGGATATAGGGTTGGTGAAGATGCTTTCCCAGTCTGTAGGCTGTCGTTTTGTTTTGATGACTATGTCCTTTGCTTTACAGAAGCTTTTCAGCTTCATGAGGTCCTGTTAATCGATTGTTGCTCTTAGAGCCTGTGCTGTTGGTGTTCTATTCAGGAAGTTTTCTCCTGTGCCAATGAGTTCCAATGTCTTACCCACTTTTTCTTGTACCCGATTTAGTATATCTGGTTTTATGTTGATATCTTTGATCCACTTGGACTTTAGTTTTGTGCAGGGTGATAAATATGGATCTATTTTCATTTTTCTGCATGTAGACATCCAGTTGGACCAGATGCCTTCTTTTTCCACTGAATGGTTTTGGCTTCTTTGTCAAAAATCAAATATTCATAGGTATGTGAGTTTAATTTTGGGTCTTCTATTCGGTTCCATTGATCCACTATTCTATTTCTATCCCAATACCATGCCATTTTTATTACTATTGCTCTGTAGTACAACTTGAGATCAGGGATGGAGATGCCTCCAGATGATCTGTTGTTGTACAGGATCGTTTTGGAAATTCTGGGTTTTTTGTTTCTCCATATGAAGTTGATAATTTTTCTCTCAAGATCTACAAAGAATTGTGTTAGTATTTTGATGGGAATTGCATTGAATCTGTAGATTGCTTTTGGCAGAGTAGCCATTTTCACTATGTTAATCCTACTGATCCATGAGCACAGGAGATCTTTCCATCTTCTGATATCTTCTTCATTTTTTTTCTTCAGAGACTTGAAGTTTTACTCATACAGGTCTTTCACTTTCTTGGTTAGAGTCACTCCAAGGTACTTTATTTTATTAGTGACTATTGTGAAGGGCACTGTTTCCCTAATTTCTTTCTCAGCCCTTTTGCCTTGAGTATACAGGAGGGCTTCTGTTTTTTTTTTTTAAATTAATTGTGTATCCAGACACTTTACTGAAAGTATTTATTAGCTGAAGGAGTTTTCTGGTTGAATTTTTGGGATCACTCATGTATATTATCATATCATCTGGGAACAATGAAACTTTGACCTCTTCTGTTCCAATTTGTATTGCTTTGATCTCTTTCAATTGTCTTATTGCTCTAGCTAGAACTTCAAGTACTATGTTGAAGAGGTATGGAGAGAGTGGACAGCCTTGTCTTGTCCCTGATTTCAGTGGGATTGGTTTGAGTTTCTCTCCATTGAGTTTGATGTTGGCTATAGGCTTAGTGTATATTGCCTTTACTATATTTAGCTACGTTTCTTGAATCCCTGATCTCTCCAAGACTTTCAACATGAATGGGTGTTGGAGTTTGGCAAATGCTTTTTTGGCATCTAAGGAGATGAGCATGTGTTTTTTTTTCCTTCAGTTTGTTTATATGGTGGATTACATTGATGGATTTCCATATGTTGAACCATCCTTACGTGCCTGGGATGAAGCTTCCTTGGTCATGGTGGATGATATCTTTGATGTGTTCTTGGATTCAGTTTGCCAGTATTTTATTGAGTATTTGTGCATCAATGTTCATAAGAGAGATAGGTCTGAAGTTTTCTTTTTTTGTTGGGTCTTTGTGCTGTTTAGGTATCAAGGTGACTGTGGCTTCGTAGAATGAGTTTGTTAATGTTCCTTCTATTTCTACTTTGTGGAATAGTTTGAGGAGTATTGGTGTTAGTACTTCTTTGAAGGTCTGGTAGAATTCTGCACTGAATCTATCTGGCCCAGGACTTTTTTTTGGAGGGGAGACTGTTAATGACTGCTTCAATTTTCTTGGGGGATATAGGACTATTCAATCTTTCTACCTGATCTTGACTTAATGTTGGTAAATGGAATCTATCAAGAAAATTGTCCATTTCATTTAGATTTTCAAATTTTGTGACATATAGACTTTTGTAGTATGACCTAATGATTGTTTGGATTTCCTCAGTGTCTGTACTTATGTTACCCTTTTCATTTCTGATTTTGCTTATTTGGATAGGTTCTCTCTGTTTTTCGTTAGTTTGGCTAAGGGTTTGTCTATCTTGTTGATTTTCTCAAAGAACCAGCTTTTTGTTTCATTGATTCTTTGAATAGTTTTATTTGTTTCTAATTGATTGATTTCAGCCCTGAGTTTGATTATTTCCAGCCGTCTGCTCCTCTTGACTGTGTCTGCTTCTTTTTTTTCTAGGGTTTTCAGTTGGGCCATTAAGTTGCTTATGATGTTACAAATTTCTTCTTGAAGGCACTTAGAGCTATGAATTTTCCTCTGAGCACTGCTTTCAATGTGTCCCATAAATTTGGGTATGTTGTGCCTTCATTTTCATTGAATTCTAGGAAGGCTTTATTTTTTTTCCTTTATTTCTTCCTTGACCCAGCTGTCATTGAGTAGCAAGTTGTTCAGTTCCCATGTGCGTGTTGGCTTTTTGTTATTTCCATTGTTTTTGAGGTCCAGCTTTAGTCCATGGTGGTCAGATAGAATACAAGGGATTATTTCAATCTTCTTGTATCTGTTGAGGCTTGCTTTGTGACCAACTATATGGTCTATTTTGGAGAAGGTTCCATGAGGTGCTGAAAAGAAGGTATACTCTTTTGAGTTTTGGTGAAAAAATTTTTAGATGTCTATTAGGTCCATTTGATTTAGGGACTCTGTAAGTTCCTTTATTTCCCTATTTGGTTTCTGTCTAGTTGATCTGTCCCTTGGTAAGAGTGGGGTGTTGAAGTCTCCCACTATTAATGTGTGATTTAAGCTTTAATAATGTTTTATTTACGAATGTAGGCGCTCTTGTATTTGGGGCATAGATGTTCAAAATTGTGATGTATTCTTGGTGGATTTTTTCTTTGATGAGAATATAGTGGGCCTCCTTATCTTTTTTGGATAATTTTGGTTGGAAGTCTATTTTATTAGATATAAGGATGGCTACTGCAGCTTGTTTTCTGGAACCATTTGCTTGAAAAACATTTTTCCAGCCCTTTATTCTGAGGTAGTGTTTATCTTTGTTACATAGGTGTGTTTCTTGGATGAAACAGAATGTTGCATCTTGTTTCTGCAAGCATTCTGTTAGTCTCTGTCTTTCTATTGGGGAGTGAAACCATTGATATTGATAGATACTAATGAACAACAATTGTTACTTTCCTTTGATGCAGGGTTGGTGGTGTTGCTGAGTTTCATTGCCTGTATTCTTTTGGGTTTTTTGTTGAGTAATTATGTATTTCCTCTGTTTCCTTAGATGTAGTTGTTTTCTTTGGGTTGGAGTTTCCCTTCTAGTAACTTCTGTAGAGCTGGGTTACTGTGTAGATATTGTTTAAATTTGGTTTTGTCATGGAATATTTTGACTTCTCCATCTATATTGATTGAAAGTTTTCCTGGGTATAATAGTCTGGGTTAGCATCTGTCGTCCCTTAAGAACTGCATGATTTCTGTCCAGGCCCTTCTGGGTTTCATAGTTTCTTTTGAGAAATCTGGTATGATTCTGATATGTCTACCTTCATATGTTACTTGGCCTTTTTCCCTTGCTGCTTTTAAAATTTTTCCTTAGTTTTGCACATTCAGTATTAATGTGACTATGATGGGACATGAAGAATTTATTTTTGTTCTAGTCTGTTTGGTGTTCTGTAGGCCTCTTGTATATTTATGGACATCTCTTTCTTTAAGTTGTGAAAATTTTCTTCTATAATTTTCTTGAAAATATTTCTGGACCTTGTAGCCTGATGTCTTCTTTTTCATCTACTCCTATTATTCTTAGATTTTTTTTTTTTTTTTAGGATATGTAATTCTTTTTTTTATTGTTTGTTATTATTGGTTACATTTTATTAACTCTATATTCCAGCTGTATCCCACTCCCTTATTCCCTCCCAATCCCACCCTCCCTCTCTCAGCTTCTCCGTACCCCTTTCCAAGTCCACGGATTGGGGAGGACCTCCTCCCCTTTCCTCTGGCCCTGTTTTATCAGATATGTTCAGGGCTGGCTGCGAAGTCCTCTTCTGTGGCCTAGCAGAACTGCTTCTCCCTTGGGGGGTGGGGAGTCAAAGAGACTGCCATTGAATTCCTGTCAGAGATAGTCCCTGTTCCCCTTACTATGGGAAACCAATTGGTTATTGAGCTACCACGAACTTTGTCCGAGTAAAGGTTCTAGGTTATATCCATACATGGTCCTTGGTTGGAGAAACAGTTTCAGAAAAAAACCCTGTGTTCAGATATATTTGGTCCTTGTGGGGCTCCTATCCTTTCCCTGTCATACCACCTCCCCTTCTGCCGAAGGTTTGGTTATGAGTCTTAGTATCTCTTTTGAAACGCTGCTTAGTAGGGTCTTTCAGATGCCTTCTGCTGTGGACTTCTGTCATACATCCAATGCACATCTCATTTGTCCTTCTAAGTGAGGATTGATCATCTTACCTTGTGTCTGCTTTCTTGTTTATCTCCTTCAGGTGTATAGACTTCATTATGTTTATTATATCTTGTAGGTCTATATAAGCGAGTATATACCATGTTTGTCTTTCTTCTTCTGGGATACTTCACTCAGAATGATCTTTTCTAGATCCACCATTTGCCTGCACATTTCATGATTTCCTCATTTTTGATTGCTGAGTAGTATTCCATTGTGTAAAAATACCACAATTTCTGTACCCATTCCTCCGATGATGGACAACTGGGTTGTTTCCAGGTTCTGGCTATTACAAATAAAGCTGCTACAAACATGGTTGAGCAAATGTCCTTGTTGTGTACTTAAGCAAATTTTGGGTGTATACATAGCAGTGGTATAGCTGGGTCTTGAAGAAGCATTATTCCTAATTGTCTGAGTAAGTGCCAGATCGACTTCCAAAGTTGTTGTGCCCGTTTACATTCCCATCAACAATGGAGGGAGGAGGGCTCCCCTTTCTCCACAACCTCTCCAGCATGTGTTGTCACTTGAGTTTTTCATCTTGGCCATTCTGATGGGTGTAAGGTGAAATTTCAGGGTCGTTTTGATTTGCATTTCCCTAATGGCTAATGACTTTGAACATTTCTTTAAGTGTTTCTCTGCCATTTGATATTCCTCTACAGAGAATTCTCTGTTTAGCTCTGTTCCCCATTTTTTAAGTGGATTACTTGGTTTGCTGCTTTTCAGCTTCTTTAGTTATTTATATATACTGGATATTAGCCCTCTATCAGATAAAGGGTTGGTGAAGATTCTTTCCCAATCGATAGGCAGTCGTTTTGCTTTGATGACAGTGTTCTTTACTTTACTGAAGCTTTTCAGCTTCATGAGGTCCCACTTATTGATTGTTGCTCTTAGAGCCTGTGCTGTTGGTGTTTTGTTCAGGAAGTTGTCTCCTGTGCCAATGAGTTCTAGGCTGTTCCCCATTTTTTTTTTTCTAACCGATTTAGAGTATCTGGTTTAATGTTGAGGTCTTTGATCCACTTGGACTTTAGTTTTGTGCAGGGTGATAAATATGGATCTATTTTCATTTTTCTGCATGTAGACATCCAGTGGGACCAGCACCATTTGTTGAAGATGCTATCTTTTTTTCCGTTGAATGGATTTGGCTGCTTTGTCAAAAATCAAGTATTCATAGGTGTGTGGGTTTATTTCTGGATCTTGTATTCGGTTCCATTGATCCTCCTTTCTGTTTCTATGCCAATACCATGCAGTTTTTATTACTATTGCTCTGTAGTACAGCTTGAGATCGGGGATGGAAATACCTCCAGATGATCTGTTGTTATATAGGATCGTTTTGGAGATTCTGGGTTTTTTGTTTCTCCATATGAAGCCGAGCATCTTTTTTTCAAGGTCCGTAAAGAATTGAATTGGTATTTTGATGGGAATTGCATTGAATCTGTAGATTGCTTTTGGCAGGATGGCCATTTTTACAATGTTTATCCTACCAATCCATGAGCACATGAGAGCTTTCCATCTTCTGAGATCTTCTTCAATTTCTTTCTTCAGAGACTTGAAGTTTTTCTCAAACAGGTCTTTAACTTGCTTGATTAGTGTCACCCCAAGGTACATTATGTGGTTAGTGGCTATTGTGAAGGGTGTTGTTTCCCTTATTTCTTTCTCGGTCATTTTGTCTTTGGTATACAGGAGGGCTTCTGATTTTTTTGAGTTGATTTTGCATCCTGCCACTTTGCTGAAGGTGTTTATCAGCTGGAGGAGTTCTCTGGTTGAATTTTTTGGGCCGCTCATATATACTATCATATCATCTGCGAATAGTGACACTTTGACCTCTTCCTTTCTGATTGGTATCCCCTTGATCTCCTTTAGTTGTCTTATTGCTCTGGCTCGGACTTCAAATACTATGTTGAAGAGATATGGAGAGAGTGGGCAGCCTTGTCTTGTCCCTGATTTCAGTGGGATTGATTTAAGTTTGTCTCCATTGAATTTGATGTTGGCTATAGGCTTGCTGTATATTGCCTTTACTATTCTTAGATATGTGCCTTGTATCCCTGATCTCTCCAAGACTTTAAACATGAATGGGTGTTGGACCTTGTCAAATGCTATTTTGACATCTAAGGAGATGATCATGTGGTTTTTCTCCTTCAGTTTGTTTATGTGGTGGATTACATTGATGGATTTTCATATGTTGAACCACCCTTGCGTGCCTGGGATGAAGCTTCCTTGGTCATGGTGGATGATATCTTTGATGTGCTCTTAGATTTGGTTTGCAAGTATTTTATTGAGTATTTTTGCATCAATGTTCATTAGAGAGGTCTGAAGTTCTCTTTTTTTGTTGGGTCTTTTTGTGGTTTAGGTATTAAATTGACTGTGTCTTTATATAATGAATTTGGTAATGTTCCTTCTGTTTCTATTTTGTGGAATAGTTTGGAGAGAATTGGAGTTAGATGTGTCTTTGAAGGTCTGGTAAATTCTGCACTGAATCCATCTGGCCCAGGACTTTTTTGGAAGGGAGACTGTTGATGACTGCTTCTATTTCCTTGGGGGAAATAGGGCTATTCAATCTTTCTACCTGATCTTGACTTAATTTTGGTAAATGGAATCTATCAAGAAAATTGTCCATTTCTTTATATTTTCAAATTTTGTGTCATATAGGCTTTTGTAGTACAACCTAATGATTGTTTGGATTTCCTCAGTGTCTGTAGTTATGTCACCCTTTTCATTTCTGATTTTGCTGATTTGGATAGTTTCTCTCTGCCTTTTGGTTAGTTTGGCTAAAGGTTTGTCTATCTTGTTGATTTTTCAAAGAACCAGCTCTTGGTTTCATTGATTCATTGAATCGTTTTATTTGTTTCTAGTTGATTGATTTCTGCCCTGAGTTTGATCATTTCCAGCCTTCTGCTCCTCTTGGGTGCATTTGCTTCTTTTGTCTCTAGGGCTTTCAGTTGGGCCATTAAGTTGATTGTATGAGATGTCACAAATTTTTTCTTAAAGGCATTTAGTGCCATGAATTTTCCTCTGACCACTGCTTTCATTGTGTCCCATTAATTAGGGTATGCTGTATCTTCATTTTCATTGAATTCTAGGAAGTCTTTAATTTCTTTCTTTATTTCTTCCTTAACCCAGCTTTCACTGAGCAGCAAGTTGTTCAGTTTCCATGTGCTTGTAGGCTTTTTTCTAATTCCATTGTTGTTGATGTCCAGCTTTATTCCATGGTGGTCAGATAGAATACAGGGGATTATTTCAATCTTGTATCTGTTGAGGCTTGCTTTGTGTCCAACTATATGGTCTACTTTGGAGAAGGTTCCATGAGGTGCTGAAAAGAAGGTATACTCTATTACATTTGGGTGGGAAGTTCTGTAGACATCTATTAGGTCCATTTGATTTAGGACCTCTGTAAGTGCCCTTATTTCCTTATTTGGTTTCTGTCTAGATGATCTGTCCCTTGGTGAAAGTGGAGTGTGGAGTCTCCCACTATCAAGGTGTTGGGATCAATGTGTGATTTAAGTTTTAGTAATGTTTCTTTTATGAATGTAGGCACTCCTGTATTTGGGGAATAGATGTTTCAGAATTGTGATGTCCTCTTGGTGGATTTTCCCTTTGATGAGAATGTAGTGTCCCTCCTCATCTTTTTTGATTAATTTAGGTTGAAAGTCTATTTTATTAGATATTAGGATAGCTACCCCAGCTTGTTTTCTGTTTGCTTGAAAGACATTTTTCCAGCCTTTTACTCTGAGGTAGTGTTTATCTTTGTTGCAGAGGTGCGTTTCTTGGATGCAGCAGAATTTTGGAGCCTGTTTACGCACCCTTTCTGTTAGTCTGTGTTTTTTTATTGGCAAGTTGAGTCCATTGATGTTGATAGATAATATTGACCAATAAATGTTAGTTTCTTTTGTATTGGAGTCGGTGATCTTACTGTGTTTCATTGCTTGTTTTCTTTTCATTTTTGTTGGGATATTATCTGTATGCCATGTTTTCTTGGGTGAAGTTGTTTTCATTGGATTGGGGTTTTCCTTCTAGTATCTTCTGTAGGGCTGGTTTGCTGTGTAGATATTGCATAAATTTAGTTTTGTCATGGAATATTTTGTTTTCTCCATCTATGTTGATTGAAAGCTTTGCAGGGTATAGTAGTCTGGGTTGACATTTGTGATCTCTTAGAGTCTCCATGACACTTGCCCAGGCCCTTCTGGGTTTCATAGTTTCTTTTGAGAAATCTGGTGTGATTCTGATATGTCTACCTTCATATGTTACTTGGCCTTTTTCCCTGGCTGCTTTTAATATCTTTTCTTTGTTCTATAGATTTAGTGTTTTGATTATGATGTGACATGATGTGTTTCTTTTCTGGTCTAGTCTATTTGGTGTTCTGTAGGCCTCTTGTATATTTATGGACATCTCTTTCTTTAAGTTGGGAAAATTTTTTTCTTGAAAATATTTTCTGGACCTTGGAGCCTGGAGTCTTCTTTTTCATCAATTCCTATTATTCTTTGATTTTGTCTTTTCATGGCGTCCTTGATTTCTTGGATATTTTGTGTTTGGGACTTTTCTGATTTTACTTTCTCTTTGAGAGAAGTCTCAATTTCTGTGAGTATATCATCAGCTCCAGAGATTCTCTCTTCCATCTCTTGTATTCTATTGGTGATGCATATCTTTGTGGTTCCTGATCTTTTCTCCAAGTTCTCCAGATCAAGGGTTTTCTCAGTTTGTGTTTTCTTTATTGAGTCTAATTCTGTTTTCATGCCTTGCACCATTTCTTTCATCTGTTTGAATGTGGATATTTGTCTCTCTATGGTGTTCTCTATTTTTTTGTTCATTTCCTTTCTGTATGCCACTAATTTTATCTCTACATGTGCCTCTATTTGTTTGGCTATGTTTGCCTGTGTTTCTTTAAGAATTTTGTCTATTTCTTTTTCTTTACCTCCAATTGAGTGACCAAGTCTTTGAAAGATTTGTTCATTTCCTCTTTAACTGACTGAATTTGCATGGTTATTGTTCTGAGAAAGCTGTTTGTTTCCTCTTTATGAGCCTCAAATAGTTGGATAAGCATAGCTTTAAAGTCATTTTCCTGTGCTTCTGTTGAATTGGCGTATCTGTCAATTTTGGGGGTTGCTGGTGAAGTCATGATATCCTGATTTATGTTAGAAGTGTTCTTTTGCCTACCCCTGGCCATTGGCTTATCTGAAACCTTCCCTGTTTGTTTTTTGGGTTCTGCATTTCAAGCTGGTACAGTCTCTCTCTGGCGTCTGGAGAGTTCTTCAGAAAGCTGAGAGAGGTCCTGTGTCCTCAGTGTGTGCTGTGGACTAATTGTACCTGTGGGAGAAAAGTATGCAGGCACAAACAGGGTAAATGTAGGCATGAGCGCGCTGTGTGTGTGTGTGTGTGTGTGTGTGTGTGTGTGTGTATGTTTGTGTGTGTATGTGTGGAAGTGTGCGTGGAAGTGTTTCTCGAGGGACAGAGTGATAGATAATGTTGAACCCTTGAGTGTGTGGGAGGGGCTCTGCACTGTATATGCAGCAGGCGCTAGTGATTTTCGCAGCTCAATTACTGCAATTAACTGCCTTAATTCCTCAATTGGACCCACAGAGCAGAGGCTTCAATGTCCCAAGTGACCCTCTGTTTCCCAAAGTGGGTATGTGGGTGGGAGGGGTTCGATGCCTGGCTTCTGTTTTAGAAGGACCCAGGATCTGGGGAGCTGCAGATTTTCAAGGGTGCACTCACTTACAGGCAGGTCACTTGGCAGAGATCAGGGTATCTGGGCTCTCTGCTCTCTGGTTTGGCCCTGCTTCTTTGATGTGCTCCGCCAGTTCCGTGCTGCTGTCACTGCCAGGTTATGAGGTCTTGCTGCAGCTGGAGATTTCAGGGTGGTCACGTCCGTAGGAATCGGGGTAACCAGGCTTTCTGTTCTCTGGTTTGACCCTGGTTAGTCTTAAACTGGAGGGCTGATGTGCCCCGCCAGCTCAGTGCTGCTCTGCCACCAGGTTAGAAAGTCCGGCTGTAACTGGAGACTGGGTTGCTAGTCCAGATGCTTTCTGGGAAGTCCTGGGGTCTCTCCACTGTGCTCTCCAACCTTGGGAGGCCCAGCGCCTGGTGTGCCTAGCTTGTATGGCATTTCTGCCTGGTTTTGGTGAGTATATAGCGTATTCTGGGTCACTGTGGGGTTGGGCGGGCCGTACCATCAGTGATTGCGATCCTGCGGAGCCAGTATGGCATCTAGTAGACTCGGGCCCTGGAAGGATGGTGCAACCGCCTCGCGGATCTGAGACTCTGAGACGGGTACCACTGGCATTTGCCACTAAAGGGCTTGGAGCTCCGCCTCAGCGGCTGCAGACCCCAGGCAGTTAGGTCTGCGCTCTATTCTTAGATTTTGTCTTTTTATGGTGTCCTTGATTTCTTGGATGTTTTGTGTTTGGAATTTTTCTGATTTTATTTTTTCTTTGAGAGACGTGTCAATTTCTGCAAGTGTATCTTCGGCACCTGAGATTCTCTCTTCCATCTCTTATATTCTGTTGGTGATGCTTACCTTTGTAGTTCCCGATCTTTTCTCTATGTTCTCAAGCTTCAGGTTTTTCTCTACTTGTGTTTTCTTTATTGATTCTAATTCTGTTTTCATGTCTTGCACCATTTTCTTCATCGGTGTGTATGTGGATTCTTGTCTTTCCATGATGGCTTCTATTTTTTTGTCCGTTTCCTCTCTATAATTTGCTAATGTGTCTCTACTTGTTTGGCTGTATTTGCCTGTATTTCTTTGAGAGCTTTGTTCATTTCTTCTTTATTTGCCTTCATTTGTGTAAATATTTCTTTGAGAGCTTTGTCCATCTCCTCTTTGTTTGCCTCAATTTTCGTGATCATTTCTCTGAGAGTTTTATTTATTTCTTCTTTGTTCATCTCGATTTCTGTGGCTATTTCTTTGAGGGCTTTTTGTTCATTTCTTCTTTATGGGCTTCTAATAGCTGGAAAACCATAGTTTTAAAGTCATTTTCTTGTGTATCTAGTGAATTGAAGTGTCCATTGTTTTGTGGGGTTGCTTGTAAAGCCATAATGTCCTGATTTTTGTTGGGTGTGTTCTTACATCTGCCTCTGGCCATCTGGTTATCTATAACCCTCAGTGTTTGCTACTAGAGTTTGTAGTTCAGGCTAAGATTGTCTCTTTCTGTTTTCTGGACTGTTAATTCAGGAAGATGAGAGAGGTTCACTGGTTTGGGAGTGTGTGTTGTGGTTTCAGTTTTACCTAAGTAAGGAATGTGATGCTGGTGCTATTTGCATGCGCTTTTAGCAGGTGCAGTGTGCATGTTCGGATTCCCTGACTATTGCTGTGGTCTGCAGGCCACTAGTATGTAGCTCTGTCTGGGATCCAGGGATTGTTTGCCTGGATTTCACTGGTAGACCGGCAAGGCAGAGGCTTCAGTGTTGGGGTCGCTATCCCAAGAATCCCTATGATGCCCACACTAGGGGTGTGGGTGGCATGGGATCTCTTGTCTGGTTACTTGCATAGAAAGGCCCTGAGTCTGGGTCAAACACTCCCTAGATGGCACACTCACTCTCTTGCAGGACCAGTTGGATTGCACAGGGGTTACCCTTGCTCTCTACTCTCCAATTTGATCCTGCTGGGGCAAATGCATGGGTAGGTTAACAGTCAGCTCTGTGGCATTGTACCAGCAGGACTCGGTGTCCACCTGTTCTGTGTGCCGCCTCTCTGACCTTCCCCTCCACCAGGAAAGGCTTATGGTGGCCTTTCCCAGGGTAGCACAGGAAAAGGTTAGGTTGAGTGTCCTCAATCCGAGATCCCGGGCCCAGATCTCTCTGCCAGAAGCTGCCAGGTGCTAGTGCATATGTTGGAGGTTCCAGGAGAGTACCAGGTAGGGTTGAGTGTCCTCAGATCCAGAACTCAGGTTTCTCTGCCAGGGGCTACTAGGTGCGCTGGAGAGGGGATGCTGTGGCCTGTGGCAGGCTGCCTCTCTGTCCTTCCCTTTTGACCTTCCCCTCCGCTAGGGCAAGCTTATGGCGGCACTCTCAGGGGAGTGCCAGGAGGGGCTGGGAATTCTCAGTCCCCATTCAGATCCTTAGCCAGTGGTTTCTCTGCCAGGGGCTGGAGGTGGGGGCCGCTGCTGCTAGGACTTGGTTTTAGACCTTATTGCGCTAGACCCGGGAGAGTGTCAGGACGTGTTGAATGACCACAGTCCCAAATCCTGAGCTGAAGTTTGTTTGCTAGGAGCAGCCAGCAGCACTGGGGTCCAGGCTCTGTGATGCCACTGTGCGCCTCTCTATCCTTCTGCTCCACCAGGGCAGGGTTATGGCAGCGTTTGGGGGAGTGCCCGAAAGGATTGGTTTTTCCTCAGCCCCAGATCTCGTTTTTTGTTTGTTTGTTTGTTTATTTTTGTTTTGTTTCGTTTTGGTGGAAGCTACAGCTCTATCTGGGGCTGTGGTACAGACAGTGTGGTCTGTGGTGGGTTCTGCTGACCACCTCTGGCCTCCTCCAAAGAGGGAGTAGGGAGTTGGATACAGGGAAGTGCCTAGGGATCACCTCTCGGAGTGTCTCCTCCCGGAGGAGTCTGCCGTGACCTGATTCTAGATGGATTCAGTTCATAGTTAGTCTCTTTCTTCCTGGAAGTCTAGATAACTTTGTTCAGGGTTGATCAGCCCCTTCACTCACCAATTTCGGTGTTGCAGGTGCTCTTCCCTTCAGCTAAGGTGCACACTAGCCGCCGCCATCTTCTTCCCTAGCCTCTGCTTTCTTAGTACCTCAGTAGCATAAATTGTTCCACTATCTTGGGGTGATGACAGAGTTGGATATGCAAAAGGAAAGGATTTGAGATTTTTGGAAACTTAATTTGGATTGAGTCACCCTCCTGGTATAACAAAGAGAAATTCATTTCCACTTAGTAGAGGTTTTATCCAAGTCCAGAAAACTGTCCTGACAACAATGTTTGAGCTTTATGTTCTTAAGATGGCAGAAGACAGTTCTTTCTCCTGATGATAGGACTTCTCAGGTGGGGGATGTGGGGATGTACATTGGCTTCTCAGGAAAATTTGGGGAGAAACTCACTAAGCTTTTCTCTGGCAGAGAGATGAGAGAGAGTCAGAATGTCCTGAATCTCTATTTGCAAGTTCCGAATTCATGATATCCTTTTTGAATAGTGAAAAGTCTCCTGTATTACTTCTGGGATGGCAGTTGGGAATGTGAAAAGGGTAAATGGTTTGTTTCCACGGGTAATAAAAGAGATTCTCATAGTCAGAAGTTGAGAGGCCAGAGAAAAGGTATTTTGTGAGGGTGGGACATGAAAAAAGGAGGCTGAGATGAGAGGAGAGAGGGAGCCACAGGGCCAACCCTTTAAGAAGCCAAGTCATCAGTCATAGGAACAATCTTACTGAAGTCTGAACCCTTTGCAAAACTGTCTTCAGGCCAAAGAGATGGCTCAGAAGGTAAGCCACTCACTGTCAAACCTGAAAGCCTGAGTTGTATGACAAAATCACTTGATTAAAGTAGAAAACTAACACCTGCAAGTTGCCCTCTGACCCCAAACACACACTCCACAGCATGTGCACATGTGCATAGAGACGCACCATAAAAGAATGCATGTAACAGGACAATAGCTTCCTCTTCTAGCTTAATTGTTTGTGTGATGTGTGGGAGAAGACTTGAGGGATATGATTCCAGGGAGAGGAGCGACAGACTGTCTCGATCCACACTCTACACCCCATTCTGGAGACTTCTAACCAGAGTCATTGGTGACTCCAGGTTGCAACAGAAAAGAAGACTTGACTTGCCAACATGACAGCTTACCATGATTTAGAAAGGAGCAGCTGAAAAATTAAGAACAAAACATCTTCAAATAGCTGGGCATTATGGCCCAAGCCTACAGCACTCAGGAGCAGAGGGAGAAGGATCTCTGTGAGTTCAAGACCAGCCTGGTCTATAAATTGAGTCCAGAACAACCAGGGCTGTTACACAGAGAAACCCTGTCTCAAAAACCAAAAAATTAAAAAATGCACATTGGGGCACCTAATAAAGACGTTTTTCAATCAATAAAATGTCATGAATTGAGGTGTTCTTTTAAAATATGTTCTAATTATAATGTGTAGTAGATATTAATATTACATGCAAATCAAATTCAAGTTCTTTCTCTAGTACCCAAGTAAATTTTTTAAGCACTTTGTATTGCAATTCTTCATTGAAAATCACCAAAACTTGGGTATGAGCTTTTGAATGGCCAGTTGGCTTCCTCCCAAGGCTGGAGGAGAAGGTAAGGACACACTTACAGCACAGAGTCTGGGTAAAAAGTCACCCTGTTACTCACTGAACTTTTTTCAGGTGTCTGCCTTGACCCAGACAATGTGAAAAATACCAAAGACAAAGATTTAGGATACCTTGTACTCTTAGGGCATCTTTCTGGCAGAAAGAAGACAGCTGACAATTCAGTTGAGTTTAAGACAGACAGGGTGTGCTATGATGAAAACATCACTCTTCTTAGAGACAAACCAAGCAGAAAATCTTTCTGTTCCCAGAAGGTGGGGTGCTAATCCCACCTCTGTTGGTAGCTTCACAGACTTGAGGTCTGTGTCCTGTTCCTGATGTGTTACCTGATATAGGGTAGCTATTTAACTTATGGTTTCTATTTACTAGCCTGGGGGTGGGTAATAAAAGCTTCTACTTCAAATAATTGTGAGGTTGAAAGAAGATGGCCTTAATTTTTTTTCAAAAGAGCCATGATGTAAAGTGAGAGCTCAGTGAACGTTATCCATGATCAATGCCATGGTTCCAAGTTCTAGGAAAAATGAAATTGTAAGAATTCTGGGGAAGAAAATCAATTTCAGTTAGGCAAGCCTTGTGAAGTTTGAAATGTCATGAATGAGAAAATATTGAGAATTTGAGGGTTGCTGATTAATGAATTATTTTCTTTATCCTCTGAAAACTCTGTATTTATTCGACTATTGATCTTCTGGCCATTGTCCAGCCTTCACCACTGCAGTGACTCAGCATCTCTTTCCCTTTGACTCCCTTAACTTTATTACATCTACCTTCCACAGATTTTACTTGTTTGTAGGATCCTTTACTCTGTGTGGGGTACCTAGCTCCAGTCCTCCATCCTTTTACCTTGTTTTGGTAATTTATGTTACAGATTTGCCTGGCAAATAGCCTCTGATCAGGCACATTACCGGTGTCTGGGCACATAACTGGGCTTCTTTGAGCTGGGCAGCTGCCTCTGGTGCAATGTGTAGTGGATATTAAGATAGCATTGGGTGGAGCAGACAGAGAACAGCTAGGCAACATTTGAAGCTTTTGTATAGCCACATGTGCATTTCTTTTCTGTACCATCTGTACATCTGTTTACAAATGTATTCTCCCTTCATGTAGACTAACTAAACTATATATTTGAATGTCTACTGTGTGGTGGTTCATGCTTTGTTCTATATGAGAAAAACATAAAATGGCTCTTGCTGAAGCCAGTGTGGCCAGATTTGTGAAACCTGCCTGGGGGTGATGTAAGATTCAGGAAGTCGGCAGACACAAGTAACATAAGAAAAGCTGGAGTTGGGGGACCATGTGCTCTATGATGGAGATGTGCCAGAAACCCATAAGGTTAGTGCATTTGTCATGTGCTGCAAGAATGAGTAGGCAGTTTAGGCAGTTTTGGTCAGGGGGAAGGGCTTGTATGGGGAACAGCCTCAGGTTGCTCTCATCCAGGATGAGAGAGCTGACATTGCTGCTTTCTGCATACACTGTCAATACTATACTCAGATCATGGAAAGGCTTTACCAGATTGCTGAACCTGACCAGGGAAGACTTAGCCATGCCCATGGGTCTGAGGTATTGGCATTTGTGACCTGGATGTACTCATGTCAACAGTAGATATTCACACAAGACATTACCCACTTTCTACAGGTTCCTACTCCAATGACATAGAAGTAGACCAGATATATAAACAACCAACCCTAAATAAGATAGTGTAAGTGGCTCAAATATGCTCAATATGTGAAGATCCAAATAGGTCTGCTATACAGTGTAGGGAATAGGCCAAAATGTTCTAAGAGAGGGCACAGTTATCTGACAGTGTGAGACTTGATGCTGGCTGTAAACTTCCAAATAACAAAAGAAGTTAATCAAATAATTTTTAAAACATATAAAACACATACAATAAAATATTAATTGTTTCTGATGTTTCAAAAATAATAACTCAAATGAGAAAAGTTATACATAACCATATCTCCTGTGTTCATATCACCTGTGTCATCTTTCACTGAAGAATTTATATAGCTACAAATTTATCTGATACCTAAAGCATCCAGTTTTCCTTCTCTCTAACTGAGCTGGTTGTAGACCATTAATCTGGAAGGTTTCCAGCTCAGTTATCTGCAATCTGTGTCTTATGCTCCTGACTGTCTCAAAGGCTTGTGGAGTTCAGAGCAAGAGGACAATCAGCCCAGCTTAACAGCACACTTGTACATAATCAAAGGAAATATGCATCTAAAAGAGCCCCGTAGCTGAGAGCACCCCTTTCAAATATCTGAGAGACTGACATATTAATGTCTCAGTTTCATAGCAGTGCTAGAAAGTGGTCCCAACAGGAGAGCCCTGTTCCTTCCATCAGACCCCTAGCTTACAACCTGTTCCTCTTTGCTCCTCAGGTCAATTGTGTACTGTACAGTGAGAGGCCCTGTGCACACACGTGCTGACATCTCAATTCACACATGAAAATTTATTCATGCTTTTTATTCTATCCCCTCCTCTCTCTTTCTTCCATTCCTATTTTTGCCTTCTTAAAACTAATGTTCCATGACCTTGGGTGCATGAGTGTGCACCGTGACTGCAGGCAGCACAGAGGAAATGGGTATGAATGGCTTACATGAAGGTGCTTACGGAAGAAATGGGTATGAATGGTTTGCATGAAGGTGCTTACGGAATGTGAGACTTCGGGTTACTTCGTGTGCAGTAACACATGTGGGCATATTCATCTGGTTTGTCCAAAATCTTTTCATTTAACATAAAAAGGCTTGCTCAGAGAAAGAAGTCCAAATA
Source organism: Psammomys obesus (assembly GCF_907164565.1). Classification (NCBI taxonomy): domain Eukaryota; kingdom Metazoa; phylum Chordata; class Mammalia; order Rodentia; family Muridae; genus Psammomys; species Psammomys obesus. The sequence continues at coordinate 3,557,382 of NW_026596089.1, read as the reverse complement.
TCAGGGGTCATACTACTTACCTATGAGAGGAGACCCATACCAGATGCTCATCAGTACCCAGACTACACTACTAAATTCAGACAAGTGAGTTGCTGAACAATTGCTTTATCTGAATTCATTTCTCTGGGTTTGAAATTTACTACACTTAACCTAGTTAAGAGAGTCATAGAAACATGATAAGGAACAACTTTTTACCTGGCAAACTTCTTTGTTTGCATTCTGCCATGTTCAAAGCTGCCAGAAAGGAACTTTTTTTTTCTCTTTGGAGATAAAAAATTCTATGATTCTCAGTTCAACTCCCCTACAGTTGACCTAGATCTCATGAAAATACAGAAAGAAGCCTGAAATTCAGTGCGATTTCTCTTTTAGTGACACAGACCATTTGGTTATTAAGTATTCTTTCAAGTTGGGTGGTAGTGGTGCACGCCTTTAATCCCAGGACCCAGGAGGCAGAGGCAGGCAGATCTCTGAGTTCAGGGCCAGCCTGGTCTACAGAATGAGTTCCAGGACAGCCAGGACTACACATAGAAAACCTGTCTTGAAAAAAAAAAAAAAAAAAAAGGATTTATGGGTTGCTTGATTGTAATTCGGTTTTTGGTTTGGTTTTGTTTTTAATCTCCCTACAAGTGTGAAAACTTGGAAGAAAATGGAGGAAAGAACCACATGAGGAAGCCATGAGATAATGACATTGGTGAGTGCTAACATTTGCCACAAATTTCTAAGTGTTGATCTTGATTATTTAGGAGTATTACATCATGTAACCTTTTAAAAAACAAGTAAATGTTTTTATTCCAGTTGATAGATTCCTGAATTGTGAATTTCAGAAATATGGAAAAATGAGACGTAACCAATGTTTGAGAGTGTGGGCACAGGAACTTAAAATCCAAAGTAAAAATCTATAAACATCCCCAGTTTCCAAAAGACGAAACCTGTTTTAACCATTCCTAGCACTTCACTTTATTGGGAAAAAGGCATCTGAAAATATTTCAGCTCTTCTTGTTTAAATAGGTTTCATGCACAGTTAAACTCCTGTCATGCATGGATGAAAAAAATGAAAGGAAATACATCTTTTAATTTAAATCAGTGGAGCCTGCCCAGCACAACAAATCCATTTATTATAGGCGACATGTAAATTAGGAGAGAAAAGAAGGCCAAGTAATCCTGATCTTCCCTTTAAAATATCTCAGTACAACCTTAAACTTTAGCTGAGTTCAAATATACACATACATGTGAATGCAAATATATGTATACACACCCACAGTATTTTTCTCCCTTACTATGTAGACCATTATTGACTTTCTGATTCCCAAGCCAAATAATAGAATGTTTTAAGTGAAGAAAAATAAGCTGCATTCTTTAGTTTTAGTGGTTTTTATTTGCATATATCAATTTTGTAGAGTAATCGGTCTCATGATGGCCATGCATTGACATGATATATTTTGATCACATTTACGATTCTTGCTCTTTATTGTCCTCTTTCCATTCCTAAACTTCTTCCATTCCCTAATTCCCTCTCCCTTTTACATGAACATGGGGAGAGGGTCCCAGTGATTTTCATTAAGGTTGATCACAGAAGCATGGAAACATTCATTACCTGGAACTACAGTAGTAAAGAAAATTTCTTCCTTTATGCCATCAACCAGCAACTGCTAACTCTCATAGCTAGAGACTACTGGGCAGAGCTGTCAGCAACAGTCTTTCTCAGCTGTGCACTTTGTGTGCTACAACACAGACCAACAAGAAAAAAATAACCCATTCGTGCAATAGTGGCAAGTCTGTTATGTAGGTTACCAAATACTTTCTGAACGGATTTCATACCTGCTACACATGAAAGAACTCATAACTGATACTATACACACTTGGTTAAAAAAAATTTAAAAATCTATTGCTGGGGAAGTCGTAGACAATAAAGGAGAAACCAGGGTTATTTTTGTTTTTGCTAAATAGGCATGATAAGCTCATCAAATTGTTTTCTGCTGTTGGCTGTACTCAGAGATGTTTCTTTGTGCAATGATCAGCAGTGAACACCTAAACTCATAAATGGTCAAAATACTGAAAAATAAAGACTTTTTACTACCTAACCATAAATGGCACATCTATATCTCTCCTCCAAATTTTAGAAAGTATCATGGAAGAAGGGAAGAAAAGAATATAAGATCTGGAAAAAGAAGGGCTCACTGTGGAAGGCTGAGTTCCAGGCATAACATGGCTGCTTCACTCAGGAACCTACAGCAGGTATGGTTGCCTGAACAACAATTGACCCAGCAACACCTAGTCACAAAAAAAGAGAGGTGCCTGTGGGCTTCCCCCCACCCCTCCCTGAGAAAATATTTTAAGAAAATACTTTGCATCCATTAATTTCATCCCAGATAAAGAAAAACATAATTTTCCTCTGGATTCCAAAACTATGAGGTCTAATTCAGAATGTTCTGGAAATGAGAAGTTTACCATACTTTCTAGAAGTTCTCAGTGAGCTTTCATTTGCCAGCTAAGACAATTTGCCTTTACAGGCATTGTGTTGCCTCTATTTTCTTTTGAGAACTCTCTTCTAGCCTTGTAATGACTTTTCTGATTCTGATTTTGATTCTGCACATGGTCATCCCTCTGTGCCCGAAAGCCACTGATGTCTTCCTACATATCCTATGTCTTCTTATAATGATACTAGTACATTGGAGTACAACTCAATCTACTACTCTAATCTAACCTGGTTATCTCATGAATGCCTATTCTCCAAACACACTCATATTCTGACAGTTGAAAGGCTTTAACGAGTGAATTTGTAAGATTCAGCTCAAAACACTAAGTAGCTGTTATTGTCAGAGAACAGTGGAAATCAGCGTGACAGTAGTGAAGTGGGCTAGGGGCAGAGTGATAGGCGCAATCAGAAGGATGAAGAGAATGAAGTCAGGTTCGCTGGAGCCCTGCAGATCTTTCTAAGATGGTTTTCTTTTACACCAAGTGATATAAAACACTATTGGCATATATTCTCTTTTCTTTCTGTTCATGTCCTATGTATCCATATGTGTGGGTGCATGTAGGCATGGCAGCACATGTTCAGATGTCATCCACTTTTTTTTAGACAAAGATTCTTGTTAATAAACACAATCACTAAAACTTAACAACTGACTAGCCAGCTAACTCCAGGATTCTCCTATCTCCACCTCCTCCATGCATACCAACACACCTGGATTTACTGTTGATTTTGTTTTGTTTTGTTCATTTGTTTGTGTTTTCATGTGTTCTGGAGTTGGAACTCAGATCCTCTTACTTGCAAACAAGCACTTAACTAACAGAGCTATCTCCCCAATTATTTCCATTTTCAGCTTTACTTACGTGTGTTTGTTCCTCATATTGAAAGGCATATCATTTGAATATTTGTGTAGTTTCTTTAAAGAATTACACCTCAAAAAAAAAATTACACCTATTTCTCAATAAACAGAAGATAATGTTCCACTACATAGATCCTCAGTAGCCATGAAGAGCCAGATCAATGACATTCCATGCATATAAAACTCTGGATGCCAGGTCCCTATAATGGAGGAGCATTTGCATGTCATTCACAAGTATCCTCCCATGTACTTTAAATCATCTGGAGATTATTATGTTCATAGTATGATGCAAATGCTGCGCACATAGTTGTTATATTGTGTTACTTGGGAAAGAATAATCAGGAAAACAGACTTGGGTTTTAGGAATATTTTTAACTTTATTGAACTAACAGATACAGAACCTATGGATACAGAGGGTCAACTATATTTTAATTGTGTTTCTGTTGTTATTGCTTAAAAGATGATTCTTGAATTATTTCTCCCCTGAGCTGACACTCTACACATGTTTACAGCTATTCTTTTCCATTGGTGTCCTTGGCTATGAAGCTCTTTTTTATTTGTCCTTCAGATAGGTACAATTTTTGAGGTTTGATGACTTTTAACAGCTCTTAAAACCTTATCCATTACCTCCTCAAATACTGCCTCCTCTTCACACCCTATATTAGCTCCTTTTGGCATTAGACTAACTAAACCAGTTCATGGGACATCATGCTAAGTGATAAAAGCCAGATTTAAAAAAAAAAAAACAAACAAACAAGTATTGCATGGCCTATCTTATAGGTAGCATATTTTAAAAGTGAATACACAGAAATAGAGTACAACATTGTGGGGGTAAGACAGAGACATTGGCCAAAGGGTATGAAGTAGCAGTGATACTGGATCAATAAGTCTCAGGATTCAATGTACAGCAAAATGACAATAGTTCATGATATTGGATTGTATATTGGAAATTTGCCAAGAGAGTCCATTACAAGAGACCTTACACACACAAACAAGTAGCTGTGTGAGGACACAGTGCATTTTTCTCACATCGGTATTCATCTTAGTGTGTGTATGTGCGTGTGTGTGTGTGTGTGTGTACCAAAACATCCTTCATCTATTCATTAAATATATGCAATAAAAGATGTAATTTTTATTTTGTAATCTAAATGTATTAACCATGTTTACCTTTCTCTTTTGATTGAAAAATGAATATTCTCAAAGTTTTATTCTGTTTTCTTGATCCTTTTCTTTTTTACCCAACATTATTTATTACAATTTATTCACTTTGTAAAGCCCCCCTCCCTCATCCCCTCCCAATCCTGCTCTCCCTCCCTCTTCTTCTCCCATGCCCTTCCCCAGTCCACTGATGGGGAGGTCCTCCTCCCCTTCCATCTGACCCTAGCCTATCAGGTCTCATCAGGACTGGCTACATTATCTTCCTCTGTGGCCTGGTAAGGATGTTCACCCCCACTCATGGGGAAGTATCTGGATTCTTATCCTACTTGCTTCTAATTTTCTGCTCAGCCCACACAATCTTTTTCATTTCTAAAATCTCTAGCTATTTCTTTCATAAGACATTAGTCATTTATATTATTATAGTCTTTATTCATTTTACAGAAGAGCCTTGATTATCTTAAATCATCTTAAATATAATAAAAATTATTTTTCTGATAATTCCAAAGCTTTTCAGATTGAAATATATATATATATCCCTTATTCATAATAGCTTGCTTCCTTTTAAGTTTTGTTTCATTTCATTTTATTTTATTTTTCTGCTTGGCTTTGGCTCAACCTTGAATTTTTTTTCCTTTTTTTATTTTTATTTTTATTAATTACACTTTATTCACTTTGTATCCTCCCTGTAGCTTCCTTCCTTCTCCCTTCCCAATCCTACTCTCCTTTCCCCTTCTCCTCCCATGTCCCTCCCCAAGTCCACTGATCCCTCTCCTTCCTTCTGATCCTAGTCTATCACGTCTTGTCAGGAGTGGCTGTATTGTCTTCCTCTGTGGCCTGGTAAGGCTGCTACCCCCTCAGGGGGAGGTGATCAAAGAGCAGGTCAATCAGTTCATGTCAGAGACAGTCCCAGTTACTATGTTACTATGTTACTATGGAACCCATTTGGACACTGAACTGCCATGGCAACCTTGAAATTTAATACAATTCTTGATTTAAGGTTTACTGGCCCACTTGAGGACAGCAGTTTGATTTTAAATACCACTAGGTTTATTTTTAACCAAATTCATGATTCTGGTGGGCCTCTTCCTTTAGTGTTCCATTCTCAAATAAGCTCAAAATTTAATTATTTTTTTGTACTCAACTGATGAGAATAATATAAAGGTCACAAATTTTGGAATGAGGGTGAATTTTCTACCAGCTATGGAGCAAATAGATTAGTATCTACTTACTTCACAAGTCTATTGTAAAGATTGGATGAAGCCTCTGTGTGCATGTGAATGAGTATGTTTGTGCAGTATCAGGCAACAGTAGACAGATAATGGTAGCCTTCATATTTATAAATGATCATGCTTTGCGTAAGTTACTGTTTGCTTTCTCTATCTACATGTAAATCTTCCTTTGCCAATTAGGAAATAGAAGAAATCATTTCAATCTCTCTTCTCATCTCCAACATATATCCACAGAACTTGCTTTCTATTTCTAATTTTTCTAGTTGCTGGCTACAGTAGTCCAATGGTATCTCTTAGAAATATAATTCTTACACAGAATAGGAAGCCAATAAATATAATGCGTTGAAAATACAAGTTATGCCCCCATAAGGAGTTGTTTCACAGAATCACATGCACATATAAAAAAAAAACTATTTACAAATAGGTTCTCAAATTCAAAAAGGCTCTTGTATCCCAGATATCAACTTATAAAATAAATTTGATGTTGAAGGCTTATGAGATGGCTCAGTCAATACAGTGTTTGCTATACAAACATGAAGACCAAGATTTAGATCCTAAGAAAACACAGGAAAAGTTGGGGAAGGGGGGCTGGACAGACACAGATTAATACCTGAGGTTCACTGCCCAGGCAACGCAGTGAGCTCCAAGTTCAGTAAAAGATCCTGTCTCAAAAGACAAGGTAGAAAACGACTGCAGAAAATACTTGACATATACCTGCATATGAACAGGTCTTGGTCAGGAACTGCTCTGCAACTCACTGTGTTATCCAGGCTGGCATCTAATTTGTGGTGATATTCCTGACTTTCTCTTTCCAGGGATGGGGTTAAAGGTGAAATAGAAACCTCCCCTAAAATGGACCTTCTCAAACTGTATAATTTATTCAGTTGATTTATTTTTTACTTTTAATTTTAGAGGAAATGAGCAGCAAGAGAAAAGTAAGAGGAGAAAAATAAGTAAGAGAAAATAAAATCATATTAATAATTTAGAAGACAAGAGAAAAACGTTTTACATTCTGCCTTTGAAACTTTTTACACTTTCTGTATTTGTAATCTTAATCCTAGAAAGTAAAGCTTAGTGGACATAGCATGAAAGTATGAGGAAATCTCCAAAGACTGAAGAAAAAAAATTTTTCATAGTATTTAATTTACTTGATTATAAATAAATATAAAGATGCATGCATGTGAGGAAACTCTAATGTTAATACCTTAAACTTTTACATGAATACAGAAGCTATCAAAATCTATATATTTATCTTCACTCAAATTCAATTCCCTGAGGAGCTAAATCATAGCCATTGCCAAATGTCCATAGTCTGCATTATAATTATCAGAGGCTGAGTGGCTTCAGCTATCAGAAAGTAATTTTTACAGTTCCAGAGGCTGGAACTCTAAGGTTAGCTCTGGCCAGAGTCCTGTTTCTTGTTCACAGACAAATGTCTTCTTGCTATATCTTCATATGGTGGAAAGAAAGATCGCTTCTCTACTGTCTCTTTAAAATAGCACTAGTCACACAGGACGACACTCTTTTGACATTATCACCTCCCACAGGCCCACCTTCTAATTCCAGAGTCCTAGCATGTGCTTGTTTGATAGATACAGCCTTTGGACCATAGCCTCAAAGTCTCAAAATCTAAGACAACAGGAGTCCCCTGCTCCTCACAAAGAGAACACTGGGTCCCTGAATGATGACATGGGAAGCATCTGTGAAATTTTGTCTTCTGCACCTGGAAGAGTTCTGTGTCTACTGAGTTTAGAAAGTTCTTCTCAGAATTCAAAATGTTGAAGAACTGAGCCACTAAGATATGAACATAAAGGAGTTAATCATGCCACAAGCTTTTCTCAGTTTTCGGTATTTGATCCAAGCATACTTGGAGAAGGTGATGTTTTGAATTCTTGTCTTCCATGCTGAATGATTGACAATAAACAGCATCCCAGATGTCTGCAATATTCAGTGTTCTATCCTTTCTTGTTAGCAGAGTCCTAAGGTAGCATAGGGTGTCATGAAAAGAAAAATAGGGAGTGACAGATATCTATTGTAGCAGTAAACTAGGAAGCTGTTAACCACTTGAATGAACTAATCCGTTGATAAGATTGGAGCCCAAATCTTATCTTAAAGGTACCGTTTCATTCAATCTTTTGTTCTCTCAAATGCTGCTTAAATATTAAAGATAGTTTCAGTGGGTGCAATCCATAGCATTAATGAACATGAGGGCACATACAAGCTTACTAAGAGAAGAAGAAATAAATTCACCTAGAAGTTTCTGAATGCAATACATTAGTGGTTGAGGCAAGAAGGACCTTATTCAGCTTATGTTGAAACAGAGCTTGGCTTAATCTCTGATGCACAGGGACCCAATTCTCAATTCTGTCTTTCCTAGAATTCTACGTGGAAAAAAGTTAGCCTTCTTCATTATGCTTAAAATGCTTTTCTCAGTAGAATCCCTCAACCGTGCAAGTTTGTTAAAACAACCCAATATGAATTTTTAAAAAATCAAAGATTACTTTACAAATTAATCAGTCTTCAGATCACAGCTCTTGACCACCTACTTTGCACTGATCCTGTGTTGAGAATGGAGTCTTGGAGAGTGTGATGGCTAGTCTCCTCAGCTATCTAAATAACTAGTGAGGTGCATCTTTGGGTGTATCTGTCAGGGTGTTTCCAGAGAGAATCAACTGAAGGAGCAAATCCTGCCTTAAGTGTGAATAGAACCATCCTTGCTCTGAGGTTCCAGACTAAACACAAAGGAGGAAAAGAGAGATCTAGCTGAGTGCCAGCATTCCTTTTTCTCTTCACTCTAGTCAACACTGCAGACGAAACTGCTCTCACCACCTTTGCCTTCCCATCATGGCAGACTGCACTCGACTCCAAAGTGAGCCAAAAGAAATCCTTCCTCTATTACATTTTTGGTCAGGTATTTGGTAAGAGCCATAGAGAAGTATAACTAGCACACACAGAAACCATTCATAACCCCATGGAATCTTTGTCTAATAAGGTAGGAGATCAAGAATAACTATATCAATTATAACAGATAAATGGACAGGAAAACAATAATATGAAATGTATAAGCATCCTACCTGTGGGAATATCAGGCAAGGAAGTCAGTTAAGTCGATGCCTTAAAAAGGATTATAAGTGGGCCACATGTCTATGAAGAAGAAAGGCTTCATAGGGGAGAAAGTACAGGGAGATGAGATGTCTGAGGACTTCAAGCACATGGAGAAAGTCTTGTGACTGAATGCCCCTTGGAGCAAACTGTGAGAAGGAAGGCAAAGGTCAGACTACACAAACTCAGAGCCCCATGTAAGCAATGCCTCCAGTGAACAAACATGCACTTTCAACCTAACCTCTACATAGATGATCATGTACTGGGTAAATGTGGGGGCCAGCATAGGGCAAATAGGAAGGAACTACAAAACGCAAGGAGTCATGCTCTAACACAGATCAAGTTTACACAACATCAGAAATCTTATTTATCCTTCACTGACATTGACCAGACCTGCAAATACAATAAAATTTCCCCTCCTAACAGTCTCTTCTATAGCCCAGATCAGAGCCTGTCTTACAAATAACTTCCTGTCAAAACTCAGGTGCCAATATGTCATGAAAGAAACTTCCTTTCCACTTTATTTGTTATTAGTTTATTAAAAAGAAAAGGAAGAGGGCAGAAGAAATGGCTCATGATTTATGAGCACCTGTGCTTACAGAAGATTTGGGTTTGGTTTCTGGCACACATAAGGCAACTCACAATGGTCCCAATAAGTCCAGGAATCCACATATAGCACAAACAGACACACATGCAGGCAAAATATTAATGAAAATGAAATAAATAAGTCTAAAAAAATAAAATTTGGAAGGGGAGAGTGTTTGACTTACCAGCCTTAGCTTATGTATGTGTAGTTAATGTCTTTATTATAGCACATTGGCTTGAGTTATACTCATTGAAGCTGAGGCCTCTGATTAGACTCAACTGTGTATGTTATTTTATTTTGCATCTTTTTTTTAAACTGGGTAGTATATATTATTTATTTAATTTTAATTTTTTATATTAATTACGGTTTATTCACTTTGTATCCCAGCTGTAGCCCCCTTCCTCATTCCCTCCCAATATCATCCTCCCTCCGTCATCTTCACCTATGCCCCTCTCCAAGTCCATTGACAGAGGAGGTATTCCTCCCCTTGCATCTGACCCTAGCTTATCAGGTCTCATCAGGACTGGCTGCATTGCCTTCCTCTGTGGCCTGGTAAGACTGCACCCTCCTCAGGGGGAGGTGATCAAAGAGCCAGCCACTCAGTTCATGTCAGAGACAGGCCCTGTTCCCCTTACTAGGGTACCCACTTGGATACTGAGCTGCCATGGGCTACATCTGAGCAGGGGTTCTAGCTTATCTCTATGAATGGTCCTTGAATGGAGTATCAGTCTCAGAAAAGACACCTGTGTCCAGATATTTTGGTTCTGTTGCTCTCCTTGTGGAGCTCCTGTCTCCTCCAGGTCTTTCTATCTTCTCCTTCTTTCATAAGATTCCCTGCACTCTGCCCAAAGTTTAGTTATGAGTCTCAGCATCTGCTTTGATACACTGTTGGGTAGTCTTTCAGAGGCCCTCTGTGGTAGTCTCCTGTCCTGTTGCCTGTTTTCTCCCTCTTCTGATTTCCATCCCATTTGCTTTTCTGAGTGAGGATTGATTATCTTACCCAGGGTTCTTCTTCTTGCTTAGCTTCTTTAGGTGAACAGATTGTAGTATGTTTATCTTATCCACTTATAAGCCAGTATATACCAACAGCCTACAGACTGTGAAAGGATCTTCATCAACCCTATATCTGACAGAGGGCTAATATCCAGAATATATAAAGAACTAAAGAAGTTAAAAAGCAACAAATCGGGGAGGCGGGGCAAGATGGCAGCGCCGGGAGGACTCTCATTCTGAGGAGCAGCACAGCAGGATTGGCACAGTGACCAGCAATCAGAACTCGCGGCCATAAAACACAAGTGGTTGTGTTTCTCAGGTGAGAGGATACCCCACGGTGGGGGATTCGATCAGCTTTAACTCACCCTGCAAAACCGCGGAAGAGATTCCCTTTCCGCCAGGCGCTTGGTCGCCAGCCCAGAGCTACCCGCCAGTGCGATCTGGTCACGGTCCCAGACTGAACTGTGGGCCCACAACACCATAGACTGGATTTCCCAGTCGAGAGATAACCCCACGGAGCAGGAAACAATTGGGACCGACCCCAGGTTACCCAGACATCCCCTGGAAAAGACTCTGGTTCCGCAGGTGCCCCAGGAGCCAGCCCGGACCCAGAGCCGGGAGGGACAAAGGCGCCTGCCTGCACAGAGCCCTGCCTGCGCGCGTGATTCGCCGCCTCAGATAGAACTGTGGGCACCAGGGCAACAGGGCACCAGACTGCCTGTCTCTGGCAGGAGGAAACCCCCAGCGGAGGGGGTCAGCAGCTCTAACGCTTAGGACACCCAGCACCAAAACACTTCCTGGGCTCACGCAGACTCTAGTGCAGGCAGAAGCGCTGTGCTCTGCCGCCATTGTTGCGTTCCCCTGGGGCACTGGGACACACACACACAGCTGCATCCTCGGACCTGCAGAACAAAGAAAAAATACTAAAAGCTGCAAGGGAAAAAGGCCAAGTAACATTAGAATCACACCTGACTTTTCAACAGAAACTATGAAAGCCAGAAGGGCCTGGACAGATATCATGCAGACCCTAAGAGAACACAGATGTCAACCCAGGCTACTATACCCTGCAAAACTCTCAGTCCTCATAGACGGAGAAAACAAGATATTCAATGACAAAAACAAATTTCAACAATACCTACACACAAATCCAGCATTACAGAAGACACTGGAAGGGAAAATACAACCCAAGAAAATTAGCTTCTGTCAAGAAAACACAGGAAATAATTAACCTTACTACAGCAAAACAAAAAGCAACCAAGCACACAACCTTATGAACACAGCCAACATCAAAATCAAAGGATCTAACAGCCACTGGTCATTAATCTCTCTCAACATCAATGGACTCAACTCTCCAGTAAAAAGACATAGATTAACAGAATGGATACATAAACAAAACCCAGCAATCTGTTGCATACAAGAAACACACCTAAGGCACAAAGATAGACATTACCTGAGGGTAAAAGGTTGGAAGATGACTTTCCAAGCAAATGGACCCAAGAAACAAGCAGGAGTAGCCATTCTAATATCTGATAAAATAGACTTTCAACCAAAATTAATAAAAAGAGATGAGGAAGGACACTTCATACTCATCAAAGGAAAATTCCACCAGGAAGACATCACAATCCTGAACATCTATGCCCCAAATACAAGAGCACCCACATTTGTAAAAGAAACATTGATAAAATTTAAACCACATATAGATCCCCACACATTAATAGTGGGAGACTTCAACACCCCACTCTCAACAAAGGACAGGTCAACAAAACAGAAATTAAACAAAGAAACAATATCTCTGACAGAGGTCATGAATCAAATGGACCTCACAGACATTTACAGAACTTTACACCCAAACACAAAAGAATTTACCTTCTTCTCAGCACCTCATGGAACCTTCTCCAAAATAGACCATATAGTTGGTCACAAAGCAAACCTCAACAGATACAAGAAGACTGAAATAATCCCTTGTATCCTGTCTGATCACCATGGAATAAAGCTGGACTTCAACAACAACAGAAATAGCAAAAAGCCTACACACTCATGGAAACTGAACAACTTGTTACTAAATGACAGCTGGGTCAGGGAAGAAATAAAGAAAGAAATTAAAGCCTTTCTAGAACTCAATGAAAATGAAGACACAACATACCCTAACTTGTGGGACACAATGAAAGCAGTGCTAAGAGGAAAGTTCATAGCACTAAGTGCCTTCAAGAAGAAATTCGAGACAGCTCATTCAAGCAACTTAATGGCCCACTTAAAAACCCTAGAAAAAGAAGAAGCAGACACACCAAAAAGGAGTAGACGGCTGGAAATAATCAAACTCAGGGCTGAAATCAATCAATTAGAAACAAATAAAACAATTCAAAGAATCAATGAAACCAAGAGCTGGTTCTTTGAGAAAATCAACAAGATAGACAAACCCTTAGCCAAGCTAACTAAAAGGCAGAGAGACACCACCCAAATCAACAAAATCAGAAATGAAAGGGGGGACATAACTACAGACACTGAGGAAATCCAAACAATCATTAGGACTTACTTCAAAAGTCTATATGCCACAAATTTTGAAAATCTAAATGAAATGGACAATTTTCTTGATCGATTTGACTCACCAAAGCTGAATCAGGACCAGGTAAATCAACTAAATAGTCCTATATCCCCCAAAGAAATAGAAGCAGTCATCAAAAGTCTCCCATCCAAAAAAAGCCCAGGACCAGATGGCTTCAGCGCAGAATTCTACCAGACCTTCAAAGAAGAGCTAACTCCAATTCTCTTCAAACTATTCCACAAAATAGAAACAGAAGGAACATTACCAAACTCATTCTATGAAGCCACAATCACCTTGTTACCTAAACCTCACAAAGACTCAACAAAGAAAGAGAATTTCAGGCCAATCTCCCTTATGAACATTGATGCAAAAATACTTAACAAAATACTTGCAAACCGAATCCAAGAACACATCAAAGATATTATCCACTATGACCAAGTAGGCTTCATCCCAGGTATGCAGGGGTGGTTCAATATACGGAAATCCATCAATGTGATCCACCATATTAACAAACTGAAAGAAAAAAACCACATGATAATCTCCCTAGATGCTGAAAAAGCATTTGACAAAATCCAACATCCATTCATGTTTAAAGTACTGGAGAGTTCAGGGATACAAGGCACATATCTAAACATAGTAAAGGCGATATACAGCAAGCCTATAGCCAACATCAAACTGAACGGAGAGAAACTTAAAGCAATCCCTCTGAAATCAGGGACAAGACAAGGCTGCCCACTGTCTCCATATCTCTTCAACATAGTGCTGGAAGTCCTTGCTAGAGCAATAAGACAGTCGAAGGAGATCAAGGGGATACAGATGGGAAAAGAAGAAGTCAAATTATCACTATTTGCAGATGATATGATAGTATATATGAGTGACCCCAAAAACTCTACCAGGGAACTCCTACAGCTGATAAACACCTTCAGCAAAGTGGCTGGATATAAAATTAACTCAAAAAAATCAGTAGCACTCCTGTATACAAAAGACAAAAGGGCTGAGAAAGAAATTAGAGAAACAACACCATTCACAATAGCCACAAATGACATAAAGTACCTTGGCGTAACCCTAACCAAGCAAGTCAAAGACTTGTATGAAAAAAATTTCAAGTCTCTGAAGAAAGAATTAGAGGAAGATATGAGAAGATGGAAAGATCTCCCATGCTCATGGCTTGGCAGGATTAACATAGTAAAAATGGCCATCTTACCAAAAGCAATCTACAGATTTAATGCAATTCCCATCAAATTGCCAACACAATTCTTTACAGAACTGGAAAGAAAAATTCTCAACTTCGTATGGAATAACAAGAAACCGAGAATTGCTAAAACAATCCTCTACAATAAAAGATCTTCTGGAGGTATCTCCATTCCTGATCTCAAGCTGTACTATAGAGCAACAGTTATAAAAACTGCATGGTACTGGCATAGAAACAGAATGGTGGATCAATGGAATCGAACAGAAGACCCAGAAATAAACCCACACACTTACGGACACCTGATTTTTTACAAAGATGCCAAAACCATACAATGGAAAAAAGATAGCATCTTCAACAAATGGTGCTGGTCCAACTGGATGTCTACATGTAGAAAAATGAAAATAGATCCATACTTATCACCCTGCACAAAACTGAAGTCCAAGTGGATCAAAGACCTCAACATAAAACCAGACACATTAAATCGGCTAGAAAAAAAGGTGGGGAATACCCTAGAACTCATTGGTACAGGAGAAAACTTCCTGAACAGAACACCAACAGCACAGGCTCTAAGAGCAACAATCAATAAATGGGACCTCATGAAATTGAAAAGCTTCTGTAAAGCAAAGGACACCGTCATCAAAACAAAGCGACTGCCTACAGATTGGGAAAGAATCATCACCAACCCTCTATCTGACAGAGGACTCATATCCAATATATATAAAGAACTAAACAAGCTGAAAAGCAACAAACCAAGTAATCCACTTAAAAAATGGGGAACAGAGCTAAAGAGAGAATTCTCTGCAGAGGAATATCGAATGGCAGAGAAGCACTTAAAGAAATGCTCAACCTCATTAGCCATTAGGGAAATGCAAATCAAAACAACCCTGAGATTTCACCTTACACCCATCAGAATGGCCAAGATGAAAATCTCAAGGGACAACACATGCTGGAGAGGTTGTGGAGAAAGGGGAACCCTTCTCCACTGCTGGTGGGAATGTAAACTGGTACAACCACTCTGGAAATCAATCTGGCGCTTTCTCAGACAACTAGGAATAGCGCTTCCTCAAGATCCAGCCATACCACTCCTAGGCATATACCCAAAAGAGGCGCAAGTACACAACAAGGACATTTGTTCAACCATGTTTGTAGCAGCTTTATTTGTAATAGCCAGAAGCTGGAAACAACCCAGATGCCCCTCAACTGAAGAATGGATGCAGAAACTGTGGTACATCTATACAATGGAGTATTACTCAGCAATGAAAAATAAGGAAATCATGAAATTTCCAGGTAAATGGTGGGACCTGGAAAGGATCATCCTGAGTGAGTTGACCCAGAAGCAAAAAGACACTCACGGTATATACTCACTCATATAAACATACAATATAGAATAAACCCACTAAAAGCTGTACATCTAAACAAACTAAGCAAAAGAGAGGACCCTAACTAAAATGTTCAATCCCCATCCTGGAAGGCAAAGAGGATGTACATCAGAAGAAAACGAAAATAGGAAACAACCTCGGAACCCGCTACAGAGGGCCTCTGAAAGCCAGAAGAAAACAGGAAACAACCTTGAAACCTGCCACAGAGGGCCTCTGAAAGCTTCTGCAGTATAGACTGTCAAAGCAGATGCTGAGCCTGATGGCCAACTGATGGGCAGAGTGAATGGAATTTTATGTAAGAAGTGGGAAATAGTAAGAGCTGGAGGGAACGGGAACTCCACAAGCAGAGCAACAGAACAAGATAATTTGAACACAGGGAACTTCCCAGAGACTCATACTCCAACCAAGGACTATTTGTGGAGATGACGTGGAACCCCTGCACAGGTGTAGCCCATGGCAGTTCAGTGTCCAAGTGGGTTCCATAGTAATGGGAAGAGGGACTGCCTCTGACATAATCTGATTGGCCTGCTCGTTGATCACTTCCCCCTGAGGGGGGAGCAGCCTTACCAGGCCACAGTAGAGGACAATGCAGCCACTTTTGATGAGAACTGATAGACTAAGATCAGAAAGAAGGAGAGGAGAACCTCCCCTATCAGTGGACTTGGGGAGTGGCATGCATGCAGAAAGGGGAGGGAGGGTGGGATCGGCAGGGGAGGAGGGAGGGGCTCATGGGGGGATACAAAATGAATAAAGTGTAATTAATAAAAAAAATAAAAGATTTAAAAAAAAAGCAACAAATCAAGTATTCCAAATAAAAAATTGGATACCGAACGAAACAGAGAATTCTCTGTAGAGGAATATAGAATGGCAGAGAAACACTTAAAGAAATGTTCAATGTCCTTAGTCATAGGGAAATGCAAATCAAAACAACCCTGAGATTTCACCTTATACCCATCAGAATGGCTAAGATGAAAAACTCAAGTGACAACACATGCTGGAGAGGATGTGGAGAAAAGGGGAACCCTCCTCCATTGCTGATGGGAATGTAAACTTATACAACCACTAAGGAAATCAATCTGGGGCTTTCTCAGACAATTAGGAACAGTGCTTCCTCAAGATCCAGCTATACTACTCTAGGCATATATCCAAAAGATGCTCAAGTACACAACAAGGCTATTTGTTCAACCTTGTTCATAGCAGCTTTATTTGTAATAGCCAGAATCTGGAAACAACCCATATGCCCCTCAACTGAGGGATGGATACAGAAATTGTGGTACATTTACACAATGGAATACTACTCAGCAATTAAAAACAAGGAAATCATGAAATTTGCAGGCAATTGGTGGGATCTAGAAAAGATCATCCTCAGTGAGGTATCCCGGAAGCAGAAAGACACACTACATATTTAGCATCTTTTAAAAAACAGAAATTTTTTTTAAAATTTATTCATGTGTGTGTATACATGTGTGTGTGTGTGTGTGTGTGTGTGTGTGTGTGCTTATGAGTAAAATTGACTGCAGAAGCCAGAATAATCTTCAGATTCCCCCTGCAGCTGGAATTACAGGTAACTAGTAGCCAATGTAGGTTCTAGGAACCCAGCTAAAGTCTTCTTACGGAGTCACAAGTGTTCTTAAGCACTAAGCCATCCTCCCAGTCTCTATTTTGAAGAATAGTTAAATTCTACATTCCCATTGCTGAAAAAAAAATTAATTCTACTCTTCCCAGCATTTTATTTTTTCTGGTGGTGGCTCATATTGAGACCCTAATTTTCTTTTTATGACATCTTTATCCTAGGTGATTTCTATTCTAATTTTTGACCAGACCTTTGTTAATATCCTTTTTAGATGCTGAAAAAAATTTTAACCAGTTTGGACTTAATGCATTTGCATTATTAGATTCATATAATCCTTTAGAGATCAAGTAGGGAATATTGTAGTTTGAATCTGAAATGTTCTCCAAAAGGTCATGTTCTGAATGTCAATTCTTGTGACATGACTTTAAAAGCTTCAGTGTCTTCCATAAGTAGGTCCTCACTGAAAGAAGTAGGTCACACCCATTTGGTCCTTGTAGGTGTGTTCTTGCTCACAGTCATCACGATTTGAGCAGCTCTGCCATATATTCCAGTTACCATGTATGAAAACACCTCACATGACATATGGACTGAGATGAGCTGACTCTTCTGAAAACATGAACCAAAATAAACTTATCTTTTAAAAAAATTATTCCTATTACCTATTTGGTCAGAGTGGTACAACATAACTAACAAAGGGAGCAAGTGAAAACCAAGTTCTGTAAACTCTCATAAATTTTAGGAAGTGTTTGCCTCATGTCTAGAATCCACAGAGAGTGGTGATGTCATTTGAGCTACTATGGGTTTGAGCAGCCCTGTCTCTGTAGCCCTAAAATTTGTGAAGTACACAGTGACTCAAGCTAACTTCATTTGGTGACTACAGCTTTCCCTGGCAGTTGTTAGGGTTAGGGGGAGGGTTAGGGATAGGATTAGGATTAGAGGATTAGGTTAGGGTTAGGTGTAGGGGTAGGGGTAAATGATTAGGGTTAGGGTGAGGGTTAGGGTTAGTGTTAAGGTTAGGGTTAGACAAGAGTTAGGGTTAGGGTTAGAGTTAGGGTTAGGGTTAGGATTAGGGTTAGACTTACTGTTATGTTTAGGGTTATGGTGAGGTTTAGGTTTAAGGTTAGGGGTTAGGTTTAAGGTTAAGGAGTTAGGGTTAGGGTTAGGGGTAGGGTTAGAGTTACGGTTAGGGTTAGTGGGTTAGGGTTTTAGGTTTAGGGTTAGGGATTAAGGTTTGAGTTAAGGTAAGGGTTAATGTTAGGCTTAGGTGTAGAGTTAGGGTTAGGTTTAGGGTTAGGGTTAGAGGGTTAGGGTTGGGGTTAGGATTATAGTGAGGGTTAGGTTTAGGGTTAAGGTTAGGGTTGGGGGTTAGGGTTAGAGTTAGGGTTAGTGGGTTAGGATTTTAGGGTTAGGGTTAGGATAAGGGTTAGGGTTATGGTTAGGGTTAAGGTTAAGTGTTAGTGCTAGGGATAGAGTTAGTGTTAGGGTTGGGGGTTGGGGGTTAGGTTTCAGGTTAGGGTTAGGGTAAGGGTTAGGGTTAGAGTTGTGGTTAAGGTTAGGAAAAGGGGTAGGGGCATTGGTAGGGGAAGGTTTATGGTGTGGGTTAGGTTTCAGGTTACAGTTAGAATTTCAGTTAGGGTTTTGGTTAGGGTTAGTGGTAGGGATAGGATTAGTATTAGGTTTAGTGTTAGTGTTTGGGTTAGGTTAGGGTTATGGTTAAGGTTAGGGTTAGGGTTATGGATGGGTTTTGGATTAGGGTTCCATTTAGAATTAGTGTTAGGTTTAGGGTAAGGTTTAGATTTATGGTTAGGGTTTGGTTTATGTTTAGGGTTAGGTTTAGGGTTACGGGTAGGGTTATGGTTAAGTTTAGGATTAAGTTTATGATTAGGATTAGTGTTAGGGTTAGGGTTAGTTTTAGGGTGAGGTTTCAGGATCAGGATCAGGTTAAGGTTAGTTATTAGGTGGAGGGTTAAGTTCAGGGTTAGGGTTAGGGTTTGGTTTAGGGATAGGATTTGGTTTACGGTTATGGTTATGGTTATGGTTATGTTTAGGACTAGGGTTATGATTAGAGTTAGGGTTAAGGTTAGGGTTAGGGTGAGGTTTCAGGATCGGGCTGGTGTTAGGATTAGGGTTAAAGGATTACAGTTAAGGTTAGGGTTAGGATTATTGTTAGGGTTACGGTTAGACGAGGGTTAGGGTTAATGTTAGGGGTAGGGGTAGGATGAAGTTTCAGGATTAGACTTGGGTTAAAGTTAGGCTTAGGTTTAGGATTAGAAGGTTAGGGTGTTAGGGAGGGGTTTAGGGTTTGGTTTGGCATTCAAGTAATTGTGTGAGTTAGGGTTAGTGTTAGCGTAAGGGTTAGGTTCAGGGTCAGGGTTGGGCTTAGGGTTAGGGTTAGGGGTTGTGGTTAGGGTTAGGGATAGTGTTAGGGTTAGGGTACAGTTAAGGTTGGGATTAGGTTTATGGTTAGAGGGTTAGGGGATAGGGTTAAGGTTGGGGTTAGGGTTTGGGTTAGGATTAGGGTTAGGGTTAGGGTAACAGTGTTAAATGAGGGTTAGGTTGCAGGTAAGGTTGGGATTAGGTTTACGGTTAGGATTAGGGTTTAGCTTCAGGGTTGGGGTAGAGGGTTAGGGTTAGCGTTAGGGTTGAAGTTAGGGTTAGGGATAGGGTTAAGGTGAGGTTTTGGGTTTGGATTTGGGTTAGGGTTAGGATTAGGGTGAGGTTTCCTATTAGGGTTAGGTTTAAGGTTCAGGTAAGTGTTAGGGTAGGGTGAGGGTTAGGTTTAGGTATAGGGTTATGATGTGGGTTAGTGTTAGGGGTAGGGTTCAAGTTAGTGTTAGGGTTAGGGTGAGGTTTAGCGTTCAGGTTGGGGTTAGGGTTAGGATTAGCATAAGGGTTAAGGTTAGGGTTATGGTGTGGGTTAGTTTGGGGTTTAGAGTTAGGATTACAGTTAGTTTGGGGGTTAGGATTAGGTTTAGGTTTAGGTTTAGAGTTATGTTTAAGGTTAGGGTTAGTTTGGGGGTTAGGGTTAGTGTTACAATTAGGGTTAGGTTTAGGTTTAAGGTTGGGGTTATGGTGTGGATTAAGTTTCAGGTAGTGTTAGAGTTAGGGTTCGAGATAGGGTTAGGATTAGGATTAAAATTAGGATTATAGGTTAGGGTTAAGGTTAGATTTAGGGTTAAGTTTAGAGTTCGGGTTAGGTTTAGGGTTATGGTTAGGGTTAGAGTTAGGGATAAGTATAGGGCTTTGGATTAAGGTTCAGTTTAGGATTAGTGTAAATTTTAGGGTCAGGTTTAGGGTTTTGTTAGGGTTTTGTTTAGGGTTAGTGTTAGGGTTAGGTTTAGTTTTAGGGTTATGGTTACTGTTACAGTTAAATTTAGGATTAGGGTTAGGGTTAGAGGGTTAGGGTTAGGGTTGTAGTTAGGGTTAAGTTTTAGCTTTAGGGTTAGGGTTAGACAAGGGTTAGGGTTAGGTTTAGGGTTGTAGTTAGTTTTAGCATTATGTTTCAGGTTCAGGTTCGGGTTAGGTTTAGTGTTATGGTTAGGGTTAGGTGTATTGTAAGGGTTAGGTTTAGGGTTATAGTTAGTTTTGGCATTACGTTTCAGGTTCGGGTTAGGGTTAGGTTTAGGATTCAAGTTAGTGTTAGGTTTAGGGTTATGGTGCAGGTTTGTGTTAGGGGTTAGAGTTAGTGTTAGGGTTAGGGTGAAGTTTAGGGTTTGGGCTGAGGTTCAGGTTAGGGTTAGAATTAGGGTTGGGGTTAGCGTAAGTGTTAAGGTTAAGGTTAGGGTATGGTGTGGGCTAGTTTTCAGGTTAGGGTTAGGATTACAATTAAGGTTAGAGTTAGGTTTAGGGTTAGGGTTACAGTTAGGGTTAAGGTTAGGTTTAAGGTTAGGATTAGCTTTCGGTTTAGGTTTAGAGTTACGTTAAGGGTTAGGGTTAAGGTTAGTTTTAGGGTTAGGGTTACAGTTAGGGTTAGGGTTATGTTTAGGGTTTGGTTTAGGGTTGGGGTTATGGTGTGGTTAGGTTTCAGATATGATTAAGGTTAGGGTTAGGGTTCAGGACAAGGTTAGGATTAAGATTAAGGTTATGGGTTAGGGTTACTGTTAGGGTTATGATTGGGGCTAGATTTAGGTTAAGGTTAGGGTTAGGGTTAGGGCTAGGGATTGGTTTAGAGCTTTGGATTGAGGTTGGGTATAGGATTAGTGTAAATTTTAGGGTTAGGGTTAGGGTTACAATTAAGTTTTGGGTTAGGGTTAGGTTTAGGTTTAAGGTTAGGGTTACGGTTATGGTTAAGTTTAAGATTAGGGTTATAGTTAGGGTTAGGAGATTAGGGGCTAAGGATAGGGTTATGGTTAGGGTTAGGTTTAGGGTTAGGGGTTAGGGTTAGGTTTGGGGTTAGAAGGTTAGGGATCATGTTAGGGTTAGGATTAGGGTTCAAGTTCAGGTTAGGGTATGGTTACAGTTAAATGAGGGTTAGAGTTTGGGTTAGGGTTAGGGTTATGGTGAGGGTTATGGTGAGGTTTCAGGTTTGGGCTCGGTTTAGTGTTAGGGTTATGTTTAGTGTGAGTGTTAGGGTTTTGGATAAGTTTAGGGTCTCAGTACTGGTTAGTATTATTGGCAGGGTTCAAGTTAGTCTTAGGTTTAGGGTTATGGTAAGGTTTAAGATTTGTGTTGGGGTTCAGATTAGGGATAGAGTTAATGTTAGGTTTAGCATAAGGGTTAAGATTAGGGTTTGGGTTATGGTGTGTTTAGGTTTCAGGTTAGGTTTAGAATTATGGTTAGGGTTAAGTTTGGAGTTAGGGATAGGTTTAGGGTTACAGTCTTAGGTTTATGGTTGGGGTTATGTTAGAGTTAGGGTTAGGGTTGGGTTACGATTAGGGTTAGACTAGGGTTAGTGTTAGGGCTAGGGGTAGAGGATTAGGGTTGGGTTTGGATTAGGGTTAGGGTTAGACAAGGGTTAAGGTTAGAGTTAGGGTTTAAGGTTAGGTTTAGAGGGTTAGGAGTTAGGTTTAGGGGGTTATGGAGTTAGGGGTGTTAGGGGTTAGGGTTAGAGGTTAGGGTTAAGTTTAGAGTGAGGTTTCGGTTTTCTGCTCAGGTTAGGGTTAGGTTTAATCTTAGGGTTAGGATTAGGTTTAGTGTGAGGGTTAGAGTTAGGTTTAAGGTTACAGTTAGGGTTAGGTTTAGCATTACGGTTTGGGTTCAGGTTTGGATTAGGTTTAGGGTTCAGGTTAGTGTTGGGATAGGGTGAGGGTTAGAGTTAGGTTTATTATGGTGTGGGTTAGTGTTAAGAGTAGTTTCAAGTTAGCATTAGGTTTAGGGTGAAGTTTAGGGTTCGGGTTGGGTTTTGGATTAGGGTTAGAGTTAGGGTTATTTTTAGCGTAAGGGTTAAGGTTAAGGTTAGGATTATGGTGTGGGTTAGTTTTCAGGTTAGGGTTAGGATTACATTTAGGGTTTGGGTTAGGGTTAGGTTTAGAGTTAGGGATAACTTTACAGTCTTAGGTTTAAGGTTAGGGTTAGAGTTAGGGTTAGGGTTACAGTCTTAAGTTTGGGATTAGGGTAGGGTTAGTGTTAGATGAGGGTTAGGGTAGGGGTTAGGGTTATGGTTAGGATTAGGGTTAGACAAAGGTTAGGGTTAGGGTTATGTCAGAGGGTTAGATTTAGTGTTAGGGTTAGGGTTAGAATAGGATTAGAGGGTCATGGTTTTATGGGGTTTCGGTTCATGGTAGGGTTAGGGCTAGGTGTTAGGGTTAGGGTTAGGGTTAGGGTTGGTGTTAGATGGTTAGGGTTAGGGCTAGGTGTTAGGGTTAGGGTTAGGGTTGGTGTTAGATGGTTAGGGTTAGGGCTAGGGTGCGGGTTATGGTGAGGTTTAGGGTTTGGTCTCATGTTAGTGTTAGGGTTAGGATTAGGGTTACAGTTAGTGTTAGGGTTAGGTTTGGTGTGAGGGTTAGGGTTAGGTTCAGGATTTTGGTATGGGTTAGTGTTAGGGTTAGAGTTCAAGTTAGGTTTAGGGTATGGGTTACGTTTCAGGTTAACATTAAGATTACTTTTAGGGTTAGGTTTATGGTTAGAGTTAGGGTTCCAGATAGGGTTGGGATTAGGCTTAGGTTTAGGGTTAGGGGTTTAGGTTAGCAGTGGGATTAGGTCTGGTTCCGTTATGGGATAGGTTTAGTATTAGGGTTAGTTTTACCATAAGAGTTAGAGTTAGGATTAGGGTGTTGGTTAGAGTTAGGTTTGACACAATATCAAGAACTTGGCCCACAGGAGATGGCTGTAGCATCTGCTGAGTATCCCTGTGACTGAACTTGAAAAATATTTTTTTTCTGGGTGATGGTGTTGACGGGATAACAAATCTTTTCAGTGAACTTGCCTTTTTCCTTAATTAGCTTACCTTGGGTAAGGTTTTATATTCAAGGCTCTTTTCCTCTTGTTTCAGTACAAAGTGCTTAGTTTTTCTTTCATAGTTCTAATCTCTTAAACCAGTACCTACATTTTTTTTTCTCCAGCATTCATTTAGTAATTTTAAATGTGTTCAAGCTACAGTCTTGTCCAAACTACATGTTTTTCATGTCTTTTTACTCTTTTTTTCCTGGATTTTAATTATAAACCTAGCCAAAACCAGTAATAATCATATAATCTCATATATATATATATGAGAGAGAGAGCCTAGTTGCTATGACCTCATGGATTATCTTCTACCAAATAAATTAAGCCATTACTTTTTAATTCAGTTTCTCTGAAAACTTGAAGACACAGCCAAATGTAGGCAGATTCTTTGACAGAAAGAACTGAATGGCCTTCAGGTCAATTCCCAATATATTTTTTTTATTCCCTCTTGAAACCTTATGAGCACATTTTACTGTCTATACTTCTGTTTGTATTCTGGCCTTCTAACCACCTATCTGATTAGCCCATTAAGTTCTGCTTACAACATTTGGCTTCTCTACCTTGAAACTCTCAATATTTCCAAATTTCTCTCATAAACCAGTTGGGAGTGGATGTAATGATACATGATATACAAGTATAAAATTGGCAAAGAAAAAAAAAAGACAGAACCAACAAAGAGATAATTAAAAGCAATCGAGTTGAAGGGCTGGGGAAATGGCTCAGAGTTTAAACATGCATAGCCAAACCCTGAGCAGAGCATGGGGAATCTTATGGAAGAATAGGGGAAAGAAGAGAAGGACCCAGAGGGAACAGAAGTTTCACAAGAAGATCAACAGAGGTTCCTATCCTCTCTAGATCCCTCCATCTTTCCCCCACCCCCAACACTTCCATAGGAACTCCAGAGTTCCACCCAATGCTTAGCACCCAAGTCCCAGCATTTGTCTGGATCTGCTGTTGGCTAGATCCTCCAAGATGACTGTCAAGTTAGGCTCCTGTCTGAAAGCATAGCAAGGTATCATTATTAGTGTCAGGGGTTGGCTCTTTACCATGAGGTGTGTTTCAGGTTGGGCCAATTATTGTTTGGACTTTCTATCTTTGCTCCCTTCTTGTGGGCAGGGTAAATTTTGGATCACAGATTTTGTTGGTGGGTTGTTGATCCCCTCCTTCCACTAGTCCTGGCAAGGAAGTGGTCACTTCAGTCTTCATGGCTCCTCCTATCCCCGACTCCCAGTTAGGAGTCTCTGCTAGAATCACACCCATAGTCTTCCAAGAGGCTACCCTGTAGCAGACCTCCAGCTTGACCAAGAAATGTCCCTCCCAGTTTCCCTTCTTGTTCCCAGCACTCTCACCTTCCACCCACCCCCATTCTCCTCACATCTGATCCCCACCCTCGTATCCTTCCCATTCCATCTCCTGCCCAGTTCCCTCTCTTCATCCACTTCTGCTGTCTATTCTATTTCCCCTTCTGAGTGACATTCAGGCACCCTCCCTTGGGTCCTCCTTGTTGCTTAGCTTCTTTGGGTCTGTAGATCATAGTATGATTATCCTGTACTATAGGTCTAATATCCACTTATAAGTGAGAACATACCATGTCTTTCTGACTCACTTCACTTAGGAATATCTCTTTTATTTCTATTCATTTGCCTGCAAATTTCATGATTTCTTTGTTTTTATAGCTGAATAGTATTCCATTGTGTAAATGTACCACAATTTCTGTATCTATTCTTTGGTTGAGATTCATCTAGGTTGTTTCTAGTTTCTGGCTATTACGAATAAAGCCACTATGAACATAGCTAAGCAATGTTTTTGTTGTATGGTGGAGCATCTTTTGGGTGTATGCCCAAGAGTGGTATAGCTGGGTCTTGAAGTAGAACTATTCCCAATTTTCTGATAAAGTACAAGATTGATTTCCAGAGAGGTTATACACGTTTGCATTCTCACTAACAATGGAAGGGAGTTCCCTTTCTCCACATCCTCTCCAGCATGTGTTGTCACTTGAGTTTTTTATCTCAGCCATTCTGTCTGGTGTAAGACAGAGTCTTAGCCTCACAAGAAGATCAACAGAGATGACTAACCCAGTTACATGAGAACTTTCAAAAACTAAGGAGCATTCATGATCTGGACCTAGGCCTCCTGCACACATGTAGCTGATATGGGGTGCCTAGTGAGTGGAGAAGGTACTGTTTCTAACATGGACTCTATTGCCTGATTTTGGATCACTTCGCCCTGGCAGGGCTTCCTGAGGGATAAAGATATGTGCAGTCTTGATGTGACCTCATGTACTGGGGAAAGTTAACATGGGGGAGGGGGCTTCCATTTCTGAGGAGAAAGGGAGAGGGGAACAGGAAAGTAGGGGAAGTGGACAGTACTGGGAGGAGGAGAGGGAGGGACACCCTCTGGATGTAAAGTAAATAAATTAACATAAAATTAATGAAAAAAAGAAGATGAACAGAGCCAACCACCCTGGGCTTACAGAGACTGATGCACCAACCAAGTACTCTGCATGGATTCATCCTAGGCCCCCTACACATAAGTAGCTGGTGGGCAGTTTGGTCTTCATGTGGGTCCCCTAGAAAGGAGAAGTGGGAGGGCTGTCTCTGACATGGACTCTGTTGCCTGCTTTTCGATCTCTTCCCCGTGGTGGGGCTGCCTCACCATGTCACAAAAGAAGATATGCTCAGTCCTGATGCGACTTGATGTGTTGGTGTGAGTTGGGGGAGATCCCCTTATCTGAGGAATAAGGAAGAAGAATAAGGAGAAGAAGGAGGGAGGGTGGAACCAGGAGGAAAGGAGGGAGGAGCTACTATCAGGATGTAAAGTGAAGAGAGAGAGAGAGAGAGAGAGAGAGAGAGAGAGAAAGAAAGAAAGAAAGAAAGAAAGAAAGAAAGAGAGGGAGGGAGGAAGGAAGGAAGGAAGGAAGGAAGAAAGAGAGAAAGAGAGAGGAAGGAAGGATGGAAAGAGAAGGGAAAGTAAAGGAAAAGAAAATAAAAGAAAGAAAACAAAAGAGAAGAAAAGAAAAGAAGAATACATACTGCTCTTCTAGAGGACCTGATTTCAGGTTCTAGCACCTACATCCAGCTCCTAACCACCTATAAATCCAGCTGTGGGGATATGATGGCCTCTTCCAAGACTGCACTCAACATGCACAAACACACATGTACACATACTTTAAAAATAGAAATTTGTTTAAAACTTCACTGATCCTAAAAGAAGTGATGGTGATTTGGAACACATAGGTGTAACAGTGAATACAGGAGGTTGAATATATGCCAGTCATTCTGTGATTACCAGTAGGGTGAGGCTATTACATTGAACTAGAAGACAATAAAATTCCAAATTAAATAGTAAGTGGACAAGCAAATGGATTAGAAGTTTTCCAATAGTCTTGAACAACCGCTGGGCAACAGTCAGAGGAACGCTGCAGGCAGGGTCTAAGCTTCCTGATTCAGTGGTAGGACCACTTGCTGGTCCAGCTGACTCACTGCATTGGGAAGTTTGTGTTGGCTACAGCCTACAGCACAGACAAAAGGCAGTCAGGGAACAGCACACTTTCAAAGTCTTCCAACTGTGATAGAAGAATTTATATTGCCACTGCCTTCTGATGTGTTTTTTTTTTTGGGGGGGGTCATTGTCCTAACCCACGTGATGTCATTTCTTGAAGTACAAGCTATAGTTTGGATATGAATAACATTACCACCACCACCACCACCACCACCACCACACATACACATACACACACACACACACACAGAGAGAGAGAGAGAGAGAGAGAGAGAGAGAGAGAGCTCAGGTCTTGGCCCCTAGCAAGTATTAGTACAGAGCAGATGCTGAATCTTACTGGGTGGACTGAGGGCATGAAACCCTCTCTGTTTTTTCTGTTTGTTTGTTTGTTTGTTTGTTTTAAAGTTTATTTTCTTCGTTATTTTGTTGCAGTAATTGAAAGCTTCCAACTTATAGAGGTACTGTTACATGGAGCTCAGAGTTTTCAAGGAAAATACAGGATGGAGAAAACATAGGATCCTATTTTATTGCCTGAAAAGAAAAGCACACTCTGAGCCCCCGGGAAGTCAGGAACAGTGTTTGCCATTCTCTTCTCTTCATAATAGTGAAAGTTTTGCTCTTTGTGAAGTAGATTTCTTTGTGTCTGTTTCTCTCTCAAAAACAAACAAACAAACAAACAAACAAACAAACAACAACAACAACAAAAAAAAACTATTGGCATCTCTTCTGTGTAAACCCCTCATCTGAAAGTCAGAAGGGTACCTTTCAGACATCATGCTCCCTGTCATGATGGAGGCTTTCCAATCCAGTCCACTGAGGCCCCTAAACTGGCCACTCACTGTCACTACTAAGTAAAGAGAACATGTAAAGCAACTTCATGAGTGAGTCATACACAATCTGAGTATTTTTTGTATTTCCGATGGCACTGGTTCATAGAAGTGAATTTTTTGAAAAATATGCCACCTTAATTGATATTTTATCATTAAGAAATTTGCTGTAACATATTGACTATAAGGAAAGAAATTTATTATGAAAGGGGGGAGAGGAAAGGAAGAGGGGTACCCCCAAAAGGAGAGAAACCAAGAAAGTCAGAGAGAGAGAGTTTCCTTTACCTGGTGCCCCTCCACAGTGTCACAGATGATGACATCAGAGGTTGCTAGACAACCTAGAATTGGGCTATTGGGAATAGCCTAACTTTCCTCCCTTTCTCTTAAATTAAAGAATAGCAAACTTAGGAAGGGGTGACAAGACAAGAATGATGGCGTTGTGTTCTGAAACTGCTTCCTGCTGACTAAAGGATGGCGAGATTTTGGGGAACCCTAAGGGAATTGGGGGTCATTGGCAAAGTCCTGGGAGAGCCAGCTGTCTCATTGCTGTGTCCAGGATCTGCGAGAACATCTGTGGCTAAGAGTAAAAATGAAAGTCTGGCTTGACACATTCTGTGAGGTCAGACTGGGCCACATGTAGACAGCTGCTTTGGTGCTGGCTTGGATGTAGGAAATACCTAGCAGGACACTGAGACATATATATAAGTAGAAGACAAAGTTAAATAGGTTAGGGAGACATTTTTCTTGGGTATACATTTGAAACTTTTAGGCTCATGGACTTTCAGGACCATAGTCTTGGTAGCTGGGTGGAGGAATCCCAAGACCAGGGAAACAGGGAGGAATCCCACACTCTGAGATAGGTAACAGGTGGAAAAGTTAGGCTATCGATTGGCAGTACTTATATGGAGTCCATCTGGCCTGAGAGGTGGATTGGTGTGGAATTCCTGTGGCTTATAAGAATCATTTTTGTTTACGAAGATAAGTTTTAAGTATGTTAACATCACTGTTGTTATCTGCCATGAAATACACATTGTGAAAAAGGTAGAGACATACATTTTTGTGTCATAGCATAGCAGAAGCTTAGGAAACAACCTTGGGTTAAAAGCATGAACACTCTTTGAGGTGGACTTAGGAAAGGCAGAAGCCTCATGGATCTTTCTGACTGTGAAACAGTAAGGCAAGCATCCTCGGAGAGGACAGAAACCTCCTGTAAAGCAGAAAAGCAAAAGTTCCACTGGATTATAACTTTTCCCATGAGTGCACATTATGAAAGAGAGGCTGATGCCCTCTTTCCAGAAGACTAGATGTATATAAATTTAACACAATGAGAAAGAACTTTTAAGTCTATATTTAAAAGACAAACCAAAGAAAATTTAAAATCTTGACCTTGGAACTATAATAGTGGATGTTTATAAGATCTATCTATCTATCTATCCATTTATTTATTTATTTATTTATTTATTTATTTATTTATTTATTTATT